>NC_134477.1:2648625-3020279 GCF_964194025.1 Convolutriloba macropyga
TTGCGTGTTTGTTTGTAGTACCAAAACATATAGCTCATAAAATGGTCATAACAAGCAATTTTGTCTCGCAAAAGGCCTTCATCACTTTTTAAAACATCAACCTAACCCAAAAACACTAAAAATGACCATTCAACCTTAAATTAAGGCCATCCCAGCAGCTGCACACCTATAAGCACTTAAGGGACTACTAAAGCCCACTTTGCGCCTCTAATGAAACTTAATGCCCGCTGGGTTTTACCTGTTTATCCCGTTTTGAAAGATCAAAGTCATTGAAAAATTTGTGAACACATCTTAAAAAAACATAGCCGGAAGAATTCCGGAAACGACTCGAAGAGAAAATTGCCCATACTTATGACTAAACAACTAGAAAAACAATTGTGAACCCTGAACCTCCACAACTGCCATAAAACATTTAAGGAAGAATAGAAAAAGCATTCAAAAACAAATTGAACAAATTGAACTAGAAAAACTGAGTTTTTTTAACTTGAGTTTTTTAATAGTACAAGGAAACATAAAGCTGAATAAAATTCCTTTGCAATTAGAGCAATGAAAGGCTCGCAAAACAATGGGCAACTCATAATAGGCTAAGAAAACTTGTCTAAGAGTTAAAAAAAAAGAAAAACTGCAAAAAAAAAATGAAAAATGGTTTCAAATTTCTGAATTTTTCTGTCAATTTTCCAAAAAACAAAATGATATATACCAAGAAAGCTTTAGACAATTGCTATCTGAATACACCTTAAGTAACAAGCTTCTAATCAAATCCCACTTAAAGCATTAAAACAAAAAAATACAGGCAAAAAATCATTAAATTTCGTCTAAAAATCAGCAAAAACTGATCAAAAACCTCCAAATTAGCATCAAACTCAAATTAACTACTTGAAATCTTAAATTCCTATCAAAACAAGCCTATAACTAATACAATATCATAATCACACCTCATAACCATCAAAAGCTGAAAAAAATTGCTTTTAAAAGCCGCACGTGAACAAAAAATTTCGCTCGCTTAGAGAAAATTTTTTTCACACATCAATTTCTTGCTCTCTCAAAAACAACGGTATGAACAAAAACCACTTTTTTTCGCTCCGCTCTTCACTTTTGTTCAGCTCCAAAATCACTCCAAATTATTTCACGCGTTTCATTTCCCGCTTCAAAAATCACTCCAATAAAATTGATTAAAAAAGGACTTCTCCAATACTCGAGTCGTAAAAAGACAGCGCCCCAATACAATTCAAATTCTTCGAATTGTAAAAAAAGTAGGAGCGCTATAATAGCCGGCTGAGAAGATGAGGGCGGCTACTAATTATGAATTATCTGAAACTATTTTTGAGCTCTGAAAGACCAACAGCTACAAGTAAAAAATTGTTTAAAAGAGTTATAAATCTTTGGAGCACAAATTAGTACAAGCAATGCATTTTCATCAAGTATTTCTCATTAAAAAAATCTCCTAAAAACAGCTTAAGAATAATTGCATTTCAGAAAAACGATTAACAGCCTACAAACGAAAACTTTGTGTGTTTCAATTAAATGTGATCGTCTAATTTTAATTTTGGTTAGTCAATATAATAAATTTTTTGCACTATTATCAATTGGCAATTACACTTTCTAACATTGCATCTCAACTAATTGATCGCGTTCTCAATCAATTTATATGGCATTATCAAGTGAGTCAGGGAAAAACTATCAAAACAAGAGGACACAAAATTGCTTAAACACAACATAACCTATACCTTGTCAGAGAGCAATTCATCAAAATAGTCAATAATATCGAAGCATTTAATTTTAAATCAGTATTGATTTTGTTAAAAATATATTATGGTAAAAAACCTCGAGTCATGTATACTTAATTTCGTACGTAATTTCCTTTGGATTAAACCGTAAGGAGTCCTTGTTCTGATAGAAAGCGGTGGGAGCAAAATGTGCGCACATTACCCAGCCTCCTTATTTTTTGGTTAAAAATAAGCTACCCTCTCAGACCTTGCTGGCATATCTGAGGTACGCGAACATCACTGCTAAACTGAACTGAACATAAATCAATTACAAGATGAAAATAACAATTTTTGATATTTATGCAGAAGGACGACGAAAGGCGAATGATAGAAAGCTAACAAAATACTGATGATAAATTAATGTCTTCAATTTTTTTGAGCCATCACTTCAGTCAACACAGTTGACTTTCATAAATTGAGATTGTATTTTTTTATCCAGTTTTGAGTTCCGTTTTCAAATGCGAGCAAAAATCAGTCGTAAATGGAATACAGGTCAAAGTTTGGACCCAACTCGGAATTTTCCACTCAATTTCTCCAGCTACCAAAATGAGGAACAAGAAAGCATTCACACTCAAGTAGAGAATTCCAGCGATCGCCGAAACTGCCAGTTTTAGAGTTCTGTCTCTTCGTCTAAGATGGATGTATGGTAGGAACACCAGACTCAGAGCAATTCCAGATAAGAGTCCGGAAAAGTTCATGAAGTTGTCGAGCCATGGAAGTAGTCCGAGGAGAAAGAGGAAGAGACATATTGCGAACATTGTGCTCCAGGCGCGGAGGGGTTTCATGAGGTAGTTGTTCATTTGGTACAGTTCCACAAAGTAACTGCCCAGAATTCCAAAGAGACAGGGATAGGGCCCAACCTAGTCAAACGAAACCATGATATAAAATAAACAAGAAAAAATCCACAAATTTTGTTCAACAAATTTTAGATTATTACTGTCTGTGCCCCCCACCAAATCTGCGAGGGTTCCTATTACCTTGCTTCCACCGAACTGGGGGTCATAAAAGTATTGACGGGCAGGAAGACGTATATCATATTGTTTTTTAAAGGAAAACATAATTAGAACAAAGTAGTAAACTGTTTTAAAGGCCCGTTTTTAGTTAGGGCTCAATATTTCAATGAGAAGGATTATTCCAGCAAGTTTTTTATTGTTTGAGACAAAAAGTTGCGCGGAAACAACCTGTGCGGTAAATAAAATCATATTAGCTGTCCTGGGTGACCAGACTATTGTGGCATCTCCCGTATACGGGAGCCGTGCTAGTGGTGTTCCTATCGAAAAAAAATATCTTTTAGTAAAGTTTTTATGAAGTCTTTTGCTAAGTTTTTCCAAGTGCGGGGTACAAATTAGAATGTTCTGATTTCTGCTATGTTAATTTCTTAGTTGATAGGGGTGATTGATACAAGCAACTGAAGGGTGGTGCGGTGGTGGTAGTAACTGAATTTATATAATTTTACTGCGTGTAATATTTTTCCATTTTTCTTTTTTTATCAACCAATCAAAAGCTAAAGCGTGATAATTATTTATAACTATCCTGATATATGTCACCCGAAAGAGAGGATAGCTATTCGAGAGTTATTTCCGCACCGAACACGGAGTTTAAAAATCAAAGAAAAATGAACTCAAAAAGAAGACAAGAATCAACACAAAAACGAACTAGCTGATTATAACGGAAATTAACTAATCGATTAAAATAAAACCGTGATTAATATAAACCACGCGAATGAATTAAAATAGTTTACTACTTTATAACTAACCTGTGCTTGATAAGGTAGAACAATTGAAGAAACCAGATTTCCCGAAATTCCACTTAAAAAGTAAATCAAGGCAGTTCTGAATGGTCCAGCTAATATCTCCATGAACCTCACAAATGTCCAGTGGAGCGGAAGAGTGATCACAATCTGAGCTGCACCTGCGTGGACTAATAGAGACGTGAACAGACGGTATATCTGGTTGGGGGTGGTTTTGGGGTTGCCGGTCGGGTTTGTGGAGTGGTCTTTGGATGCGAATGGGAACAGACCACACACTTCAGATAGACACGATACCTAAAAAGCGCAATTATGTTCAGTATTGGTTACATGACAAAAGTCGGATGTAACAGCAAATTCTCAATAAAAATTAAGGAAAAACTGAAAATTTCAACAAATATTTAATCTCATGAAAACATTCCACTGAAAGGCAACAAGGAAAAACACTCAAATGGATTTTAAAGTGATTCTTCCAAGCTTTTAATCAATGTTTACGCTTTGCCAATTTGATTTTCATCTTTGCTTCGAGTAAGTACAATCACTTGGATAAAAGTTGTTTATTTTACTTGTTTAAAAGAATTTTTTAACCTGTGAACACAAATAGGCCTCTGGATGGTATATTCCATTGACAAATCCACAGTAGTCCCTGGATGCCATAATACACTGGCCCAGAGGTCCAAAGCAACATGGTCTGGCTGTTATTTTGCACGTCATGTGGTAGTCACTACTCGGTAATGTCTTTCTACAAATCTAAAAATCAAGAAATTGACTAAATCGCTTCCAGACATGGGTTTTGGCAAAGCACAAGTATTAGATACTAAAAAAGGAAAGCGTTGATTTCTTCAATTCAAAAATCTTTCAAAATTAGGATTAATGCTGAAGTCTTGAAAATTTTCCCCGATAGTTATACAATATGAAGGTTATACTAACCATTGAAAGGTAGGATTTTGAAGTTCACATCAAACTTACAAAATGACCTCAGAACAAAAGAGAGAGAAAGTATTTCGTGTGTCACACAAACCGGCCAGTCAGTGATGTTGTGTGGCCATGGATGACTGACAGGGGAAGGCAATTCACAGTACTTGGGATCCAGACCACACACTGGACCACCCCCACCAACTCCATCTTCATCTTGCTCATATTTGAAGAAGTCCAGTGTCGCTATCTTGTTCACACAGTCCTCCTCCGAAGCCTATAACACAACCAACTCGTCAATAAGGTTTTAAAATAGAAATTTCACAATAGCACAATTGGTAGGGAGAAAAATATATTTCGAGTTTTGCTCTAAATTTTACATTCAAAGTAAACCACGTTTTTTTAACCAAGCGCTAACAATTGTAGACGGGGAGTTGGGAGGGGTAGTAAAAAAGTGGGCGGGGGTCCAAGCACAGCAGAATTCAAATTAACGAATTTGAAGACGGAGGGTCAAATCACAGCCAAAGAATGTTCTAGCAAAATTCAAAAGGCTCAAGCGACATTTTTCCAGTAAAAAGACGCGTGTTTACAACAATTGCTTCAAAAATAGTTTGAGAAAAAAAAAATCTTGATTTTCTGGAGTGTTTACATATAATGAAAATCCTTTGTATCTTTAATTGTCATTAATAGGATTTAAGAATGGGGGGATGTTGAGAAAGAGAACCAACTTGAAAGCAGAAAGTGGAGCCATCACTCCTGGTGGTAGCAGCAGACATGAATACACAACAGCCTGTTTCTTTCTCCTTCTCCTCTGCCGCATTCAAAGTGTCTCTCACTTCCCCTATCTCAGCCATACACGGAGTGTACTTTGCACCCAGTTTGATCAACTCCATCTAATAATCAAATCAACAAACAAATGAAGGCCGGTCAATGAAATGCCTTTCTTCTTTGTTTCTGTGTCATCTCAAAAAAATCAGCTCAAAAGACATTTTGTAAACTCAACTATATAAATAGAGAGAGAACACAATACCGCAGGGCAAAACTCTATATATAGAGAACAAAATGATCGAAAAAAACTAAGAAGTCGAATGCCCTAAGGTTGACCATCTTTAAGCTTTCTCGTTTTATAAAAAATAATTCAAAAAAGCTCTTGCCAAAGAAATCGAAAATTAATCTTAGAACAAATTTCACTATTTGGTAGACGTCAAATTCAAAGAGGCAGGTAGTAAAATTCCATGCGAAAATCTAGTTCTAACTCCTCGTTCGAAATTAAATTAATTTTCTAAATCTAAAAAATGTAAACTCAAAACATTATAAACATAACAAAAAAGTTTGGTGAATTATTTAAATTCTAAGAATCACTTTATAAACATATGAACTGCTTGCTCCTTAACCTATTAATAGGATAAAGTTCTAACCTTCTACTTGTACTTCGCTTTTTATTTGTTCCGGGAGACGTTTGTTTAACCGACAGTATAGAAATCAGTGGCCCGGGCTGTTCCCTCAGGCACCCGACGGTTAAATACACCCAATTTGAATACATGATTCGGCTTTTAACGCAATGTATTCCTTTAGATGGAAATGATTCTAGCATAGATTTAGATTCCACTCCAAGACAATACTTTGCAATTGTAAAAAAAAATATGTAAGCAATTGAGTTGAACGTTTTTGCTTGAACTAAAAACTACTAACAACACTTTCATTTTGTTCCAAAGGTTTCATAAATCATTCCGCTAATGTAATGACAGTGACATTCGACAATTTACTTTATAGAAATCCGAATTAATTTTTGTTGATTACCATATGTTTTCTACATGTTGTAATAATTGCTAAAATTGTAGCCTTTCAATTAATTAAGCAAGAGAGGGTGTCACTGCAATTGGCCTGCAGTTCACTGATTCAAGCGGATCAACTTTTTGTAAATAGGAGTCACATGTGCTCTTTTAAGGACATCTGGAAAAGGTGTTCGAAATACTGTCATTAATTCCAAGCCGTAAAACGGGTTTCCAATATAAATCTTACTGCACTTGAAAGAACATGCGGGAAGGAATCCAAGACCCGATGCTTTATTCTGTTGGAGTTTGCCAATTACATCATATAGTTCTTTTCTCGTTATAAATCTGAATGAAACATTTTGTTAACTCAACATCTTCCTCTCACACCTTTATATACACCTAACCTGGAAAAACAATTATCTAACGTGTTGGCAACTTGCTGCTTATTTTTTAAAACAAAATTCCAGTTTCGAATTTAAGAAATGTCAATATTTTTAACTCTTGTTCGAGTTTTCTTTCCAAAAATTCCATTTTTGCTTTGGTCAGGAAGAGTCGCAAACATTTTCTGGGCAAGCTCATTACTTGCTGTCTTCAATTGTCTATTAGTCGCTTTTCTTATTATTGAAACATCTGTCTCCTTCCAAATATTAAAAAGTCGATGTTCTCGTATTTAAGCTTCAATAATAATTTAGACATCATCTACTTTTTTTCGACGTGTCGTTAGTTCTCCAATTTTTATAGGAGCTAAGTTCTTTAACATATTTTCCAACAAATCTGAAAAGAGTTGAAATTTGGAATTTCCATCCTTTTGTTAATACATTTGTCATGTGGGAAATGTTAACTATGATTTTCATGGGCAACAATGAATAAAGATGGTTCTGCTTCCGGTGATGCCGCATTGTCAACATATTGAAAAGCAATAAAATATCTACACAGTGGTTCGGCATTAACATCACTAATAACTATCTGAAACCAGTTATTGGAACCCTCTTCGTATTTAATCGTTACATGGGGTTCCAAACCTGCGGCCCCCGGATGTACCTTGATGAAAATTGATGTGGGCTAAGAATATCTGCTCTTGATGTGGGCTAAGAATAATTGCTCTAATATCCCACAAACCGGACAGTAAACTTGAATTTCAATAAAGGGTTTCCGGTAAAAAAAACCGCAAATTATTTATTTTCCCCATTGAAGTTCTCAAAATTGACAAAATTTGATTAAAATTTTGAGCAAGCAAAATTGCTCGCTGACGTCAGCACTGCCCGCTCTCGCGTGTTTTAAGATAGGGCTTTATAGGCTTTCGCGGACAACAGTGACAGTACGGGAAACTAGTTAAAATTTGCTCAAAATTGAAGGAATCGTCACAGATTTCCGCGATAGCGGATTTTGATGACACGCAAGAAAAACGGACAGACTTTTGTCATCATTTTTCCGGAAATTTCCGTCAATAACATCCGCGCTAATGTAATTACTTTCCGCGCCAGGCTTCTGAAACTGATTAAAAGAGAAAAAATGAGATATAAATAGTACTTCCTATCAAAAAGAAAAAAGGAGTAACTATAATATTAATCCGCCAAAGTTTTGAATATAAATTAAATGTTAATATGCAGTGATAACGATACCTCTGCTCACAAATTGCTGCTATTGTGAGATAAAAACGTGATTTTTGGAGATCATTGACGGAGATCAGTAACGGATTCAGTGAAGGACAAAATGATCGCAGAGGGACAAAATGACCGCAGATAGCGCGGCAGGTGAAGGGGTTATGGGGATTTCATCATCAACTGGAGAGAGTTTGTGCATTGAAAAGGTTAGAGTGTTCAAAGCCACCCCATCCAAAAATGAGGAAAACAACGTAGTTTTTGGAAGCAGCAATTGTAGCAAAACTTGAGGAAGACAAAAGCCTTCCCCGTGACTGTAGTGTCCACACATATAGGGGGTCCACAACAAAGGAAAATCTCAAAATACTAGATGACTACCCAAACAAAAAGCTCAAAACTTT
The DNA here is from genome assembly GCF_964194025.1 of Convolutriloba macropyga. NCBI lineage: Eukaryota > Metazoa > Xenacoelomorpha > Acoela > Convolutidae > Convolutriloba > Convolutriloba macropyga. Next base: position 2,656,831 of record NC_134477.1, read on the forward strand.
TATCCTACAAGACGGAACTAACAACATATTGAAGTTTAATAAATCTGCTGGTGACATATTTTCAGAATTCAACGAGCTGGTCATAAAATGTAAAGACAAATTTGAACCCGATGTGTTTTTACTCTGAGAGGTGCCACCCTTAAAGACTTGACTCGCTAATAGTGACACAAATATAGATTGAGTGACGAATTCAATGAGTTACTACTTGAAAAGTTTGATAATTACTCTAGTGGTTTTCCAGCGCTTAAACGTAACCAAATAACTCTAATGGAAATGTGCAGGACTACAATCAACTCTTCCACGAAAATGTGCATCTGAATTACTCCCGAGGTGTACCAATGCTCAAAAATCTTCTTCTTAGTTATCTTCTAAGAACCTCATCTGGTTTAGTAAATGCTAGGAGTAAAATGTACAATAATGCTGTTTAAAACATTGGACCAACCAATAACGGTCAAGCTCCACACATGCGCAATATTCGAAACCCGTTCAGAAATCCAAATTTATATAAGCCTCGCCAGACTTATTTATATTTTGAACCACACTGAACATTGTTTATGTTCTGTCGGTCGAAAACTGTACTAAATTAAATGCTAAATAATTTTAATATATATACTCTTGTTGATTCTGTTTGAAAGATCGGCGGTCTATCCTCCCTCCGCGCCACCAGATTTCAAACAGAGATTCAATCTATTAGGCAAGAAGCACTCAAATCTAAGTTCTCAATATATAATTATTCTATTTCCAACTATTTGCTCAATTTTTAGTGGTTTTTTTTTATTACTTCGCTACTCTAGGAGACATTGAATTAAGCACCGGCCCATACGAAAAATACAGTGACATTTTCGTGAGGGACTATCCCAAAAATCTTAAAAAATACTACATCTAAACTGTCGGAGTTTAAATACAAAATCCATCGAAATAAAACATCTAGTCAATGACATCGGACTTTATTGCATATATGGCTTCACTGAAACATGGTTAAATACGTTTTCAAATCCGACACTATTTGAAATACAGAAAAACGATTTGACCCGTTTGAGAAATGACAGAGGCGACGCGAAGAAAGCAGGTGGTTTAATGTTGCTAATACCAAAAACACTGAACGCAAAGCTGCGTACGGACTTTGAAGACATGAATGAAAATTGTGAAATCATGTGGGTACAATTTAATCACCTAAAAACCAGGCAAAAATTTATGATCAATCTTTCTTACTGTCCCAATAAAAAGTTTGATAACGAATTCCTTGAGAACTTAGCCAGAGGAATAGATCGGGCGGTATCTCAAAACATGCCAGTAATATTAATGGGAGACTATAATTTGAACTATTGGAAACCAATCAGATCGTTCAAAAATTGATACAGTTGTTGTCCCATACGATCTGAATATCGATAACGTGTCACATGCCTCTAAAATAGGAAACAAAAAAGGAACATTATTTGATTACATTATAACGGATGGATCATTAACGATAAACAAAACTTACGTTTTTGATGCCTTGATCAAAACTGACCATATGGCAACACTCTCGATTCTATATTTACACTCACTAAAAAATCTACCGTTAGTACAAAATTGGTTTTTGATAAGACAAATTTAGATATAAAAACATTTCAGAAAACGATTAAAAACTCGAATTTTTACTCAATAAAAGACATAGAAACACTATGCACAACTTTTGAAAATATTGTTCTCAGTGCAATAAGAACCCATGCTCCTTTGAGAAAAGTGTATATACGCAACGATAAACCCCTTTTCTTATTAGCACAAAAATTTGTTAGCGCAACAACTAGACAGTTACAAATTAAGAAAGAACATTGAAAAACTTGACAATGAAATTTCTGACAAACTACTCAATAAAAGAAATCAATTGAACTCCAACTACAAGAAAGATTTTGAAAAGTTTCAGAAACAGTTGATCGAGAAAAACTCATGTAGTTGAAAAAAATGGAATGTTATTAATTAGAAAATTAGAAACTTCAAAAGAACAGCAACTAAAGTCGACTGTTTAAAAAATAGCTTTGGTAAACTCAAAACAAATAAACAAGATATTGCGCATCACTTCAACTACGTTTTTAATCAATTGGGGGCTTTTAATTTTAAAAATATTGAAAGAAAATATCAGGTTGAAAACCACCACTCGATTCCTTTCAATTTTTCTTTTAGATTTGTAACCAGCTATGAATGCCTAAGAGTGCTTCTTGACTTAAACAAAGATAAACCACTGGGTCCATCTAGCTTGTTTGCTTGGGCACTTAAATTAGGAGCACCAGAACTAGCTAAACCGTTGTGTTTTCTGTTTAATGAATATTTGAAAGCAGAACAATTTCCTTCGCAACTAAAATTTGCTCACATCACTCCGCTATATAAAAAAGATGACAGTGACAATCCATTAAACTATAGATCAACCTCTTTAACGCCTGCCTTATCAAAAGTTTTTGAAAAACTACTTAAAGAGCAAATAGAGGAATATCTTCACAAAACCAATATCTACAACAAAACGCAATTTGGGTTCCGGAAAAATTATTCCACGATAGACGCACTGATATACTTAACAGAAACAATACGATGCAAACTTGATAAAAAAGACCGTATAGCAGCCGTTTTCCTTGATTTATCAAAAGCGTTTGATTCGATAGACCACGAGAACTTATTCGCAACACTTGAAACCTTGGGTTTTACCAGTTCAGCAAAGAACATTATCAAAAGTTTTCTTAATGATAGGTTTCACTGTGTTAAAGTAAACAATGTACAAACGGACTGGCTGAAATTAATCAGAGGGGTTCCGCAAAGTACGGCTCTCGGTCCCCTTTTATTCAATATTTACGTTAACGACCTGCAATTCAATATAGTTCAGTATGCAGATGACACAGTCATTTTCTCCTCAGAAAAAGGGTTCAAGATAGTCTCGAAATTCTTGAAAAGGAAGTAAAAAAAATTGGTTATCTACTTTGATTGCAATTCGCTTAGGCTGAAAGCTGAAAAAACGAATTTCATTGTTTTTGGCTCCACAGAATCTAAAGATATGTCAGTTACAATTGATGGACAAAAAATTAAAGAAAAAACGGAAGTAAAATATCTTGGGGTAACTATTGATAAAAAACTCACTTTTCAATCCGAAGTAAAAAATACTGGATCTTTTCCGTTTGTGCCCCCCCCCGCTTAGTGGGCGCATATTATTTGCAGCCCCCGACGCACGTGCAATATTTTTACATAATGATTTACTATGTAATGGCACGTGCTCTGTAACTGGGGGGCGTATAACATACTGGGGGCACAAACGGAAAAGATCCAAAATATTTTACGAAGTATGGCGCAAGGCATAAAATCAATCTTTACATTACGGAACTGCGTTCCTGAAAGCTTCAAAAAAAACACTGATTAACTCTCTTGTTATAAGTCACCTGCAATATCCAGCAGTACTTCTTCGCTCATTATCTCAGAATCTTATAACAACTCTCGAAAAACATTTGAACTGGGCAGTGAAAGCTTGCTACAATCGTAAAAAGTTTGATTCATCTCACGATCTTAAACTGATGAATATCATATTACCTGTTCGAATTTTAATACAATATAGGGTTACACTATACACCAGACAAATTTTTAATTACAAAAAGCAAGCATTTAAAAACATTTCTGGCATTCCATTACCAACAGCTAACTTTTATTTTCACAATCGGACGAGAAAATTAGTAAATAAAACCATTGCTAGAACTAAATACATTGAACAGGGGGTAATCAATAGTGGTTTAAGATATCATATTGAAATTTTGAGGGCGAATGAAACCTTGTTAAAATCTTCTGTAACTGCCAAAAAACATACGAAACTCACTTTTTAGAAAAATTCAAGAAGGACCAAGGCCAAATTCAGTTTGGCCAATTAACGTGGCGTGAATTCAAATTTAGTTCATAATGTGTGCTGTTCCTACCTATGTATATATTAATCTATCTATTTATCTACCATTTCAATTATTCGGTGTTCACAATTCAAAAATAACTTTTTCTGTTTATCTAATAATTACACACACTACCTGCATGATGTATTTTTTTATCATTTCAGGAATTTACGTGTTTTTTTATTTTGTAACGATTGTCCGCAGCTTTTCTTGTCACTGTTGTCCACAATTTAACCAATTATATCCCACGCGAGATGGGGTGACAAAAGATTGTCACTCGTGTTCGCAAACGCGGAATCTGGTGAATTTGTAGGATTGGCGACGTAATGAATAAAACATAGCCGGCAGATTGCCGGAATAGCTGCGAAAGAATAGACCTGCGTGCCATATAATAAAGATAGAAACAGATACAGATCAAAATTGAAAAAAAATCGACGCCGCTCAGTAAACTAGGCTAAAAAACATTCAGCAATAAATTAATAAAGCTTGTTAAAATTCATTCCACAGAAGCCTCTTATTAGGGATTTTTACTGCACATAGTTCCTTTGACCTTAAACAAATTAAACTTAAGTTTTAAAGTGCAAAAGTCATTTTATTGAGTGAGGTAAGTCACGTATGATCAAAATCTAATCACGCAAATAACCTAAACACTTTTGCTAGAGCGAGTGAGAAATGACGTCACGCGCGCATATGCCGTTAGTAAGAGGAAGAAGTCATTCAGAAAATTTGACTTTTTCAGCTCTGCTGTGTGAACAAATGTAAAACGAAAAAAGAGCGTCAGACGACGAAACAAAAAACATAGCAGGACAAGTCCTGACGTACAATTCAAAAAATTGTCATTGGCTAAACAGAAAACTAGACCTAGAACGGACTCTGAATGGATTGGAAGAACCATTTAGAAAAAAAATCCGATCCAAAAAATCGAAAAAAAAACCAGTAAAAATCAAAGTGAAATTGCCGCATGTGAACAAAAAACCACAAGCGAGAAAGCGAATTTTTGTTCAAACACCGTTTTCTCACTCTATTTTAAATTTAGAGCGAAAAAATTTCACGCCGCAAAACCACTCGCTTTTTCGCACCATTTCCTGTTTCGGCGTGGAGCTACTCCAATTTGACTTCAAAAATCATGAAAATGTGTGAACAGATCTTAAAAAAAAAGACAGCGCCCCAATACAATTAAAATTCTTTGAATTGTAAAAACCAAGAGCACCGCAATATAGCTACGCTCAGCTTACAGCTTCGCAGCTATAATAAAAACAGAATCCAGTATACAACTGACCGGTCTGGGTCCTATCCAGACGTTCTGTGGTTCCAGAAGTGCCACCATCTGAGCATCCCCAGTCTTCCTGCCAACCAGAGCATGTTCGGCCTCCATTCCCATCCCAAAGGGACCCAGACCATGTTGGACCAGAGCAGTGAACAGGACCAACATGTGCACCGAACAGATCCAGAAGGTGAAGTAGGGTCGGTGGTGGTGGATGCCAGTGATCTGAAAATAAGAGGAGTCGGGTCTTTCCCATTACAGCTCCCTAGTTTAGCGGTCATATAGGCTATAGCCCCCAATTATGACTATAAGCTATATGACAGCTAAGCAGGGGGTGCTATAATGGGAAAGACCCTAAGAGTCCTTGAGACGTATCACAAAACATCCATCACATTGATTGCTAGAATCAATATAAAGTAAGCGAAAATTCTCAATCTCAACAAACACCTAAATAAGCCATTAGAGTGCCATGTTATAACTTCTCCAAATTCAGGATCAGCTTTCAAATAAGTGGTAAACTGTAACATGCATTTGATGGGTTTATTAGATAAATCACACACTTAATACGTCGCATCTTTCGGCTCAAAAACTTGATATTTTGCAGATAGCAGCTTGCAAGGCAGGATGGCCGCGCGGTCTAAGGAGCTGCGTTCAGGTCGCAGAATCTTCGGATGCGTGGGTTCGAATCCCACTCCTGTCAGTTTTTTATTCAATAATGAGTTACATAATAATCATCCAGCTATTTACTCCGAAGTAATTCAAAATATGATGTTTATTTACATGGAAGATAAACAGGATGTTTATCTGGATCAAAACAGAAAACGGCAACTGCAAAAAAATTTTTCCGATTGCGATTATCTCTGTTTAAGCAGGATAATAACATTTCGGATCTTTACCGTTTCTGCCCCACCCCCAGTACGTTATGCCCCCCCCCCCCCCCCCCGTTACAGAGCACGTGCCATTACCAATTTTCAAAAAAGGAGATGTTTCTGTTTTAACTAATTATCGTCCAATTTCCGTAACACCAACTTTTGCGAAAGTTTTTGAAAGACTTTTGCTCAATCAGTTAGTAGAATATCTTGAAAAATATGAGCTCTTGAACAAAAAACAATTCGGTTTCCAATCTAGAAGGTCGTCTACTGCTGCTGTGCTTTACTTATCTTATTGAAAAAATAATAGAAAATATGGAAGATAACATCGACACAGGTGCTTTCTTAGATCTTGTAAAAGCTTTCAATACAATTTCACATGAGATCTTTCTCGAGAAATTACCATCTCTCTCAATCAACAATTTTACTTCTCAAATCTTTTCTCGCAAATCGGAACACACGGCAAAAAATTGGGCTTTGAATTATCAGATAAAATAACTATTAATCATGGTGTTCCACACGGAATTGTGTTAAGACCTCTTATTTTTCTAATATATGCCATCCATTTTTCTGAAGAACTGGAAGGTGAAAATAATGTTGTTCAATTTGCGGATGACACTAGTATTATATGCAAATTTGAAAGTAATGAATATATTCCATAAAAAATTGAAAAATATTAGAACAAACAGACGAATAACTGACAGAGAATCAACTCACTTTAAATGCCGACAAAACAGATATACTATTCTTCAAAATTCACAATCATACTAATTCGGATCCAGAGTTTACTTTTAAAGGTGAAGTTATCAAACCAGCTCATGCTTTTGGTTATCTGGGAGTACAAATTGATTCAAACCTAACCTTAGAAAATCACCTGAACTCAGTTTTAAGCAAAATGGATAACGCAATTCGCTCTTTGTATCTTGTAAGAAATCAAATTCCTTTGAAAGTAAGAATTTATATTCCTTCAAACTGTTACAGCGAAAAACATAAACTGAATAAACCGGCAAATTAATTGGGGATTAAATGGGTGTTATTTTCGACAAAAATTTGACCACTCCATTGATCTTCTCATTAAGGATCGTATCCTGTCAGCCGAATTGTTTATCTCAAAATTTGTAAAGCCTAATGAAGCTACAAACAGATATAAGACACTGGGAAACATCCGAAAATTTTAAAATGTTTACTAGTCGTCATAACGCTAGACAGAACAAGAACAAATCAAATTGTTTTAAAAAAAGAGAACGAAAACGAAGTGGAGTTACAAACCCTTGATCTCGAAAAGCGTTCAAAAATGGAACAAATTGCCCCCTTCAATCAGAACTTTTAACAGTAAAACTTGCTTTAAAAGTGTTTTAGCAGAGTTTTTGCTCGATCAGCACAAGAAAGTACCCGTTAATAGACAAATAGGAGCCATCAAATCCTATTTTTATTTATGAGAACGAACAGCCGCAATTTTAAGATTATAATATTAATAACAAAACTGATTAATTTATCTAACATTTTAAAGCATTTAGATATCTAACCTTAGCGTTATACTCTTAGTAATTTACATGTTTAAAAAAAAAATAATAAATTATTATGTAAAAATATGGCACATGCGTCAGGGGGTGCAAATAATATGCACCCACTAAGCTGGGGGGGGGGCACAAAAGGAAAAGATCCCAAAATATTTGCAACTCCAGACGCACGTGCCATATTTTTTTGTAATGATTTACTATGTAATGGCACGTGCACTGTAACTGGAGGCGCATAACGCACGCGGAGGGGGAACAAACGGAAAAAATCCACATTCTAGATGTGACACCTTCAGTAAAAGTTTGTCGCCTGTGTCATCAATGATGCGAAATGTTCTATAAATGTTGTTTTGCTCAGAGTGATCAATTAGGAAATTGTTATTAATTGTCAAGCTATTGACATCTCTGCAGCAAATTTTTCTCTCAAATAAAATTTGATTTGTGAGCATACCAGTGGAGAGAGACACATCCAACATGCTCAGTTCCGTAACTAAAATTAGAAACGGTTTGATTGAGAAAACAAATGAAAAATTCTATAGAGGCGAAATTTTAAAAAGGTGAAAATATTCTTCGTGGATAACAAAGGTTAAGGATGAGAATCATTTTTGCAACAGAGAGCTATCAGATCCAGCTGTTATGCACGCAAAATAAAAAAACAGCATATTTTCAATTGTTATATGTAGAGAACTGCTTTTAAAATTTTTGTTAAAAAGAGAAACTAATGAAACAATTGTCATTGTTAATCATTTGAAAATATGCTTCGTCAAGACGTAATAGCCCTAAGCAACAATTCATTGTAAAAATTGTCGACTATAAAAATCAACGGTTGTTAAAATTTCAATAATTTTTTAAAGTTTTTTCTTGTACCAATGCGGTCAACAACAATTTTTCTTTCTGCATTTTAAAATTCACTTTGAATGACACAAAAAGTTTGATATCTCGGTCGTTTCAGTTATGGCAGAAATCAGTAAAAAATTTGGCTGGAAATGGGAAAATGTAGAATGCTTTCAAGAACTTTTATTAACACTAGTTTGTCTCTACTCTGTTAGCCTATTTCTCGACCAGAAAATTTTGACATCCTGCCTCCGGGATTTCTATTTACGCAAATAGTAAAAAAAATGTAAGATGGATGTAAATAACTTGGGGAAGGCTAAAATTCTCTTTTCAAAAAAGTCTGAAACTGTTTCCCTTGAGAAAACAAAATTACCAACTCAACCTTGGAAATTTGAGATATTGTCTAAAAAGCAGCTAATAAGCGATTTGGTGAAATTACAAAAAGCGAGAGTCGTCTTCTTTTCCACCCACTACCCTAAGACATGACGAAATAATGGAAAGTCCGCACAAAATCAATGAAAAATACGCTTTTGCGGAGAAAAACGCTACCTCATCACCAAAAAGAGCAAGGACCTATGGACGTATTTCGTTTCACAGGTTTTGAAGAGGAAAGAGAGGAAGAAAAAAACGCCAAATCAACAAAAAAAATTCTATATTGAAGAATTACAAAAATTAAATATCAAAAACACATTTAGCACGAGTTTAGTTTTCACAAATAGCAGATTCGCACAACTATTTTAAAACTAATTGTGAGCCCAGAATGAGTTGGACAAATACCAGACTACCGAAAATTATCAACTTGACCATTCATCATGTCAAGCAAGAAATTGACAAAAAACAGTTCAATTTTTTAGCCACAAATTGCCCCAATGATTAAACTTCTCAATTGCTTTGAGGACAAATTTATCCAATGAAGAAATTTCCAAAACTCCAGCCGGTATCAATCCAAAAAACCAGCTGCCTGAAAAAAAATGAGCAACAAGCTAGCAGTAACTATTTAGAGCAACATTAATTTCAAGATGATGTCTAGCAGCTACTATCAATTAGAGTCCAGCGAGATTATTTCACGTTTAGCCCTACAATTAATAATGACCCTAACTAATTTGGGGGCAAATCATGAATGAACCAAAACTACTCGGATGGAAAAATAACTCAATTCCATCAGACGAAAAAATTAATTAGGCCCAATAATCAGGTAATCTGGGGAAATCTATTCTGTTTTGCCACCCCCCCCCCCAAGCTTAGTGGGAATATAACTTTTACACCCCAATGCGCACGTGTTATTTTGTACGTAGCAACGTGCTATATAACAACATATAATTTGTAACTGGGGGCGTAAAAAACACTGGAGCGGGCGGGGCGGGGCGAGGGGGGGGGGGGGGGGGAGGGGGTGAAGAACAGATCCGAGCTGGGTATCAAAATGAATGCATAACAAGCACAATTGAGTAAAAACGAGTTCAGAAACTAAAAGAAATGGTAAACAAGAATACAAGATTTCTATGACAGATCAAAGACGCGAGTATAAAATTTTTGGATGTTTTCCATTTGTGCCCCTCTCCCCCAGTTAAAGAGCACGTGGCATTAAATAGTAAATCAATATGTGAAAAATGGCACGTGCGCCGGGGGGGGGTATTTCAGCTGGTTGTTATATAGATAGGACAACACATTGAACAATCAGATATTATAAATATACTTCTGAAGCATCAAAGAAATTATGGTGATAATATCGTGATGATTCACAGTTACGCTGTCAGTCGAGACCAAAAGTTAGTCTTCATCTTGTCATCGTCAATCCTACCAAATAAAAAAGGGCCGTGTACACCATCCGGCATCGATGGATGCAGGTCGAAAAATAGGGTATGATGAGTAGCACTTAGTAGCCGGATGCTGCACTCCAAGCTGTTCCCCTCCAGACAGTGTAAAGACGGCCCAGTCACAAAAATAAATAACAAGTGGAGAGGAAAGCACCTATATATATATATATATATATATATATATATATATATATATATATATATATATATATAGCACACATAGGGAACTAGAATGGAAGGATTAAAATAAAAATGGATCATCAAGGAATAAGCAAATGAATAAAGATAAGCAGCCAAACACTCAGTGCAGCCTTCCCTCCTCCACGACGGCGCTAATCGAAGTCTCACTGAGAACACGAGGCTTGAGGGCACGACATCCCCTCAAGCAGAGAACACAGCTCCTCAGAAGTGCGAAGCTGATTTTCGTTCGGATGTAGCTTATAGTGTCGGCGTACGGCTCTCCGCGTTTTTCGCTGATCTTGGTTGCGAGTTGTTTCATAACGCGCGATGCTGATGGACCTGGACCATCCGAACAAGCAAAAACCAGTGCATTGAAGCTGCTGTGTTCGGTTTCGCGGATTCGCTCTTCGTACTTATTTCGCTTGATGCTCTCGTGATATTTGTATGCATCTTTTATGGTCTTAGGGCAGCTCTTCGCATGAGGGTTGAAAATCTTCACATCGAAGAAAGTGCGATTAAAGCGGGAGCCCCACAGACCGTTTGCCTTGATGTCCAGTCGAGCGTCATCATCAGTGGTGGTGGAATTACTCGAGAAAATTTCTCCATCGAGCGACTGAAGTTTTGGCTCTATCTGTACATCGTGGCAAACGTCATCCATCAGGTTTGCAAACACATCTTTAATTCCGTTGTGTCGTAGGTGCGTATAACCGCCTTTGGCGCAATGGAGGGCATGGGTGAGGCTGAATTCTTTCCCGCATGGGCATATGGCTGGCGTGTTCTTCGCTTCCCAGGTGTAGCGAAGTGCTATTCCATCACGGAACTCAGTCTTCGTGAGGTCAAAACCATGTTTTGACAACGGAAGCGCGTTAAGCCAGCTTGATGCTCCTTTCTCCGAGGCCAGCTGGATGGTATACTTCATTTCTGGTAGATTGTTTTCGATTCTGGATTTTTTCGAGATGAGTTCACGTTGATTGTCTGCTTTCTGTCTGAGACTGATCTTGGTTTGTTCTACTTCACATTGTTGAATATTATTGAATGACGCCAATGGTCTTGAGAGTTCAACTGATTGCTCAAGATTTTTGTGAAGATCTTGTGGGAGGGCGATGTTAAGCCCACCCATTCTGAGAGGGAGAGAAAAAAGTTCTCTTTCCTCTTGGATTACTTCTTTGCCGACGATTTTCGGTATGACTCGGCAAAGCCGCTCCTCCACCTTGTCCAGAACCCCGTCCATGGAAGGTGTAGTACGCGAAAGGAAGCTCAACTTCTGTTGAATTCCCTTCGTCAAACATGCATAGGCATTCTGGGGAGAGGTGAGAGCAAATTGACCAAGTCTGTCTAAACTTTTTGTGTATTTAATTTCTGCATCTTTCAGGAAATTTTTACTGGCCTCAGAGCTTCCGATAACTGATCCCAGGACTCGAGCGCCCTGCGTGATTTCCACATTTGTGCCTGCAAACACAGATGACGCTTGGCGCTTGCCTCCTGGCTTAATTATCAACTGACACTTCGGAGGATTGACAAGATATCCATACTTGGGACCGAGCTCAGTGAGCTTGTCGAAGAGTGCCCTGATATCTTCTAACTTGCCGACGACGCTACCATCATCAGCATACCATTTTTTGGGTCAAAGAGTCATTATGAAGTCTTGTTATTAGGGGTAGGATTGCGATTCCATACATTGCCATCGCAAGGGGATCGCCTTGTGTCGTACCTTCCTGAGACAGTATGGTCGACTTACCGATGTAGAGATGAGACGGGTGGCTATAGGAATTCTGTAAGGCAACATGCAAAGATAAGGTATAAGGCTTTAACGTTCTGTAAGGCATAAGGCTTTCACGTTCTCTAAAGCTGTTCGTCTATTGAGCACGTTAAAAGCGTTTTTGGCATCAATTAGAAGAATTTCTTCGTTTTCGGGATCATCAAAACTGTGGCGAAGCGAATGTATGGCATGTTCTATGCCACATTTCTGGCCCAGGCACAGTTGCATGTTTCCACCGAGGGATGTTAGATCTTGCCTGATGCAGTCGACGATTATGCGTCCGGTGATGCGACGCATTACTTCACCAATACCAATAGGTCTCACACCTGGACATTTATCCAGAGCCACTAGTCGACAACCATTGCATGCAATCAAATCATCCGGTGGTATTATGGACGTGGCAAGCCTCTTAGCAAACTTGGCAACAAGCTTGCACAGGTTCGTGGAGGTTTGTCCGAAAGCAGAAAGTAGTCTACGCCAGTCATCGGCATCGAGACCTGAAGGCCCGGCACTGCCATGAGTCTTCATTGCATGCTTTCGGACGAGCCTGGCACTGATTTTGTCGAAGACAACAGGGTGGTAAGGAAGCGTGCGTGGATGTTCGCTCTGAATGCAGTTGGGCTCCAAGGGTTGACCTTCAGGATGTTTGTCGCGTAAAATCTCGAGGGACCGGTCTACCGTCTATGAGATCGGTAGGTGCGAGCACGCCGCCTTTGTGCTCATCCGAAAGAACGCGAATAGCATTACTGATCTTACCACGAGACATGAAATCGTTGAACATCTTGAGGTCAGAGTGCTGCTGTTTGTTCCTTGAATTCATTCTCATTTGGATTGCCTTCGCTTCACAGAACAGTTCTGAGAAGTTGCAGCTGTACCATGCTTGCAGTCTACGCTTGATGGTCTTATTGTTCGATCCATCGTCCGTGTTCTTTGTTCGACTGAGGGTTAGGTGCGGAAGTATCATACAGAGGGTCAGAGATATATCGGATCAATCCGTGCAATCGGGGAGAGGACACTGTGAAGGGCTTCGGCGAACTGTTCCCCTGTCTTGTTCTTACCGAGCGTGAAGAACGAGGGCTTCCAAGTGACGACCTCGCGGTATATTTGGCGCACAGTTACCGCGTGATGAGGCTGGAAGTGGTCCCAAAAATTATTCGATGCTGCGGCGACGGAACGTTTGGGGGCGTGCGATGTTGCAGGATCTATGAGTGCAGTGTCGGGAACGATCAAAGCGTTGTGTGGTGCCGGCGTTGCGATTGCTGTTTCGGTGGCTGAGCTGTTTCTCAGAGCAGTTTTTGCAGCTGAAGTTTTCGGTCCAATCTTTCGCTGCGGCTAGACCACTGCATTTCACGTGCAAATATTTATAACATGTATGACACCAGACGCCTCCCCTACGTAGGGGACCCTTGCAGAGTGGACAATGGGTTTGATCAGCCATCAAGCTGCGGGCTAGGAGTTGGGAAGGCTGCACTGAGGGGGACTAGATTAAGTTAATTACAGGAGAGTAGTAACAGCAACGATATTTAAAGCATTGAATGATGTTAAACAGAATAATAGTGAAAACATGGTTTCCATGAAAGGAGAAGTGCACGGTGTCTTTACAGAACAGGTTAGGTTGAAGAACATTTCTAAATGAGGGTGAAACAATAAACAACTTTAGGGCACAAAAATCAATATAATTATACAAAGCGTAGTTAAGGGCACTGATTTTCTTATTTATGAGGCGATTACAGCTGGTTGGTATAACTTTGGGAACAATCAAATTATTTGGGCTAAATTTAACAATAATCAGCTGAATGAGGAATTTCCAATGCTCTATGAAAGTTTCAATACTACTACGGTGATCATTGAAGCCGGCAATTACTACAACAGTGTTCAGCTTCTGGTCTGGGTATTTATTGATAACATCACAGAGATCTAGCAGTTTAGCACCTCGATAGGAGTGAACACAACCCTTTACTTGACCCTCGTCTACATATTTGGTACGAGAAGTACCCAAGACCGAGTCCGAGCAGCTGGAGGGAAGAGGGTAGGCATCAAAACGTCCCATTCACAGAGCCTGCTAACATTCAAAACACAAAAAAATGCTCTGAAAATGAAATCAATTAGAATGCTACGACCTGATGTGATGAAGGAAGATGGTTGGCATCAAAACATCCCATTCACGGAGCCTGCTAACATTCAAAAACACAAGAAATTGTTCTAAAAAAGAAATCTGTTAGAATGATACGACCTGATGTGATGAGTCGGACCTTGACTCTAACGAACCATACCCGAACCTTGCCTCTAAAACCCTCCCAATGGAGGTCCCCAGTACAAGGATTTTGCCATAACAAATCTATTTAATAAGGTTATCGCAAAAATCCTACCAATCTGGTAAATCTTCAACCTTTCCAACGTGTTAGTATAGTGGTGAGTAGCCCAGACTGTCAAGCTGGAGACCGTGGTTCGATCTCCGACAGAAGGCTATATTTAAAAATACGTTTTGGATATTGTCTTTTTAGTAAAAAAAACTCCCTTAAGTAATTCAAAGAACAAAAAATTTCATCCTGAATTTACAAATACTGATTCCAAATCACAAACTAAATGAAAATGTTAATACCTTCGATTAAGGGTTCAAAATTAAGTTGCTTGGTTCTTAGAAAATGAAGTAATTCCTCTCATTAACTTAATTTCAGACTTAAGGAAACGTAAAAAAAATAGATTTTTTTCTTTTTTTTGTTTACTTCCTGCATTTCTTTTCTGTTACAAAAAGGATGTTAGTGTACTTTACTTTCTTGAAGAATCCAAGGTATGTAAAACTTCAGTTGAAACAAAACAAGTTCGGAAAACCAAAAGAAAAATTTCAACCACGAAAACATCCAACAATTCTATGACAAATCAAAAACGAAGTTTAAACTTTCTGTTTGTTATTTAACTTTGTGCGCAAATTCAAATGTGATAGTATCGTGATGATTGACGGTTAAACACATTCAGTCGTGACCGAAAATTAGCTTTTATCTTGGCATCTTCAATCACCCTTCGATTCATCGTCTTCAAAATATGCTACGATTCTGATGAATCTCGACACATTTCAAGTCTCTGTTAGTATAGTGGTGAGTATCCCAGACTGTCACTCTGGAGACCGAGGTTCGATTCCCCGATAGAGAACTATTTTCAAGAAACAAATTTTGAACTTTTGCCTTTTCTCTTAAAAACTCCTTTCAGTACTTCAGAAAACAAGACATTTATTCCACTAAGCTAAAAATTTAAGCACAGGTCTTGTTGAGCTGTTGACCCCTAGAGTAAAAATGACTTCAGAACCCGTCTCGTTTGACGTTTATTAACAAAATTCCCCTGACTGCTTCAAAAAACTCAAACCCACAGAATTAACAAAACAACATCACAGTATGCCAGAAAAGCAACTCTCAAATTGAATTTAATAAGACTCATTTCAAATCATGAACGAATTGGAAATGCTCATACTTCCGATATAGGTTCAGCTAGTTGGCTTTTTTCTTAGAAATTGTTGTATTTCCTCACTTTAACTCATTTTGCAACTTGAAGAAAAGTGCAAAAGATTGCATAATCTTGTTTATATTGAGATGCATCTGCATCTCTTTCCCTTCGAGAATATTGATCCAAACATTTTAGTTGTCTTTAATTAAATGAAAATCTTAGAGAACTGAAATTTGAACTTTTCATTTTTAAACTTTCTGTTTGTTATTTGACTCTTTGCACAAATTCAAATGTGATAGTATCGTGATGATTGACGGTTAAACACATTCAGTCGTGATCGAAAATTAGCTTTTATCTTGGCGTCTTCAATCACCCTTCGAATCATCGTCTTCAATATAATCTACGAATCTGAACATATTTCAAGTCACTGTTAGTATAGTGGTGAGTATCCCAGACTGTCACTCTGGAGACCGGGGTTCGCTTCCCCGGTAGAGAGCTATTTCCAAAAAAAATACGTTTTGAATGTTTAACTCTTTTCTGAAAAACTCTTTTCAGTACTTCACAGAACAAGCCATTTTAATCAACTAAGCTGAAAATTGAAGCACTGTTCTATTGACACCTAAAGTAAAACTAACTTCAGAACCCATCTCGTTTGAGGTTTACTACCAAAAATCCCGATATTGCGTCAAAAAACCAAACCCACAGGCTTTAAAATGGGACTCTCAGTATGCCACAAAAACAACTCTCGAATTGAATTTACTAAGACTGATTTTAAATCAATAACGAATTAAAAATTTTCAAATTTGTGATTTAATTTTATAAATTAATTTGCTAATCTTCTTAGGAAATAATGTCATTCCTCCCATTAACTCGTTTCCGTCCAAACATTTACCGTGTTCAAAATGATGCACTCCCCTCAAAACAGGAGGTACCTGTTTGAAGCTAACTCGAGTTAAAACAAACAAAACACGCTTCTGTTCATCACTTTTCTGTTTTCCAAAACAAAATGGATGTTACTAATTGCAAATCAAAAACGAAATGAAAATGCTCATAATTTCTATTTAGGTCAAAAGCTAGATTGCATTTTTCCCTAGAAAATAATATAGTTCCTCCCTTCAACTTATTTTCCGACTTAAGAAATGTAAAAAAATTGCATATTTTTGTTTTTAATAAGATGGATCTGCATCTTTTTCCTTTTGAGTCTATTGACGAAAATATTTCAGTAGTCTCAATTAAACAAAAATTTAAGAGAACTGATATTTGAATCTTTTCATCTATATCTATGTATTAATTCAGTGTCGACATAAAAGGCACCATGGTTAAGCTCCTAATCTTCACACGTTTTAACGGCCCTTGAACATGGTTTTCTGAGAAAACGACTGGCAACAGTCGGGTTTGAACCGGGGTCTACGGGTTGAGGAGCTGGAGCGCAATGAGTTGAGCTAAGGAGCATACGAGGCGCGTATTTTGTCGGGATATTTGTCCACTAACGTCGCAACCGTTTCTCCAATTCTCTCCCCTTTTCACACTTTTTTATGCTCCATGTCTCTCCTGTCACTATCTATCTTCTCTCTCTCTATCTATCTATCTTCCATCTTTATATTTCAAACGTAACTCCAATACCTATAACAACATCTTTAAGCTCCTAATCTTCAGATGTTTTAAGGCCCCTTAAATATGCACCATATCGTTTTGCATGCTTTTTGAAAAAGGTCAATGACCGAAAACTTGCCATTGCCAGAATAGTTTTTGACCGAAAGGCTACCTATGCCGTAAAGGTCAATGACTGATTAGCCGTGGATGCAGAAATAGGTCATTGACCAAAAAACTGACAATGACCGAAAAGCTGCCTGTGCCAAAAAGGTCAACGACCGAAAAACTGCGGATGCAAAATTAGGTCAGTGACTAAAAACCTGCTGACGAAAAATGATTCCATCACCGAAAAATTTGTCACACGAAAATAGTCCTTGAATGACATGTGCCGATGCATCATAGATATTGACAAAGATTCTTTAAGTAAAGGTCAATTACCGATATGAAATCGAAGATGAAAAATTGTCCATTTAAATGATAGAAAAATTGATAAAGAAATTTAAATTACCTCGATACAAATTCAACATGGTCAAGCTTTTGTATAGCGTTTTTAAGTTCTCACAAAGTTTGTTGCGATTTTTTTTCTCTTCCTTTTGTCTTTTTTGTATATCTTTTCTCTCTTTCGTTTTCCTTGTTTCTGTATTTCTTTTCTCTTCCGCTCTCTTTTTTCTCCCTCTTTTGCTTTTCTTTATGCATTTTATGTATTCCTTTTTTGTCGTTTCGCTCTTTTGTCAATTTCTTTTCCAATTTTCCTCTCTTTCTTTTCCGTTCTTAATATTTGTCTTTCTTCTCATACTTTTTTCTCTTTCGTTCGTCTTCCGCTTCTCTTTAGTTTCTCGTTTCTTTTTTCCTTTCGGTTTTTCTTTCCTGCTTTTCGTTCCTGTCGTTCTGCTCTCTGTTGCTTTTTTTCTCTGTCTTTCTTGTTTTTCTGATTTTCTTTTCAGTCTTTCGTTTCTGTCTTTCTTTCTTTTCTCCCTTCTGTTTCGTTCTTTTCTCTTTCTTTTCGGTCTTTTCATTCGTCTTTGTCTTTTCTTTCCTTCGTTTCTGTCTTTTCTCTCTCTGTCTTTCTTTTATCTCCTTTTGTTGCCTTTCTTTTCTGTCTTTCTTTTCTCTCTTTATTCTCTATTTTCTCCTTTTTTCTGCCTCTTTTTCTCTTTTTTCTCTCTCTTTCGTTCCGCTGTCGTTTCTTTCCTTTCTGTTAATCTTTTTATCTCTTCCTTTTCTCTCTTGGCTTTTGATTGTCTTTCTTTTATCTTCGTTTTCTCGTTTTCTTTTCTGTTCTTTTCTCTTCCTTTTTTTCTCTCCCTTTCCTCTTGTTTCTTTTCTCATTTTTTTGTTCTCCTGTCTGCACTTCTACTCTTTTGTTTCTTTGTTTTTTGGCTTTTTTCATTTTCTATTCGTTTTCTCTTCTGTTCTGTTCTGCCTTTCGTTCTAATCCTTCTCTTTCATTCCTCATTTGTTTTTTTCTTTAGTTTTTTGTTCTTTTAACTTTCCTTCCCGTTTATCTTTCACGCTTTTCTTTCTTTCCTGCCTTTCTTCTGCCTTTTCTTTTCTTCTTTCTCTATCTTTCGTTTCTGTCTCTTCTCTGTATCGCTTCTTTTTCTTTCGTTTCTGTCTTTTTTCTCTCCTTTCCTCTCGCTTTTCTCTTTATTCTTTTTCTATTCTCTTTTTTCTGATTTGCTTTTCTCGCTTTATTTTCTCTCTTGATCTTTGTATTTTCTTTCGTTTCTATGCCTTTTCTATTTTTTTCGTTTGTTTTCTCCTTTTTTACCGCTTTTCTCTTTCTTCTTTCTCTATTCTCTTTTTTTCTGATTTGCTTTTCTCGCTTTCTCTTTGTCTGTGTATTGTATTTCGTTTCTCTGCCTTCTCTATTTCTGTCTTTTGTCTCTCGCTTTTTTTCTTGTTCCTTTCTGTCTTTCTTTTCTGCTCTTTTTCTCTTAAGCGTTTCTCTTTCTTTTCGCTTTCATTTCTCTTTCCTTTTTTAACCGTTTTATCTCTTCCTTTTCTCTTTCTTTGCTGTCTTTCCTTTTTCTTTCTTTCGCCTCTTGCTTTTCTCTTTCCTGTCTTTAGTTTCGGTCTTTCATTCATCTTTTCTGTCTCTTTTCCTTCTTTATTTTGTGTTCTTTTGTCTTTTGCCTTCTGCCTTTCTTCTTTTGCTGCCTTTCTTCTCTTTTTTTTTCGTTTCTCCTTTTTCACTTTCTTTTATCTGTTTTTTTTGTTCATTTTTTTACCTTTCTCTCCTATTTTTCTTTCGTTCCTCTTTTACGTCTTTGAGTTTTTCCTTCTTTCTTCCTTTTCTCTATTTCTTCAATTTTGTTTTTGCCTTTTCCCTATTTCTCTTTCGTTTCTGCCTTTCTTCCTTTGTTTCTTCCTTTTCTCTATTTCTCTCATTCGTTTCTGCCTGTCTTTTCTTTCTTTCAAATCTCTCCTTTTTTCTCTATTGCTTTCTTCTCTTTTCTGCTATTTTCAGAATTGCTTTTCTCCGTTTCTCTTCTTTTTGTATTTTCTTTTTTGTTTCTCTGCCATTTCTTTTCTGTTTTCTGTCCTTTTTCTTTTCGCTTTTCTCTTTCTTCCTTCTCTATTCTTTTTTTCTGATTTGCTTTTCTCGCTTTCTTTTCTCTTGTCTTTGTATTTTCTTTCGTTTCTCTGCCTTTTCTATTTTTTCTTTTTTTTCTCTCGCCTTTTTCTCGTTGCTTTGTGTTTTTCTTTTCTGCTCTTTTTCTCTTGCGTTTCTCTTCCTTTTTTCTGTTTTTTCTCTTTCGTTTTTTCTTATATTTTCATCTCTTTCTTTTCTCTTTCTTTGCTGCCTTTCCTTTCTCTTTCTTTCGCCTCTTGCGTTTCTCTTTCCTGTCTTTCGTTTCTGTCTTTCATAGCTCTTTTCTGTCTATTTTCCTTCTTTATTTTGTGTTCTTCTGTCTTTTGCCTTCTGCCTTTTTTCTTTTGCTGCCTTTCTTCTCTTTTGTTTTTTTTCTCCTTTTTCACTTTCTATTATCAGTTTTTCTTTTCTGTTCTTTTTTACCTTTCTCTCATATTCTTCTCTTTCGTCCCTCTTTTACGTTTTTTTATTTTTTCGTTCTTCTCTTTCCTTTCTGTCTTTTTTTTATCTCTTGCTTTTCTCCTTCTTTTCTTCCTTTCTGTACTGTCTTGCTTTTCTCTTTCTTTTTTGTCCTGCGTTTCCGTCTGTCTTCTCTCTTTTTTCCTTTTTCTGTTCTTTTGTTCCTTTATTTTTTCTACTGCCTCTTCCTTTTCGCTATTTCTCTCTTTCGTTTCTGCCTTTCTTTTCTTTCTTTCACTTCTCTCCTTTTTTCTCTATTTATTTTCTCTCTCTTCTGTTCTTTTCTGAATTGCTTTTCTCCGTTTCTCTTCTTTTTGTATTTTCTTTGTTTTTTTCTCTGCCTTTCCATTTCTGTTTTCTGCCTTTTCTCTCGCTCTTCTCTTTCTTCTTTCTCTATTCTTTTTTTCTGATTTGCTTTTCTTGCTTTCTTTTCTCTTTGTCTTTGTATTTTCTTTCGTTCCTCCGCCTTTTCTATTTCTGTCTTTTGTCTCTTTCTCTGTCGTTTTTCTCGTTTCTTTCTTTCTTTCTTTTCTGCTCCTTTTCTCTTTAGCGTTTCTCTTCCTTTTCGCTTTCTTTTCTTTTTCCTTTCTGTCTTTTTTATCTCTTACTTTTTTCTTTCTTTTTTGTCTTTTTCTCTTTAATCATCTCTTGTTTTTCTCTCTTTCTCTATATTTATTTTCTCTCTCTTTCTTCTTTCTCTCTTTCGTTCCTCTCTAGTCGCTTTTCGCTTTCTTTTGCCCCTTCTTTTCTCTGTCTTTTCTCTTCTGTTCTGTTTTTTTCTATCTTCTATCCTTTTCTTTTTTTATCTCTTTCTTGTTCTTTTTTTCTGGCTCTTTTTAGCCTTTTTCTCTGTCTTTTCTCTATCGTTTCTTTCTCTTCTCACTTTCCTCCTTATCATCGCATGTTATAAACGCTCCTTAAACATGCAGCCTAACGTAGAACATGAGTTACGCTCTGCCACCATTTAGAATCTCGTTATCTGTACAAGTCTTAGCGCTCCTTAATTATTCAAGATGGAGTCGTTGGACAAAAAATTGTTGGCACTTAGGGTAATATACACAAACCGAACACATCGGTAGCGAATCGTAGTACCTATTGCTTTTGAACGAGGGGCATATATTCCAGCCACAGGTGGTACAAAAAAATCTGAATTTATAATCTTCTATTCTTGTAAATCATTATCTTGTGACGCTTTTGCGGGCCTGCTAGTTTCAATTAATTTTGCTTTTCAAAACAAACAGGATGCTACTGTACGTTACTTCTTGAAGAATCCTAGGTACGCGGAACTTCAGTTGAAACAAAAAAAACTTCAGAAAATCAAGAAAAAAATTTGTTTCAAGCACGAATAGAGCCAGCTTTTCTATGACAAATCAAAAAGGGAAGTAGAAATTTTCTGTTTGTTATTTGAAATTTTGCGCCAAAAAAATGTAATAATATTGTGATGATTTACGGTTAAACATTGTCAGTCGTGACCGAAAAACAGTTTTTATCTTGGCATCCTCAATCACCCTCAGAATCATCGTCTTCAAAATATGCTACCAATCTGATTGTTCTTAAGTCATTTCAAGTCTCTGTAAGTATAGTTTTGAGTATCCCAGATTGTCACTCTGGAGACCCGTGTTTGGTTCCCCGACAGAGAGCTATCTTCAAAAAATACGTTTTGAATGCTTTCCTTTTACTGAAAAACTCCCTTCAGTACTTCAGAAAACAAGACATTTATTCCACTCAGCTGAAAATTGAAGCACAGGTCTTAATTAGCTATTAACCCCTAAAATGAAAATAACTTCAGAAACAGTATCATCTGACGTTTATTACCAAAACTCCCATTACTGCGTCAAAAACTCAAATCCACAAGATTACAAATGGAAATTCTCAATTTGCCACAAAACAACTCTTGAATTGAATTTACAAAGACTGGTTCCAAATCAATGACGAACTGAAAATATTCAGTTTTTCTATTTTATTGTAAAAATTAATTTGCTATTTTTCGTAGAAATTAAAGATTTGTGTCCAAAGATTCATAGTGTTCAAAAAGATGCAGTTCCTTCAAAACAGGAGGTACATGTTTGAAACTAATTCATTGAAACAAAGAAAACACGATTGTTCATCGTTTTTGTGCTTTACAGAACACAATAGATCTTATTGATTCCAAATCAAGAACGAAAAAAGGCTCATACTTTCGATTTATGTTAAAAGCTAATTTGCTTTGTTTTAGAAATTGTTGTAGTTCCTCCCTTCAATTCATTTCCCGACTAGATGAATTATACAAAAAAATTGCAAATTTTTTATATAGAGATGTAGATGCATCTCTTTCTTTTCGATTCTATTGATCCAAACATTTCAGTAGTCTCCAGTTAAATGAAATTTTTAGAGAACAGAAATTTGAACCTTTTCATTTCAAGTAATTCTGCTTTTCAAAACAAAAAGGATGTTACTGTACTTTACTTTTTTGAAGAATCCTAGGTACGCGAAACTTCAGTGGAAACAGAAAACGTTCAAAAAATCAAGTAAAAAAAATTCAACCTCGACTAGATCCAACATTTCTATGACAAATCAAAAAAGAAGTTATTTGTTTGTTATTTGACTCTTTGCGCAAATTCAAATGTGATAGTATCGTGATGATTGACGGTTAAACACATTCAGTCGTGACCGAAAATTAGCTTTTATCTTGGCATTTTCAATCACCCTTCGAATCATCGTCTTCAAAATATGCAACGAATCTGATGAATCTCGACAGATTTCAAGTCTGTAAGTATAGTGGTGAGTATAGTGGTGAGTAGACTGTCACTCTAGAGACCAGGGTTCGATTCCCCGACAGAGAGCTATTTTCAAGAAATACATTTTGAACGTTTACCTTTTTTCTTAAAAACTCCTTTCAGTACTTCAGAAAACAATACATTTATTCCACTAAGCTGAAAATTTAGGCAGAGGTCTTGTTGAGCTATTCATCCCTAAAGTAAAAATAACTTCAGAACCCGTCTCGTTTGACGTTTATTACCAAAACTCCCATTACTGCTTCAAAAAACTCAAACCCACAGAATCAACAAAAGAACCTCACAGTATGCCAGAAAAGCAACTATCAAATTGAATTTAATAAGACTGATTCCAAATCATGAACAAATTGGAAAGGCTCATATTTCCGATTTAGGTTCAGCTAGTTGGCTTTTTTCTTAGAAATTGTTGTAGTTCCTCACTTTAACTCACTTTGCAACTTGAAGAAAAGTGCAAAAGATTGCATAATCTTGTTTATATTGAGATGCATCTGCATCTCTTTCCCTTCGAGTCTATTGATCCCAACATTTTAGTTGTCTTTAATTAAATGAAAATTTTAGAGAACTGAAATTTGAATCTTTTCATTTTTAAACTTTCTGTTTGTTATTTGACTCTATGCACAAACTCAAATGTGATAGCATCGTGATGATTAACGGTTAAACACTTTCAGTCGTGACCGAAAATTAGCTTTTATCTTGGCATCTTCAATCACCCTTCGAATCATCGTCTTCAAAATATGCTACGATTCTGATGAATCTCGACACATTACAAGTCTCTCTTAGTATAGTGGTGAGTATACCAGACTGTCACTCTGGAGACCGGGGTTCGATTCCCCGACAGAGAGCTATTTGCAAGAAACACAGAACGTTTACCTTTTTTCTTTAAAACTCCTTTCAGTACTTCAGAAAACAAGACATTTATTCCACTAAGCTGAAAATTTAAGCACAGGTCTTGTTGAGCTGTTGACCCCTAAAGTAAAAATGACTTCAGAACCCGTCTCGTTTGAAGTTTATTAACAAAATTCCCCTGACTGCTTCAAAAAACTCAAATCCACAGAATTAACAAAAAAACATCACAGTATGCCAGAAAAGCAACTCTCAAATTGAATTTACAAAGATTGATTCTAAATCATGAAGGATTGAAAATATTCATACTTCCGAATTAGGTTAAAAACGAGTATGCTTTTTTAGAAATTGTTGTAGTTCCCCATTTAACTCATTTTCCGACTAGATGAATTGTACCAAAAATTGCAAATTTTTTATATAGAGATGTAGATGCATCTCTTTCCTTTCGAGTCTATTGATCCAAACATTTCAGTAGTCTCCAGTTAAATGAAATTTTTAGAGAACAGCAATTTGAACCTTTTCATTTCCAGGAATTCTGCTTTTCAAAACAAAAAGGATGTTACTGTACTTTACTTTTTTGAAGAATCCTAGGTACGCGAAACTTCAGTGGAAACAGAAAACGTTCTAAAAATCAAGTAAAAAAAATTCAACCTCGACTAGATTTCAACATTTCTATGACAAATCAAAAACGAAGTTATTTGTTTGTTAATTGACTCTTTGCGCAAATTCAAATGTGATAGTATCGTGATGATTGACGGTTAAACACATTCAGTCGTGACCGAAAGTTAGCTTTTATCTTGGCATCTTCAATCACCCTTCGATTCATCGTCCTCCAAATATGCAACGAATCTGATGAATCTTGACACATTTCAAGTCTCTGTTAGTATAGTGGTGAGTATCCCAGGCTGTCACTCTAGCGACCAGGGTTCGATTCCCCGACATAGAGCTATTTTCAAGAAACACAGAACGTTTACCTTTTTTCTTTAAAACTCCTTTCAGTACTTCAAAAAACAAGACATTTATTCAACTAAGCAGAAAATTTAAGCTCAGGTCTTGTTGAGCTGTTGACCCCTAAAGTAAAAATGACTTCAGAACCCGTCTCGTTTGACGTTTATTAACAAAATTCCCCTGACTGCTTCAAAAAACTCAAACCCATAGAATTAACAAAACAACATCACAGTATGCCAGAAAAGCAACTCTTAAACTGAATTTACAAAGATTGATTCTAAATCATGAAGGATTGAAAATATTCATACTTCCGAATTAGGTTCAAAACGAGTTTGCTTTTTTAGAAATTGTTGTAGTTCCCCATTTAACTCATTTCCCGACTAGATGAATTGTACCAAAAATTGCAAATTTTTTATATAGAGATGTAGATGCATCTCTTTCCTTTTGAGCCTATTGATCCAAACATTTCAGTAGTCTCCAGTTAAATAAAATTTTTAGAGAACAGCAATTTGAACCTTTTCATTTCAAGTAATATTGCTTTTCAAAACAAAAAGGATTTTACTGTACTTTACTTTTTTGAAGAATCCTAGGTACGCGAAACTTCAGTGGAAACAGAAAACGTTCATAAAATCAAGTAAAAAAATTCAACCACGACTAGACCCAACATTTCTATGACAAATCAAAAACGAAGTTTTTTATTGGTTATTTGACTCTTTGCGCAAATTCAAATGTGATAGTATCGTGATGATTGACGGTTAAACACATTCAGTCGTGACCGAAAATTAGCTTTTATCTTGGCATCTTCAATCACCCTTCAATTCATCGTCTTCCAAATATGCAACGAATCTGATGAATCTCGACACATTTCAAGTCTGTGTTAGTATAGTGGTGATTATCCCAGGCTGTCACTCTAGAGACCAGGGTTCGATTCCCCGCCAGAGCGCTATTTTCAAGAAATAAATTTTGAACGTTTACCTTTTTTCTCAAAAACGCCTTTCAGTACTTCAGAAAACAAAACATTTATTCCACTAAGCTGAAAATTTAAGCAGAGGTCTTGTTGAGCTATTCATCCCTTAAGTAAAAATAACTTCAGAACCAGTCTCGTTTGACGTTTATTACCAAAACTCCCATTACTGCTTCAAAAAACTCAAACCCACAGAATTAACAAAACAACATCACAGAATGCCAGAAAAGCAACTCTCAAATTGAATTTACAAAGATTGCTTCTAAATCATGAAGGATTGAAAATATTCATACTTCCGAATTAGGCTAAAAACGAGTATTCGCTTTTTTTAGAAATTGTTGTAGTTCCCCATTTAACTCATATTGAGATATATCTGCATCTTTTTCCCTTCGAGTCTATTGAACCAAACAGTTTAGTAGTGTCCAATCAAATGAAAATTTTACAGAACTGAATTTTAAATCTTTTTATTTCCAGTAATTTTGCTTTTGAAAACAAACAGGATGTTACTCTACATTACTTTTTTGATGAAGCCTAGGTACGCAAAACTTCAGTGGAAACAAAAAAACTTCAGAAAATCAAGAAAAAAGACTTCAACCACAAACAGATCCAACATTTCTATGAGAAATCAAAAACGAGGTATAAAAGCATTCTGATGATTGACGGTTAAACACCTGCAGTCGTGACTGAAAATTAGCTTTTTATCTTGGCATCTTCAATCACCCTTCGAATCAACGTCTTCAAAATATGCTACGATTCTGATGAATCTCGACACATTTGAAGTCTCTGTTAGTATAGTGGTGAGTATCCCAGACTGTCACTCTGGGGACCGGGGTTCGATTCCCCGATAGAGAGCTATTTTCAAGAAACAAATTTTGAACTTTTGCCTTTTTTCTTAAAAACTCCTTTCAGTACTTCAGAAAACAAGACATTTATTCCACTAAGCTGAAAATTTAAGCACAGGTCTTGTTGAGCTGTTGACCCCTAAAATAAAAATGACTTCAGAACCCGTCTCGTTTGACGGTTATCAACAAAAATCCCCTGACTGCTTCAAAAAACTCAAACCCACAGAATTAACAAAACAACATCACAGTATGCCAGAAAAGCAACTCTCAAATTGAATTTAATAAGACTGATTTCAAATCATGAACGAATTGGAAATGCTCATACTTCCGATTTAGGTTCAGCTAGTTGGCTTTTTTCTTAGAAATTGTTGTATTTCCTCACTTTAACTCATTTTGCAACTTGAAGAAAAGTGCAAAAGATTGCATAATCTTGTTTATATTGAGATGCATCTGCATCTCTTTCCCTTCGAGAATATTGATCCAAACATTTTAGTTGTCTTTAATTAAATGAAAATCTTAGAGAACTGAAATTTGAACTTTTCATTTTTAAACTTTCTGTTTGTTATTTGACTCTTTGCACAAATTCAAATGTGATAGTATCGTGATGATTGACGGTTAAACACATTCAGTCGTGACCGAAAATTAGCTTTTATCTTGGCATCTTCAATCACCCTTCGAATCATCGTCTTCAAAATATGCTACGATTCTGATGAATCTCGACACATTTCAAGTCTCTGTTAGCATAGTGGTGAGTATCCCAGACTGTCACTCTGGAGACCGGGGTTCGATTCCCCGACAGAGAGCTATTTTCAAGAAACACATTTTGAACATTTACCTTTTTTCTCAAAACCTCCTTTCAGTACTTCAGAAAACAAGACATTTATTCCACTAAGCTGAAAATTTAAGCAGAGGTCTTGTTGAGCTATTCATCCCTTAAGTAAAAATAACTTCAGAACCCGTCTCGTTTGACGTTTATTACCAAAACTCCCATTACTGCTTCAAAAAACTCAAACCCACAGAATCAACAAAAGAACCTCAAAGTATGCCAGAAAAGCAACTCTCAAATTGAATTTAATAAGACTGATTTCAAATCATGAACTAATTGGAAATGCTCATACTTCCGATTTAGGTTCAGCTAGTTCGCTTTTTTCTTAGAAATTGTTGTAGTTCCTCACTTTAACTCATTTTGCAACATGAAGAAAAGTGCAAAAGATTGCATAATCTTGTTTATATTGAGATGCATCTGCATCTCTTTCCCTTCGAGAATATTGATCCAAACATTTTAGTTGTCTTTAATTAAATGAAAATCTTAGAGAACTGAAATTTGAATCTTTTCATTTTTAAACTTTCTGTTTGTTATTTGACTCTTTGCGCAAATTCAAATGTGATAGTATCGTGATGATTAACGGTTAAACACCTTCAGTCGTGACCGAAAATTAGCTTTTATCTTGGCATCTTCAATCACCCTTCGAATCATCGTCTTCAAAACATGCAACGATTCTGATGAATCTCAACACATTTCAAGTCTCTGTTAGTATAGTGGTGAGTATCCCAGACTGTCACTCTGTAGACCGGGGTTCGATTCCCCGATAGAGAACTATTTTCAAGAAACAAATTTTGAACTTTTGCCTTTTCTCTTAAAAACTCCTTTCAGTACTTCAGAAAACAAGACATTTATTCCACTAAGCTAAAAATTTAAGCACAGGTCTTGTTGAGCTGGTGACCCCTAAAGTAAAAATGACTTCAGAACCCGTCTCGTTTGACATTTATTAACAAAATTCCCCTGACTGCTTCACAAAGCTCAAACCCACAGAATTAACAAAACAACATCACAGTATGCCAGAAAAGCAACTCTCAAATTGAATTTAATAAGACTGATTTCAAATCATGAACGAATTGGAAATGCTCATACTTCCGATTTAGGTTCAGCTAGTTGGCTTTTTTCTTAGAAATTGTTGTAGTTCCTCACTTTAACTCATTTTGCAACTTGAAGAAAAGTGCAAAAGATTGCATAATCTTGTTTATATTGAGATGCATCTGCATCTCTTTCCCTTCGAGACTATTGATCCGAACGTTTTAGTTGTCTTTAATTAAATCTAAATTTTAGAGAACTGAAATTTGAATCTTTTCATTTTTAAACTTTCTGTTTGTTATTTGACTCTTTGCGCAAATTCAAATGTGATAGTATCGTGATGATTGACGGTTAAACACTTTCAGTCGTGACCGAAAATTAGCTTTTATCTTGGCATCTTCAATCACCCTTCGAATCATCGTCTTCAAAATATGCTACGATTCTGATGAATCTCGACACATTTCAAGTCTCTGTTAGTATAGTGGTGAGTATCCCAGACTGTCACTCTGGAGACCGGGGTTCGATTCCCGGATAGAGAGCTATTTTCAAGAAACAAATTTTGAACTTTTGCCTTTTTTCTTAAAAACTCCTTTCAGTACTTCAGAAAACAAGACATTTATTCCACTAAGCTGAAAATTTAAGCACAGGTCTTGTTGAGCTGTTGACCCCTAGAGTAAAAATGACTTCAGAACCCGTCTCGTTTGACGTTTATTAACAAAATTCCCCTGACTGCTTCAAAAAACTCAAACCCACAGAATTAACAAAACAACATCACAGTATGCCAGAAAAGCAACTCTCAAATTGAATTTAATAAGACTGATTTCAAATCATGAACGAATTGGAAATGCTCATACTTCCGATTTAGGTTCAGCTAGTTGGCTTTTTTCTTAGAAATTGTTGTAGTTCCTCACTTTAACTCATTTTGCAACTTGAAGAAAAGTGCAAAAGATTGCATAATCTTGTTTATATTGAGATGCATCTGCATCTCTTTCCCTTCGAGACTATTGATCCAAACATTTTAGTTGTCTTTAATTAAATCTTAATTTTAGAGAACTGAAATTTGAATCTTTTCATTTTTAAACTTTCTGTTTGTTATTTGACTCTTTGCGCAAATTCAAATGTGATAGTATCGTGATGATTGACGGTTAAACACTTTCAGTCGTGACCGAAAATTAGCTTTTATCTTGGCATCTTCAATCACCCTTCGAATCATCGTCTTCAAAATATGCTACGATTCTGATGAATCTCGACACATTTCAAGTCTCTGTTAGTATAGTGGTGAGTATCCCAGACTGTCACTCTGGGGACCGGGGTTCGATTCCCCGATAGAGAGCTATTTTCAAGAAACAAATTTTGAACTTTTGCCTTTTTTCTTAAAAACTCCTTTCAGTACTTCAGAAAACAAGACATTTATTCCACTAAGCTGAAAATTTAAGCACAGGTCTTGTTGAGCTGTTGACCCCTAAAATAAAAATGACTTCAGAACCCGTCTCGTTTGACGTTTATCAACAAAAATCCCCTGACTGCTTCAAAAAACTCAAACCCACAGAATTAACAAAACAACATCACAGTATGCCAGAAAAGCAACTCTCAAATTGAATTTAATAAGACTGATTTCAAATCATGAACGAATTGGAAATGCTCATACTTCCAATTTAGGTTCAGCTAGTTGGCTTTTTTCTTAGAAATTGTTGTAGTTCCTCACTTTAACTCATTTTGCAACTTGAAGAAAAGTGCAAAAGATTGCATAATCTTGTTTATATTGAGATGCATCTGCATCTCTTTCCCTTCGAGACTATTGATCCAAACATTTTAGTTGTCTTTAATTAAATCTAAATTTTAGAGAACTGAAATTTGAATCTTTTCATTTTTAAACTTTCTGTTTGTTATTTGACTCTTTGCGCAAATTCAAATGTGATAGTATCGTGATGATTGACGGTTAAACACTTTCAGTCGTGACCGAAAATTAGCTTTTATCTTGACATCTTCAATCACCCTTCGAATCATCGTCTTCAAAATATGCTACGATTCTGATGAATCTCGACACATTTCAAGTCTCTGTTAGTATAGTGGTGAGTATCCCAGACTGTCACTCTGGAGACCGAGGTTCGATTCCCCGACAGAGAGCTATTTTCAAGAAACACAGAACGTTTACCTCTTTTCTTTAAAACTCTTTTCAGTACTTCAAAAAACAAGACATTTATTCCACTAAGCTGAAAATTTAAGCTCAGGTCTTGTTGAGCTGTTGACCCCTAAAGTAAAAATGACTTCAGAAACCGTCTCGTTTGACGTTTATTAACCAAATTCCCCTAACTGCTTCAAAAAACTCAAACCCACAGAATTAACAAAACAACATCACAGTATGCCAGAAAAGCAACTCTCAAATTGAATTTAATAAGACTGATTTCAAATCATGAACGAATTGGAAATGCTCATACTTCCAATTTAGGTTCAGCTAGTTGGCTTTTTTCTTAGAAATTGTTGTAGTTCCTCACTTTAACTCATTTTGCAACTTGAAGAAAAGTGCAAAAGATTGCATAATCTTGTTTATATTGAGATGCATCTGCATCTCTTTCCCTTCGAGACTATTGATCCAAACATTTTAGTTGTCTTTAATTAAATCTAAATTTTAGAGAACTGAAATTTGAATCTTTTCATTTTTAAACTTTCTGTTTGTTATTTGACTCTTTGCGCAAATTCAAATGTGATAGTATCGTGATGATTGACGGTTAAACACTTTCAGTCGTGACCGAAAATTAGCTTTTATCTTGACATCTTCAATCACCCTTCGAATCATCGTCTTCAAAATATGCTACGATTCTGATGAATCTCGACACATTTCAAGTCTCTGTTAGTATAGTGGTGAGTATCCCAGACTGTCACTCTGGAGACCGAGGTTCGATTCCCCGACAGAGAGCTATTTTCAAGAAACACAGAACGTTTACCTCTTTTCTTTAAAACTCTTTTCAGTACTTCAAAAAACAAGACATTTATTCCACTAAGCTGAAAATTTAAGCTCAGGTCTTGTTGAGCTGTTGACCCCTAAAGTAAAAATGACTTCAGAAACCGTCTCGTTTGACGTTTATTAACCAAATTCCCCTAACTGCTTCAAAAAACTCAAACCCACAGAATCAACAAAAGAACCTCACAGTATGCCAGAAAAGCAACTCTCAAATTGAATTCAATAAGACTGATTCCAAATCATGAACGAATTGGAAATGCTAAAACTTCCAATTTAGGTTCAGCTATTTGGCTTTTTTCTTAGAAATTGTTGTAGTTCCTCACTTTAACTCATTTTGCAACTTGAAGATAAGTGCAAAAGATTGCATAATCTTGTTTATATTGAGATGCATCTGCATCTCTTTCCCTTCGAGACTATTGATCCAAACATTTTAGTTGTCTTTAATTAAATCTAAATTTTAGAGAACTGAAATTTGAATCTTTTCATTTTTAAACTTTCTGTTTGTTATTTGACTCTTTGCGCAAATTCAAATGTGATAGTATCGTGATGATTGACGGTTAAACACTTTCAGTCGTGACCGAAAATTAGCTTTTATCTTGACATCTTCAATCACCCTTCGAATCATCGTCTTCAAAATATGCTACGATTCTGATGAATCTCGACACATTTCAAGTCTCTGTTAGTATAGTGGTGAGTATCCCAGACTGTCACTCTGGGGACCGGGGTTCGATTCCCCGATAGAGAGCTATTTTCAAGAAACAAATTTTGAACTTTTGCCTTTTTTCTTAAAAACTCCTTTCAGTACTTCAGAAAACAAGACATTTATTCCACTAAGCTGAAAATTTAAGCACAGGTCTTGTTGAGCTGTTGACCCCTAAAATAAAAATGACTTCAGAACCCGTCTCGTTTGACGTTTATTAACAAAATTCCCCTGACTGCTTCAAAAAACTCAAACCCACAGAATTAACAAAACAACATCACAGTATGCCAGAAAAGCAACTCTCAAATTGAATTTAATCAGACTCATTTCAAATCATGAACGAATTGGAAATGCTCATACTTCCGATATAGGTTCAGCTAGTTGGCTTTTTTCTTAGAAATTGTTGTAGTTCCTCACTTTAACTAATTTTGCAACTTGAAGAAAAGTGCAAAAGATTGCATAATCTTGTTTATATTGAGATGCATCTGCATCTCTTTCCCTTCGAGACTATTGATCCAAACATTTTAGTTGTCTTTAATTAAATCTAAATTTTAGAGAACTGAAATTTGAATCTTTTCATTTTTAAACTTTCTGTTTGTTATTTGACTCTTTGCGCAAATTCAAATGTGATAGTATCGTGATGATTGACGGTTAAACACTTTCAGTCGTGACCGAAAATTAGCTTTTATCTTGACATCTTCAATCACCCTTCGAATCATCGTCTTCAAAATATGCTACGATTCTGATGAATCTCGACACATTTCAAGTCTCTGTTAGTATAGTGGTGAGTATCCCAGACTGTCACTCTGGGGACCGGGGTTCGATTCCCCGATAGAGAGCTATTTTCAAGAAACAAATTTTGAACTTTTGCCTTTTTTCTTAAAAACTCCTTTCAGTACTTCAGAAAACAAGACATTTATTCCACTAAGCTGAAAATTTAAGCACAGGTCTTGTTGAGCTGTTGACCCCTAAAATAAAAATGACTTCAGAACCCGTCTCGTTTGACGTTTATCAACAAAAATCCCCTGACTGCTTCAAAAAACTCAAACCCACAGAATTAACAAAACAACATCACAGTATGCCAGAAAAGCAACTCTCAAATTGAATTTAATAAGACTGATTTCAAATCATGAACGAATTGGAAATGCTCATACTTCCAATTTAGGTTCAGCTAGTTGGCTTTTTTCTTAGAAATTGTTGTAGTTCCTCACTTTAACTCATTTTGCAACTTGAAGAAAAGTGCAAAAGATTGCATAATCTTGTTTATATTGAGATGCATCTGCATCTCTTTCCCTTCGAGACTATTGATCCAAACATTTTAGTTGTCTTTAATTAAATCTAAATTTTAGAGAACTGAAATTTGAATCTTTTCATTTTTAAACTTTCTGTTTGTTATTTGACTCTTTGCGCAAATTCAAATGTGATAGTATCGTGATGATTGACGGTTAAACACTTTCAGTCGTGACCGAAAATTAGCTTTTATCTTGACATCTTCAATCACCCTTCGAATCATCGTCTTCAAAATATGCTACGATTCTGATGAATCTCGACACATTTCAAGTCTCTGTTAGTATAGTGGTGAGTATCCCAGACTGTCACTCTGGAGACCGAGGTTCGATTCCCCGACAGAGAGCTATTTTCAAGAAACACAGAACGTTTACCTCTTTTCTTTAAAACTCTTTTCAGTACTTCAAAAAACAAGACATTTATTCCACTAAGCTGAAAATTTAAGCTCAGGTCTTGTTGAGCTGTTGACCCCTAAAGTAAAAATGACTTCAGAAACCGTCTCGTTTGACGTTTATTAACCAAATTCCCCTAACTGCTTCAAAAAACTCAAACCCACAGAATCAACAAAAGAACCTCACAGTATGCCAGAAAAGCAACTCTCAAATTGAATTCAATAAGACTGATTCCAAATCATGAACGAATTGGAAATGCTAAAACTTCCAATTTAGGTTCAGCTATTTGGCTTTTTTCTTAGAAATTGTTGTAGTTCCTCACTTTAACTCATTTTGCAACTTGAAGATAAGTGCAAAAGATTGCATAATCTTGTTTATATTGAGATGCATCTGCATCTCTTTCCCTTCGAGTCTATTGATCCAAACATTTTAGTTGTATTTATTTAAAGGAAAATTTTAGAGAACTGAAATTTGAATCTTTTCATTTTTAAACTTTGTTTGTTATTTGACTCTTTGCGCAAATTCAAATGTGATAGTATCGTGATGATTGACGGTTAAACACTTTCAGCCGTGACCGAAAATTAGCTTTAATCTTGGGATCTTCAATCACCCTTCGAATCATCGTCTTCAAAATATGCTACGATTCTGATGAACCTCGACACATTTCAAGTCTCTGTTAGTATAGTGCTGAGTATCACAGACTGTCACTCTGGAGACCGGGGTTCTATTCCCCGACAAAGAGCTATTTTCAAGAAACACATTTTGAACGTTTCCGTTTTTTCTTAAAAACTCCTTTCAGTACTTCAGAAAACAAGACATTTATTCCACTAAGCTGAAAATTTAAGAACAGGTCTTGTTGAGCTGTTGACCCCTAAAGTAAAAATGACTTCAGAACCCGTCTCGTTTGACGTTTATTAACAAAATTCCCCTGACTGCTTCAAAAAACTCAAACCCACAGAATCAACAAAAGAACCTCACAGTATGCCAGAAAAGCAACTTTCAAATTGAATTTAACAAGACTGATTCCAAATCATGAAAGAATTGGAAATGCTCGTACTTCCGATTTAGGTTCAGCTAGTTGGCCTTTTTCTTAGAAATTGTTGTATTTCCTCACTTTAACTCATTTTGCAACTTGAAGAAAAGTGCGAAAGATTGCATAATCTTGTTTATATTGAGATGCATCTGCATCTCTTTCCCTTCGAGTCTACTGATCCAAACATTTTAGTTGTCTTTAATTAAATGAAAATTTTAGAGAACTGAAACTTGAATCTTTTCATTTTTAAACTTTCTATTTGTTATTTGACTCTTTGCGCAAATTCAAATGTGATAGTATTGTGATGATTGACGGTTAAACACTTTCAGTCGTGACCAAAAATTAGCTTTTATCTTGGCATCTTCAATCACCCTTCGAATCGTCGTCTTTAAAGTATGCTACGATTCTGATGAACCTCGACACATTTCAAGTCTTTGTTAGTATAGTGATGAGTATCACAGACTGGCACTCTGGAGACCGGGGTTCGATTCCCCGACAGAGAGCTATTTTCAAGAAAAACATTTTGAACGTTTACCTTTTTTCTTAAAAACTCCTTTCAGTACTTCAGAAAACAATACATTTATTCCACTAAGCTGAAAATTTAAGCACAGGTCTTGTTGAGCTGTTGACCCCTAAAGTAAAAATGACTTCAGAACCCGTCTCGTTTGACGTTTATTAACAAAATTCCCCTGACTGCTTCGAAAAACTCAAACCCATAGAATCAACCAAAGAACCTCACAGTATGCCAGAAAAGCAACTCTTAAAATGAATTTACAAAGGTTGCTTCTAAATCATGAAGGATTGAAAATATTCATACTTCCGAATTAGGTTAAAAACGAGTTTGCTTTTATTTGAAATTGTTGTAGTTCCCCATTTAACTCATTTCCCGACTAGATGAATTGTACAAAAAAAATGCAAATTTTTTATATTGAGATGTAGATGCATCTCTTTCCTTTCGAGTCTATTGATCCAAACATTTCAGTAGTCTCCAGTTAATTGAAATTTTTAGAGAACAGCAATTTGAACCTTTTCATTTCAAGTAATTTTGCTTTTCAAAACGAAAAGGATGTTACTGTACTTTACTTTTATGAAGAATCCTAGGTACGCGAAACTTCAGTGGAAACAGAAAACCTTCATAAAATCAAATGAAAAAATTTCAACCACGATTAGATCCAACATTTCTATGACAAATCAAACGAAGTTTAAACTTTCTGTTTGTTATTTGACTTTTTGCGCAAATTCAAACGTGATAGTATCGTGATGATTGACGGTTAAACACATTCAGTCGTGACCGAAAATTAGCTTTTATCTTGGCATCTTCAATCACCCTTCGATTCATCGTCTTCAAAACATGCAACGAATCTGATGAATCTCGACACATTTCAAGTCTCTGTTAGTATAGAGGTGCGTATCCCAAACTGTCACTCTAGAGACCAGGGTTCGATTCCCCGACAGAGAGCTATTTTCAAGAAATACATTTTGAACGTTTAACTTTTTTTCTCAAAAACTCCTTTCAGTACTTCAGAAAACAAGACATTTATTCCACTAAGCTGAAAATTTAGTCTGTTGAGCTGTTGACACCTAAAGTAAAAATAACTTCAGAACCCGTCTCGTTTGACGTTTATTACCAAAACTCGCATTACTGCTTCAAAAAACTCAAACCCACAGAATCAACAAAAGAACCTCACAGTATGCCAGAAAAGCAACTCTCAAATTGAAATTAATAAGACTGTTTCCAAATCATGAACGAATTGGAAATGCTCATACTTACGAGTTAGGTTCAACTAGTTGGCTTTTTTCTTTGAAAATTTTGTAGTTCCTCACTTTAACTCATTTTGCAACTTGAAGAAAAGTGCAAAAGATTGCATAATCTTGTTTATATTGAGATGCATCTGCATCTCTTTCCCTTCGAGACTATTGATCCAAACATTTTAGTTGTCTTTAATTAAATCCAAATTTTAGAGAACTCAAATTTGAATCTTTTCATTTTTAAACTTTCTGTTTGTTATTTGACTCTTTGCGCAAATTCAAATGTGATAGTATCGTGATGATTGACGGTTAAACACTTTCAGTCGTGACCGAAAATTAGCTTTTATCTTGGCATCTTCAATCACCCTTCGAATCATCGTCTTCAAAACATGCAACGAATCTGATGAATCTCGACACATTTCAAGTCTCTGTTAGTATAATGGTGAGTAACCCA
The DNA here is from genome assembly GCF_964194025.1 of Convolutriloba macropyga. NCBI lineage: Eukaryota > Metazoa > Xenacoelomorpha > Acoela > Convolutidae > Convolutriloba > Convolutriloba macropyga. The sequence goes on from NC_134477.1 coordinate 2,693,847, forward strand.
GACTGTCACTCTGGAGAACTGGGTTCGATTCCCCGACAGAGAGCTATTTTCAAGAAACACATTTTGAACGTTTACCTTTTTTCTTAAAAACTCCTTTCAGTACTTCAGAAAACAAGACATTTATTCCACTAAGCTGAAAATTTAAGCACAGGTCTTGTTGAGCTGTTGACCCCTGAAGTAAAAATGACTTCAGAACCCGTCTCGTTTGACGTTTATTAACCAAATTCCCCTGACTGCTTCAAAAAACTCAAACCCAGAGAATTAACAAAACAACATCACAGTATGCCAGAAAAGCAACTCTCAAATTGAATTTACAAAGATTGCTACTAAATCATGAAGGATTGAAAATATTCATACTTCCGAATTAGGTTAAAAACGAGTATTCGCTTTTTTTAGAAATTGTTGTAGTTCCCCATTTAACTCATTTTGCAACTTCAAGAAATGTACAAAAATGGCACATTCTTGTTTATATTGAGATAAATCTGCATCTTTTTCCCTTCGAGTCTATTGAACCAAACAGTTTAGTAGTGTCCAATCAAATGAAAATTTTACAGAACTGAATTTTAAATCTTTTTATTTCCAGTAATTTTGCTTTTGAAAACAAACAGGATGTTACTCTACATTACTTTTTTGATGAAGCCTAGGTACGCAAAACTTCAGTGGAAACAAAAAAACTTCAGAAAATCAAGAAAAAAGACTTCAACCACAAACAGATCCAACATTTCTATGAGAAATCAAAAACGAGGTATAAAAGCATTCTGATGATTGACGGTTAAACACCTGCAGTCGTGATTGAAAATTAGCTTTTTATCTTGGCATCTTCAATCACCCTTCGAATCAACGTCTTCAAAATATGCTACGATTCTGATGAATCTCGACACCTTGGAAGTCTCTGTTAGTATAGTGGTGAGTATCCCAGACTGTCACTCTGGAGACCGAGGTTCGATTCCCCGACAGAGAGCTATTTGCAAGAAACACAGAACGTTTACCTTTTTTCTTTAAAACTCCTTTCAGTACTTCAGAAAACAAGACATTTATTCCACTAAGCTGAAAATTTAAGCACAGGTCTTGTTGAGCTGTTGACCCCTGAAGTAAAAATGACTTCAGAACGCGTCTCGTTTGACGTTTATTAGTCTCGTTTGACGTTTATTAACCAAATTCCCCTGACTGCTTCAAAAAACTCAAACCCACAAAATTAACAAAACAACATCACAGTATGCCAGAAAAGCAACTCTCAAATTGAATTTACAAAGATTGCTTCTAAATCATGAAGGATAAAAAATATTCATACTTCCGAATTAGGTTAAAAACGAGTATTCGCTTTTTTTTAGAAATTGTTGTAGTTCCCCATTTAACTCATTTTGCAACTTCAAGAAATGTACAAAAAATGGCACATTCTTGTTTATATTGAGATATATCTGCATCTTTTTCCCTTCGAGTCTATTGAACCAAACAGTTTAGTAGTGTCCAATCAAATGAAAATTTTACAGAACTGAATTTTAAATCTTTTTATTTCCAGTAATTTTGCTTTTGAAAACAAACAGGATGTTACTCTACATTACTTTTTTGATGAAGCCTAGGTACGCAAAACTTCAGTGGAAACAAAAAAACTTCAGAAAATCAAGAAAAAAGACTTCAACCACAAACAGATCCAACATTTCTATGAGAAATCAAAAACGAGGTATAAAAGCATTCTGATGATTGACGGTTAAACACCTGCAGTCGTGACTGAAAATTAGCTTTTTATCTTGGCATCTTCAATCACCCTTCGAATCAACGTCTTCAAAATATGCTACGATTCTGATGAATCTCGACACATTTGAAGTCTCTGTTAGTATAGTGGTGAGTATCCCAGACTGTCACTCTGGGGACCGGGGTTCGATTCCCCGATAGAGAGCTATTTTCAAGAAACAAATTTTGAACTTTTGTCTTTTTTCTTAAAAACTCCTTTCAGTACTTCAGAAAACAAGACATTTATTCCACTAAGCTGAAAATTTAAGCACAGGTGTTGTTGAGCTGTTGACCCCTGAAGTAAAAATGACTTCAGAACCCGTCCCGTTTGACGTTTATTAACCAAATTCCCCTGACTGCTTCAAAAAACTCAAACCCACAGAATTAACAAAACAACATCACAGTATGCCAGAAAAGCAACTCTCAAATTGAATTTACAAAGATTGCTTCTAAATCATGAAGGATTGAAAATATTCATACTTCCGAATTAGGTTAAAAACGATTATTCGCTCTTTTTAGAAATTGTTGTAGTTCCCCATTTAACTCATTTTGCAACTTCAAGAAATGTACAAAAAAATGGCACATTCTTGTTTATATTGAGATATATCTGCATCTTTTTCCCTTCGAGTCTATTGAACCAAACAGTTTAGTAGTGTCCAATCAAATGAAAATTTTACAGAACTGAATTTTAAATCTTTTTATTTCCAGTAATTTTGCTTTTGAAAACAAACAGGATGTTACTCTACATTACTTTTTTGATGAAGCCTAGGTACGCAAAACTTCAGTGGAAACAAAAAATCTTCAGAAAATCAAGAAAAAAGACTTCAACCACAAACAGATCCAACATTTCTATGAGAAATCAAAAACGAGGTATAAAAGCATTCTGATGATTGACGGTTAAACACCTGCAGTCGTGAGTGAAAATTAGCTTTTAATCTTGGCATCTTCAATCACCCTTCGAATCATCGTCTTCAAATTATGCTACGATTCCGATGAATCTCGACACATTTCAAGTCTCTGTTAGTATAGTGGTGAGTATCCCAGACTGTCACTCTGGAGACCGGGGTTCGATTCCCCGACAGAGAGCTATTTGCAAGAAACACAGAACGTTTACCTTTTTTCTTTAAAACTCCTTTCAGTACTTCAGAAAACAAGACATTTATTCCACTAAGCTGAAAATTTAAGCACAGGTCTTGTTGAGCTGTTGACCCCTGAAGTAAAAATGACTTCAGAACGCGTCTCGTTTGACGTTTATTAACCAAATTCCCCTGACTGCTTCAAAAAACTCAAACCCACAAAATTAACAAAACAACATCACAGTATGCCAGAAAAGCAACTCTCAAATTGAATTTACAAAGATTGCTTCTAAATCATGAAGGATAAAAAATATTCATACTTCCGAATTAGTTTAAAAACGAGTATACGCTTTTTTTTAGAAATTGTTGTAGTTCCCCATTTAACTCATTTTGCAACTTCAAGAAATGTACAAAAAATGGCACATTCTTGTTTATATTGAGATATATCTGCATCTTTTTCCCTTCGAGTCTATTGAACCAAACAGTTTAGAAGTGTCCAATTAAATAAAAAATTTAGAGAACTGAATATTAAATCTTTTTATTTCCAGTAATTTTGCTTTTGAAAACAAACAGGATGTTACTCTACATTACTTTTTTGATGAAGCCTAGGTACGCAAAACTTCAGTGGAAACAAAAAATCTTCAGAAAATCAAGAAAAAAGACTTCAACCACAAACAGATCCAACATTTCTATGAGAAATCAAAAACGAGGTATAAAAGCATTCTGATGATTGACGGTTAAACACCTGCAGTCGTGACTGAAAATTAGCTTTTAATCTTGGCATCTTCAATCACCCTTCGAATCATCGTCTTCAAATTATGCTACGATTCCGATGAATCTCGACACATTTCAAGTCTCTGTTAGTATAGTGGTGAGTATCCCAGACTGTCACTCTGGAGACCGGGGTTCGATTCCCCGACAGAGAGCTATTTTCAAGAAACACATTTTGAACATTTACCTTTTTCTCAAAACCTCCTTTCAGTACTTCAGAAAACAAGACATTTATTCCACTAAGCTGAAAATTTAAGCACAGGTCTTGTTGAGCTGTTGACCCCTGAAGTAAAAATGACTTCAGAACCCGTCTCGTTTGACGTTTATTAACCAAATTCCCCTGACTGCTTCAAAAAACTCAAACCCACAGAATTAACAAAACAACATCACAGTATGCCAGAAAAGCAACTCTCAAATTGAATTTACAAAGATTGCTTCTAAATCATGAAGGATTGAAAATATTCATACTTCCGAATTAGGCTAAAAACGAGTATTCGCTTTTTTTAGAAATTGTTGTAGTTCCCCATTTAACTCATATTGAGATATATCTGCATCTTTTTCCCTTCGAGTCTATTGAACCAAACAGTTTAGTAGTGTCCAATCAAATAAAAATTTTACAGAACTGAATTTTAAATCTTTTTATTTCCAGTAATTTTGCTTTTGAAAACAAACAGGATGTTACTCTACATTACTTTTTTGATGAAGCCTAGGTACGCAAAACTTCAGTGGAAACAAAAAATCTTCAGAAAATCAAGAAAAAAGACTTCAACCACAAACAGATCCAACATTTCTATGAGAAATCAAAAACGAGGTATAAAAGCATTCTGATGATTGACGGTTAAACACCTGCAGTCGTGAGTGAAAATTAGCTTTTAATCTTGGCATCTTCAATCACCCTTCGAATCATCGTCTTCAAATTATGCTACGATTCCGATGAATCTCGACACATTTCAAGTCTCTGTTAGTATAGTGGTGAGTATCCCAGACTGTCACTCTGGAGACCGGGGTTCGATTCCCCGACAGAGAGCTATTTTCAAGAAACACATTTTGAACATTTACCTTTTTTCTCAAAACCTCCTTTCAGTACTTCAGAAAACAAGACATTTATTCCACTAAGCTGAAAATTTAAGCACAGGTCTTGTTGAGCTGTTGACCCCTGAAGTAAAAATGACTTCAGAACCCGTCTCGTTTGACGTTTATTAACCAAATTCCCCTGACTGCTTCAAAAAACTCAAACCCACAGAATTAACAAAACAACATCACAGTATGCCAGAAAAGCAACTCTCAAATTGAATTTACAAAGATTGCTTCTAAATCATGAAGGATTGAAAATATTCATACTTCCGAATTAGGCTAAAAACGAGTATTCGCTTTTTTTAGAAATTGTTGTAGTTCCCCATTTAACTCATATTGAGATATATCTGCATCTTTTTCCCTTCGAGTCTATTGAACCAAACAGTTTAGTAGTGTCCAATCAAATAAAAATTTTACAGAACTGAATTTTAAATCTTTTTATTTCCAGTAATTTTGCTTTTGAAAACAAACAGGATGTTACTCTACATTACTTTTTTGATGAAGCCTAGGTACGCAAAACTTCAGTGGAAACAAAAAATCTTCAGAAAATCAAGAAAAAAGACTTCAACCACAAACAGATCCAACATTTCTATGAGAAATCAAAAACGAGGTATAAAAGCATTCTGATGATTGACGGTTAAACACCTGCAGTCGTGAGTGAAAATTAGCTTTTAATCTTGGCATCTTCAATCACCCTTCGAATCATCGTCTTCAAATTATGCTACGATTCCGATGAATCTCGACACATTTCAAGTCTCTGTTAGTATAGTGGTGAGTATCCCAGACTGTCACTCTGGAGACCGGGGTTCGATTCCCCGACAGAGAGCTATTTTCAAGAAACACATTTTGAACATTTACCTTTTTTCTCAAAACCTCCTTTCAGTACTTCAGAAAACAAGACATTTATTCCACTAAGCTGAAATTTTAAGCACAGGTCTTGTTGAGCTGTTGACCCCTGAAGTAAAAATGACTTCAGAACCCGTCTCGTTTGACGTTTATTAACCAAATTCCCCTGACTGCTTCAAAAAACTCAAACCCACAGAATTAACAAAACAACATCACAGTATGCCAGAAAAGCAACTCTCAAATTGAATTTACAAAGATTGATTCTAAATCATGAAGGATTGAAACAGCGGCAGAGAGCTGTTTTCAAGAAATACATTTTGAACTTTTACCTTTTTTTCTTAGAAACTCCTTTCAGTACTTCAGAAAACAAGACATTTATTCCACTAAGCTGAAAATTTAAGCACAGATACAAAGGCAAAGAAAAATTCCTCTTAGCAAATAGAAGTATTGAGAAGTTTGCAAACCAATAGGCAAGTCATAATAGGCTAAAAACTTGTGTAAGATCATAGAAAAAACAGAAACCTGCAAAAAGATCAGACAAATAGTTAAAAATTTCTCCATTTTTTTGTCAAAATTCCAAACAAAAAATGTTCTACATCAAAAAAAATCCGCTTGGTACTTAGAAATTCCTTAACTAAAAGGCGTCGCCTCAAATCGCACTTAAAAGAGGAAAACAACACAATAGGCGAAGAATCGCTAAAAGTCGCTTAAAAATCAGTAAAATAGCTGAAAAAGCTACAAATAATTATAAAACTCATATTAATCAACAGAAACCTTCTAACCACTATCAAAGTAAGTCTAAAAACAATACAACATAATAATCAAATCACTTAATTGAAAAAAAATGGAAAAAAACAAAACGCTTTAAAAAGCCGCAGCAAAAAAATTCGCTCGCTTACAAAAAAATTTTCACACCTCAAGTTCTTGCTCTCTCGAAAAGAGCGGTATGAACAAAAAACAACTCTTTTCGCTTCTTTCAATTTTGTTCAGCGCCCAAACTAATCTATATTTTATCACGCGTGCGTTTCAGTTCCTGCTTCAAAATTCACAATAATAAAATTGATTTAAAAAAGGCTTGTCTGCAATCCTCTTCGAGCCTAAAAGGGAGATCCGTTGAGAGACTGGCGGCGACTATTAACATGCAGTTGCAAAAAAATCACAATTTCCTCACCTGGTCTCTGACGTGGGAATCGAGTCTCCTCATTTTAGGATTCATCATTGCAATTGGCTGATTGCTATTCTGTCCACCCCTTGTAGACCTGCCTGCCCGACTTCCAACAGTTCCAGCCCCGCTTGTTCCTAGGGTACTCCTTCCACTTGTGTCCAGACTAAAGAAGGGTGCTCCCGATTTGCCTCTCTTTCTAGATTTGTTTTTGGCCGAGAGGGTATTCTGGGTCCGACCGTCGTTAACCTGAGACTTCCGGCCTTTCAGCCGCGGCCCTGCAGCTGGTCTACAAAAACAGTACATAAAAAAACTCACAACTGCAAATCATTTTGAATATCGAAAAAAGTTCAAAGAAGCTGGACGAAAGACTTTCAGTAGAAATCAATTAAAAATTATATAAAAACGCTCATCATAAAAATAAGAAGCTATCATTAAAAGACTTATGTCTTTTAATTTACGTGCCATAAAAAAACTATAATTTGAGTATACTACTTTTTTTTAAAAAAAGAAGATGATTAATAGTTTAGGGGCTGGATTCTTCATACATTTCACTGCGTTCTCACATCCAAAAAATTTAATTTCTAACCAGGTAAACTTTAGAGCAAATTAACGATATTTCTTCTTTCAATTACGCATAAACGATCAGGACCACGAACAAGACATCAAAAACTAATGATAATCAGTCCACCATAAATTTTTCAGACAGGCTGGCCGAGTGGTTAAGGCGTTGGACTGCTAATCCAATACGGTCTCCGTGCGTGGGTTCGAATCCCATCTCTGTCGAGTTTTGCTTTTATTTGAATAATTGAATAAAGTTTACGATATTAGAGTCAAAAATTATTATAAACTGATTTCTTGAAATCAGAGCATAACCAAGTAAAGCTGAGCATGTCAGCTAGCTATTTGACAAGGTCTGAGAATAAATAGTTAATCTTTTACCTAAAAAATTCCAAGGATCGAATGACACCAGAAACGAGAAAACAATGATAATCAGTATTTCCCTAATTCTTCAGACAGGGTGGCCGAGTGGTTAAGGCGTTGGACTGCTAATCCAATACGGTCTCCGTGCGTGGGTTCGAATCCCATCTCTGTCGAAGTTTTAAGCTTTCACCATCAATAAATTAAAACCACAATTTGACAACAGGTAAATCAAACCAAAAAGTCAACATTTTAAACACAAAAAATATCAGCAAGGCTAATGAAACCAGAATGCAATGATAATCAATTTTTGTTTTCTTTATGCAAACAAGGTAAATGAGTGGTTCGGGCGTTGAACCCTAAATAAATAAATTTCGATGGTTGATTGGAAACTCATCCTTGTCTTCCCTTATTATGTTGATCGCACTTTTCTGAGGCACAAGAAATAGAACATGTTCACCGAAATGACAAAATTTCAGATTTTCAGATCGCTACAATGGTAAATTTTATTGGTAACAGCTACCACTCTCATCAGACCAAAAAACCGTTTTCAAAGCAACAACAGGCATTTGAATGTTCACGAACAGGCTTCTCGAAAGACTTCTGTTCACGAAAGCAAACAATTGTCATGAGCGAAAAAAGTGACAGATCCACTTTTGAATCTCAATGCTAGCAAAAATCTTAACTTTTAAGAAACAACTTAATGGAATACGTCTAATACAGGACAGCTGAGGGATGCTTTGAACGGTTCAAGCAACAAATTTAGAGTCTTTCCCATCATACCCCCCCCCCCATGAAATTACAGCCCCACAATAATGGTATATTTATATACCACGATTGGGGGGCTATAGGTTATATGACAACTAAGCTGGAGGGGAGGGAGCTATAATGAGAAAGACCTAAAATTTAGAATGGCTTCCGGAAATACAAGTATCGAAATACATTATGAAGTATCGGAAATACAAATATCATTTTGTGAAATGACACAACTGGAGAATCACGCCATTTATCTGCATAAATAAAGATTTTGCCAGAACCATATCATTAGCTACAAATACGGAACTTAGTTCATGCAATTTCTGGCACAACTTGGAAGCTACCAGTAGTGGACCAAAATTTTCCCTTTTTTGTGCTCCTTTCACTGAATTCCAACTCGCTTAAAGAGTCTTCTTCAATGTGCATTCACCCTTTAAAGAAAATTGGAGTGGAGTCAATCATTTATGTTTAAAAAAATAAGTTATTCAAACAAACTTAACACTCAGAGCTAACCAAAAATTACAATCAATCGTCATCATGAAGAACATAAACCCACTAATGTCGGAAGAATTGCTCTCGAACGACAGGCGGTTGGAAAAACATTTGACCACACCGTGGTTCGAACCAATGACCCCGCGCCCCCTATCTTTAACCAATGACCACTCGGCTACCAGTCCCTTCTTTTTGATATACTGCAACCAATTTTAACCAAAAAGCTTTACTTCGACGTGAGAGCAATAGAGATCACTCAAAAATGAAGAACAACGAAAGCGTGAGAGTAATAGAGATCGCTCAAAAATGAAGAACAACGAAAGCGTGAGAGTAATAGAGATCGTTCAAAAATGAAGAACAACGAAAGCGTGAGAGTAATAGAGATCACTCAAAAATGAAGAACAACGAAAGCGTGAGAGTAATAGAGATCACTCAAAAATGAAGAACAACGAAAGCGTGAGAGTAATAGAGATCACTCAAAAATGAAGAACAACGAAAGCGTGAGAGCAATAGAGATCACTCAAAAATGAGGAACGAACGCGTGAAAAAGTCACTTGAGAAGTCAAAGAACGTTCTAGAAAAGCGCAAAATTGTCAGGCAAAAAATTTGCATCAAAAAAGACCAACACGTTTACAATAATTGCTATAAACTTCGTTCAAGAGCAATTAAAAAAAGAAATCTGCAGAAAAAGTACTCATTTGAAGTTAGTGCAACTAAAAAGTTTGAAACGATAAATAAGTGTTTCACAACTAACATAAATATGTGACTGAGGCATCATATCAGTTCTTAAAATATTGAGAAAATGATGAAAAATATGCTTAAAACGCCATCATGATAGTTTTTACAGTTATAGAAAACATTCTGAATATTTACTTACGGTAATGAATCAAGGATTTCTTTCTAATGATAAGTTAAGCTCAGGTTCAAGGTTCAATACATAATATTTCCAACTGAGACACAGTTTCAAATGAACAGAAACATAGCCGGCACATTGCCAAAGAAAGACAGGATAGCATTGTAGATCTGCAATCTCAAAATGATAAAAAACAAAGCAATCCAAGAAGGAAACTCTAGCTTATTCCAATTGCTCAGATCTTAATTTGGTTAAGAATTTGTACATTTTAATCTGGTTTCCATTATACGCACCCAAATAACCTTCACTAGAGTGAGGCCAGTCACATGTGAGCAAACGTTTAATCAAGGGATTGAACCCCCAAATCAGCTAAAAATTAAAATAGGGATGAATAAGAGGTAGATTTAAATTGAGCGTGACGTCATATGGTCGTGAAAAAATCTGGACGATAAATAAAAAAAACAACTAGGAATGAAACAAACTTAAGACCTGCTGACCGTCAACCTCATTGAGAAAAACATCCATTGATAGTCAAAAAAATATATACCAAATGAAACAAAATTGAACAACTTTTGGTAGTCATCTGAACACATAATAATACAAACACGAACAACAACAATATTAAAAATTCTCTTCCAGATTTTGGAAAACTAGTGTTATCAGAAGTCATTGACGTCAATAACAGAATAATGCGTCAACCTTTGCAATATGCGACCTTAGACAGTATACAACTACTTTGTTGAACATAAATGAGAGACAAAGTTAAAAAAACGACAGATAATTGTGGCGAAACTCGCACACTACTAAAAAATTTTAACAAAGCCATCAAAAACATTTAAACATGTAATCAGAACATCAAGTCAGTGATCAAATCAGACTACAAAACAGTCATTTATAGAAGGCATTCAAACATATTTTAACCATGAGATCGCGTACCGAAAAGAGCAAACGAATCAAAAATACCAAATTCAAAATGAAAGGTCCCAAGTCCAAAATCAATTAGCCACATATTGGAACCACTAAAAAGATGAAACTGGTCTCAAAAAGGCTAATGCAACCTGTCAAAACCTAGATAAAGAGACTTTAAACCAAATAGATTATAAAGCAGAATCAAGGATAAAAAAACAACCCATAATATTTGAAAACGGATGTTTCCAACAGAAACGAAACATTAGCTACTAACATAAACCATTAAATACCTGATGCTAATTAACCATACAAAGTATCAGGCAAAAATTGAAAAAACTGACCGGTCAGTCTCAACCAAACCAAGTCGAAGAGATTAAAACCGCTAAACATTCAGTCAGAACATACGCCGCATCCATTTGAACAACAAAGAGACATGGAGAACTGCCATTAGCAATAATAAATGACAGAAAAAGAAGAACTTAACTCGGACAAAACTCAAAAAATCGCAAATGTTTTGTGAAAACAAGCAGTCATATGAACCATATAAACTCAAACTACTAAATACTTTCAATTACGCCATATGAGCGAGCCGTTGAGACCTACGTTTGATTAAATAAGACGATAGGACGAAAAATTATAGTAACTGGCAAATATCAAAACAATTGATATTGGAAACAAGTGGTGTCAAGTCGTACGAAACGTTGAAAAGAAACGAAACCGTTAAACAGCTTCATTTATGACTGATCAGTCAACCAATGAGATAGAGGCGATCAGCCATTAATGACATTAAGCGATAAATCAAACATACCCGGCAGATAGCCGGAAAATAGTCGCTGTTGATTCGATTAACCAAGATTGGGGTTGAAAGAAGAGAAAGAACTAATGAAAAAGTGAATTTTGTACACAAACTATTTTAAAGTGCGAACTATTTTCATGTCATTGTGGCGCTGAACATACTCCTGTTTCATAGTGAGACAACACAGGGGCTAGTATCAATTACAATAAGCATTAGAGATGTTAGCTAAGAACAAAGTTCGAGTAACCGGCATCTAAAATTGGGCTTTATGGGTTTATTCCATTTCTATCTCTGATTTCGTTTTTTGATACTGACTCTGTTCAATTTGAATTGCTTTGCTAAGCAACTGCTGTCTAAAAACGCTTTTAGCAGAATGAGAGAAGGGTGAATCTAGCCTAGATAAGCTTTTAAGAAATTTCCTTCGCACTCAAAAGATATTGAAAAATAATAAGCTTTTAAATAGCCTCTGGCGAAAACAGATCTAAATTGCAAAAACAAAACCTAAGGGTAAGAACGGCCCAAAACCTCCCAATTATCAGCAGTGTAGGCCAGGTACGTCAATGTTTTGTAAAAAAAGAGACAAATTTGGTATCGTTAATTTTTCGTTAATTATTCTCGCTTTGGTATCGTTAATTATTCTCGCCTTCTCTTAGAATAAACTACACCCATAAAAATACACGTCTTTATAATTTTCCCTTTCGTTCTTTAGAGAGAGACCTCGAGACATTTTAAAATGTTTTTTTTTTTGCGACTCACATACTCGACCAATTATACCTCCAGAAGAAGCGATCTGAAGCGTGTTCTGCGACTTAGGGATCTATTTTTTTGGAATCTCCAGCTTAAAGGGCATACAACTTCTAGACCCTGTGTTTCTAGTTTTTACTTGATAACGTGCAATATAACAAAACATAAATGTTAAGTGGGCGTCATAAAACACTGCGGCCACGCCAAAACAAATTGCACGCCAAAATCCAAAATTATAAGTAGTAGTTGTGATAATGATTGGTTTCAGTGAATGGTCGACTGTGTGCAAGGGAAAACAGAAAAAAGTGGCAAACTTCCATAAAAAACTGTAAAACCGCAACAAAAGGCTAAAAAGTTTGAAATAATCAGCTTATTAAAGTTTCTCAACAAAATAGTCCCTGAAATAGGTACACTTACAGATACTGTTTGAGTTGGAACACCCTGCTCATTGGGATTGAACTTCCAGCTGCCGAGAGTTTCTTTGGCTCACCAGATTCTGTAGTCTCTTTTTCAGTCACACTCCCACTTTCCTTCCGTTTCTTTTCCCTCTCTTCGTCTGCCTCCATGACAGCGATAGGGGCTCTGGGTGGGACTGCGGGAGATCTCTGGTCTTGAACTGCTGGCTCTTGGGGAGTTGGCATGTCAAATGTAAACCTAAAAACAGATGCTATGTGTTAGGGGTCTATTCAGGAGCAACTACTGTGAAAATGGACCAGGACTGGATTCGAAACAGCATCTCTTACTTGCAAGCCTAGTGTGCTACCCATTTAATTTATTTTTTATTTAGTATAGTAATTGTAATAAATATCAACCAATCAAATACACTTTCTCAAGTGAGGAGGGAACTCAAACAAGATAACAAAAATTAAAAAAGTCCAGAATTTCATATATGTTATGTGAACAGAATTTTGTATGTTTCTTGTCCAGAATTTCATGTTTTTTGACATTTGTTTACTCCTCAGTGATTTTTTCTTTTCATAACAAAGATTGTGTGGTTCTTCACTATTAAGGATGTTAATAGCCTATCACGTGGCGGTGGCAGTGATCACAATAAAAAATACCTTTCTTAGGATTTAAAGAAGCACTTAGAATCATAATCTAACAAGAAAAACAAAAAAAAAACTGCGACTGTGCTCCAATGTAAAACAACATAGCCGGCAGATTGCCGGAATAGCTGCGAAAGAATAGACTTGCGTGCCGTATAATAGAGATAGAAACAGATACAGATAAGACAGAAACAGATACAGATATAAGTTGAAAAAAATATCGACGTCGCTCAAAAAGCTATGTAAAAAAATTAAACGATAAATTAACAAAGCTTGTTAAAATTCATTGCGCAGAAGCCTTTTCATAAGGGACCCTCATTACACATATGAGTTCCTTTGACCTTAAACTAATTCAAAATAAACTTAAATTTTAAAGTGCAAAAGTCATTTTATTGAATGAGGTAAGTCAAGTACGATCAAAATCTAATCACGCAAAAAACTTTTGCTAGAGAGAGTGAGAAAAGAAATGACGTCACGCGCGCGAAAGCAGTTAGTGAGAGGAAGAAGTCATTCAGAAAATTTGACTTTTCAGCTTTGAGGTGTGAACAAATGTAAAACGAAAAAAGATCTTCAGACGACGAAACAAAAAACATAGCAGGACAAGTACTGACCTACAATTCAACAAATTTTCATTTACTAAACAAAAAAACTATACCTAGAATGGACTATGAGCGAATTGGGAAAACCATTTCTAAAACAAACAGATCAAAAAATGAAAAAAAAAAACAAAATCAATGTCAAAATGCCGCATTTGGACAAAAAACCACTAATGAAAAATGGAGATTTGGCTGAAACAAAAAACTAGGCCTCGGATGAACTATGAATTAAATTGGGAAAACCATTTAGAAAAAAATCCGATCCAAAAAATTTAAAAAACAGTAAAAATCAAAGTGAAATTGCCGCATGTGAACAAAAAACCACTAGCGAGAAAGCGAATTTTTGTTCAAACACCGTTTTCCCACTCTACTTTAAAATTAGAGCGAAAAAATTTCACGACGCAAAACCACTCGCTTTTTTGCTCCATTTCCTGTTTCGGCGTGACCAAAATCACTACTTCAATTTGACTTCAAAAATCATGAAAATGTGTGAACACATCTTAAAAAAAAGACAGCGCCCCAATACAATTCAAATTCTTTGAATTGTAAAAAAAAACCAAGAGCACCGCAATATAGCTCCGCTCAGCTTACAGCTTCGCAGCTATAATAAACCGACTAAAGTCGGAAGAATTGCTCTCGAACGACACGCGGGTGGAAAAACACTTGACCACACCGAGATTCAAACCATGGACCTACCGATCCCTCACCAGAAGCACTGCCCACTCGGCTATCAGTCCCTGTTCGAGTTAGAATGTTTCTAGAAGAAAAGCGCAAAAACGGTCAAGCAAAAAATTTGCATAAAAAAGACTAACACGTTTACAATAATTGCTATGAACTTCGTTCAAGAGCAATTAAAAATACCAGCATAATTTCCACGCTCACATTTTAATACTTTGCAATCAACGTCATTGTTATCATGAGCTGAAACTTTCGCAAACAAAAGGAGCGATCATTTATATGTTGATATCTAAACTAGAAAATGTTATATGATAGAAAATGTTTTTAATTATGAGTCAAATGAATGATTGAGCTCATGAACACCTCAAAGCTATCCGTGTCTAAAAAGTATACCCAACAAAAAAACTTTGAAGGCGCTTCAAAAATGCTGAAAACTACCTCAAGTTGTTATTTGCTGCATTCGGTTTCCTCCTCTCTTTTTTGACCCTTTCGTCTTTATATTGCACATTATTATCAACCAATGGAGCCAGACCAAGAGTTGTCGGACGTTGACTGGAATCGGACGACTTCTGTTTCGCCAGCTTGAGGTATTCCTCCTCAGTTGCGTCATCGATTTGTTCAGGTCGAGGCCGACTCTCGTCTGAGGACCCCGCAGCTGAATCCTCTGATTCGGCAACATCTTCGTCGTCCAATGAGGTCGAGTCTTCCCTTATGGTCTCCTCTTCGGCAGCTAGTTTCGGTAGATAACGATGTCGCGCCGATCCGAAGTTCTGAAAACCGAAAAAAAAACATTTACTCTGGGTGCCCAAATTCTGTCTTTTTTTTAAAAAAAAATTTAACGCTGATAGGGACGCGTTCGCAAAGATAATACATGACTTATGCTATGACGTCGAAGTTGAGCCTGCTCTGCAGATGCTAGAAGGCAAAAGTTTTTACCATAAATCTACTAGCATTGATGACAACGCTCGACTTGACATAGCAAATGACCACCACAGAGCAAATTCAGTAGAACTTTCTCCGACGTACAAATTTTCAATCCATGGGCCAACTCATGCCCAAAAGAAGCCACGGAAGCCTACAAAGATCAGGAGGCGATTAAAAATCTAAAGTATCAACAACGCATTTCGGAAAATGAAAACAGTAGTTGTGTTCCACTCGTGTTTTCCTGCATGGGCCGTAGTGTTGTATGCAACACACATTATGAAGCAACCAGCAAAAAATGAAAAGAAAGACACATATACTCCGGCGCAATAACAAATTCGAACGAAGATAAGTTTCCTGTCCACTTTAAAGCAGCGCCATTATCTGTCTCAGAGGTCGTCATGGTATAAAACGTGTAAATGAGGTCGATGACACCTGTAGTGTTGTTGTGAGGGAGGGACGGCTAGACACATGATTATCACAGTTATCATCACAGTACTAACTCGACCTTTTGACGCGGCTCCTAGCATCTTGCTATAGGTTTGAAATACAGTGCGTTCTTGCGGCAAATTTAAATACTCTGCAGTGATGTTACATAGTGGGGGCTCACTGTGTAGTCCATTGGATGGACCATGCCCACTTTTTGTTTTAACTCCTTAAATAATATTTCCAATAGATATTCTAAATATTGAAAAATTCGAAGGAAAATGTCTTGGGGTGAAACGTTTGCGGTGTGAAATGATACAGGGGTGCAAAATATGATTTTAATATAGAGGAAGGTGGTGTAAACTAATTGAAATGAAAAGATGCAGAACCAATTTACAGTTGCTCAAAATGGGATGGTATTTTTTATCACATTGAAGTAAAAAATCCCTGGCATATATAAATTATAACTTGCTTAAATAGTGCTTTTTGTTATACCTGCGAGTCACTCAACACAGGCATGCCTCCACTTCTATTCATGCTTGTATTGGGGGAGAAAGAGCTCTGTCTGTTGAACTTGACCCCTGCTGCCCCTCCACCCCCAATGACGAGATTGTTCTCCCGACAGTTGGAGTCCAAGGTCTCCTCATTGACTGCATACCTCTCTGCAAAACTCCCAGAAGCACGTCCAATTGTAGAACCACCCTGTGAATGCAAAATTGTAACCAAATAAACAAACCAAAACACCGTACTTAATGAATCGTGTAAACAATAAATATTCCTGTTTTCTTAGTAGGTACTAGGTAGCGGATATTTCAAAGTGCTTCCCGCAAAGATTATTGCTGCAGATTTTTTGAGAGCAATTATAAAAAAACAGCTTGTAGATTGTCAGAAAATAGCTGCGATAGGTTTGTAGACATGCAGTCTCAAAATAACTGAAATAAGACTGACAAAAAAAACAAACTATGAAGTATCAATAACTTGTTTTTGAAATAAGTCTTGACTTCAGAACTTGACCTCAAATGACCTTTGATTACGAGTGAAAACTGACGCCACGAACACAAACCAGACACAAGACCAAACGCATCAAGTATACGGTGTCTATTTAGTTCCCAGTACATATGGTCCAAAAATAGCAAAATAGCTCTAAATTGGAAAAGTTGAGAAAACTCGAATTCGCTTAAAACTCATTTAATTTATAAAAAACTTGAAAACGCTGACACAGTGAGGAACTCTTATACAAACATTAAAGCAGCAAACAATATTTAAGTAGTTCAAATCAAAAGAACTGCTTGAAAAAAAGCACAAAAACAAAAAATTTGGCTCGCTTAGAGAAAATTCTTCAATACCTTGCAAAAAACCCCTCTTTCGGCCCGCTCTTTGATAAGCAGTGTAAAAACATTACAGACTAACGAGGGGCGAATTGATCAAAAATGACTGACAGGCGGTTCGCTTCGTCAGAAGCTTCAGTTTAGGGAAGTGCAGAAGGGGGGGGGGGGCGTCGAGCGCGCTGGGTTACGAATGGAGCGAGGAGCGTGGAGGCGGTGAAATGGGGGGGGGGGGGGGGGTCAAACTCTAAAAACAAACCTTCACATCATAAATTTATGCCTCCAAAATAGTTTGTTGAACCAAATACTTAGAGTCTAATGAGCCGAAAGGCTCTGTAAGAACTTAATGCCCTACGGGTGTAACGTCTTCATCCCGTTTTCGATGACGAAAAGTCAAAAGATGAGACAAAAAATTCGTGGATCTTTTCCGTTTGTGCCCCCCCCCAGCTTAAAGGGCGCATATTATTTGCACCCCCAGACGCAAGTGCCATATTTTTACATACCGATTTACTATGTAATGGCACGTGCTCTCTTAACTGGGGGACGCATATTATACTGGGGGGAGGCACAAACGGAAAAGATCCAAATTCGTCAAGCAAAAATAGCAGTAAAAAGACCACAGGATTAACATAACTGTTACAAATCTTGCTTGAGGGCAATTAAGCACGTTTTTACGTTTTTTATGCGGTTCGCTTCCTGCAGCACTCTGTTGATTTAAAAATAAACCGACTAACGTCGGAAGAATCGCTCGCGAACGACTGGCGAGGCTAGAGCAAATTTTAAGGTGTAAAACCTCTGACTACGGAAGGGTTCCAACCGGCGAACTTTCGGCTAAACGTCCGTGACACATCAACCAGTGCGCTATACGGGCTATGTCTTTGCTCAGAATCATTTTTAATTTAGCAACAGACGGAATTTCCGACAGCGCGCAATTCAAATCACACAAAAAAAATATCAAAACGACAATAGTGAAAAAGTCACTCGAGAAGTGAAATCGAAAAAATGCTCTAGAATAAAACGGCCAAGCAAAAATTTTGCATAACAAAGATACACAATTTCACAATAATTGCTTCAAACTTTGTCCGAAAGAGCAATTAAAAAGAGCCGCCACCATTCTCTTCAAGATAACACAAATACAGTACAAACTTTAATTTTGCAAAAAGATAGTGCCCCAATAAAATACAATTTCTTCTCATTGTATGAAACCAACAGAAGGACAATAACAGCTCCGCTATCGCATCTCTTAAAGAAGACATGTATGATCATTAAAAAAGCCAAGAATCAGCTCATTAGATATGAGATTGTATTTTTATAAGAGTTCGGATATGAGCTCGATATAAGATTGTATTTTCACTGCGAGATTTGCGCGGCCAATTGAAGTGGAGTTGGCGAATTAAAAACTAGGCAATGGAACATTTAGCTGAACCGAGAATTATGCCTCCATTGAGGCACTGAACAAAACTGGAAAATGCCTGTGATTATCGGTCATGGTGCCGGGAATAATAACATACAGAGCAAGTCGTAAAAACGGAAAAGATCCAGGCAATGTTTCCACAGAAAAAATACAGACAGTGTCAACAAAAGTAACAATCCACAATATGTGCTCATTTGCAATCGGTTCATTGACAAAAAATAATTAATAGTAAACAACTCTTTCCCATTACAGCGCCCAGCCATTTTCCTTGGTATGAATGATACCCGAATCCTCAGCGAAACCCACTCAGCTTATAATCAGTTCACATCTGCGAAAGATTAATTGGGGAATTGTGGTCACAATTAGGCAGAAAAGCAGTATTCCAAAATATATTCATCGGTTTCCAAATAAATTGTCAAGATCGGAAAAAATAAACAGTAGTCAACTCTGATAAAAAAAAGTACATCTAGGGGTCAATCGAATTCAGAAACGAAAAAAGAATTGCCACGGTTGTCCAGACAAGGTGGAAACGTGGTTAAGACGATGGACAGCTAATCGAATACTGTCTACGTGCGTAGGTCCTAATCCAATTTTGTCGGTTTATTAACAGAAGAAAATTTGTCCAGTGGCTACCTATCAAGTTTTCTGTCACAAACTTTTTCATCAATTTCCAAATACACTTTTAAGAAAATCGACGATAGTCCATCTGTGATCAAAAATTTACATCCAGGGATTGATCAAAAACAGAATCGATTGAAATAGGAAACGAAAAAGGGACACTAATTCGTATTTTGGAGGTTATCCAGATAGGGTAGTCAAGCGGTTAAGGCGTTGGACAACTAAGCCAATACAGTCTCCGTGCGTGGGTTCGAAACCCATCTCTGTCGCATTTTTTCCTTTTCAAAAACACATTTTTTCTAGCAGCTACATCAAAATTGGTCAAATCCGATCTCTGTCGATTTTTTTAACAAAAAAATTGTCCAGTAGCTACTTATCAATTTTTTGTCAACAAGTTTTTTCAACAGTTCCCGAATAAACTGACAAGATAATAATAAACAGTACTTCAAAGAAGTATCTACGGATCAATCGAGATCAAAATCGATTAAAATCAGTAGAACAAAATGATAATTCGGATTTCGACGCATGCTCAGACAGGTTGGTCGAGTGGTTAAAGAGTTGGACTATTAATCTAACTCGTTCTCCGTGCGTGGGTTCGAATCCCATCTTTGTCGAATTTTCTTTTAACGAAGCAAATTTTTTCCCAGCATTTATCAAGTTCTCTGTCAATGATTTTTTCACCAGTTTCCAAATAAACTATATAAAGATAGGAACAAAAATCAACAGTAAACAATCTGTGACCAAAAGAGTGCATCTACGGGTGGATTGGAAATAGAATCGATTGAAATCAGAAACGAAAGAGGAATGATAATTCGTATTTCGAAGGTTGTACAGACAGGGTGGCGGAGTGGTTAAGGCGTTGGACTGCTAATCAAATACGGTCTTCGTGCGTGGGTTCGAATCCCATCTCTGTCGCATTTTTTTACCAAAGCAAATCTTTTCCAGCGTCTTATCAAGCTTTCTGTCGACGATTTCTTCATCAGTTTCCAAATATACTATCAAGATAGGAAAAAAATCAACAGTAGTCAACCTGTGATCAAAAGAGTGCATCTACGGGTGGATTGGAAATAAAATCGATTGAAAACAGAAACGAAATACAAATGATAGTCTCCGTGCGTGGGTTCGAATTCAATCTCAGTCCATTTTTTCAAATAATATAAAAATTTGTCCAGAGTCTACTTATCAATTTTTCTGTTAAAAAAATTTTTCATCAATTTCCAAATAAACCATCAAGATAGGAAAAAAATCAACAGTAGTCAATCTCTGATCAAAACTGTGCATCTACGGGTCGATTAGAATTAGAATCGACTGAAATCAGAAACCAAAAAGGAATGATAATTCGTACTTCGACGGTTTTACAGACAAGGTGGCCGAGTGGTTTAGGCGTTGGAATGCTAACTCAATACGATCTCTGTGTGTGGGTTCGAATCCCATCTGTCGCATTTTCTTTTAACAAAGCAAATTTTTTCCAGCTGCTATTTATCAAGTTTTCTGTCGACAATTTCTTCATCAGTTTCCAAATACACTATCAAGATAGGAAAAAAATCAACAGTAGTCAATCTGTGATCAAAAGAGTGCATCTATGGGTGGATTGGAAATCAAATCGATTGAAAACAGACACAAAAAAGAAATGATAGTCTCCGTGCGTGGGTTCGAATCCAATCTCTGTCCAGTTTTTCAAATAACAAAAAAATTTGTCCAGAGTCTACTTATCAATTTTTCTGTTAAAATTATTTTTCATCAATTTCCAAATAAACCGTCAAGATAAGAAAAAATCAACAATAGTCAATCTCTGATCAAAAGTGTGCATCTACGGGTCGATTAGAATTATAGTGAACCATAATGTATGACATGCTCATAAATTACATATTAAACGCATAATTCGAAAATTTCACAAACAAATAGGAGAACAAAAAGAGATGGTTACTAATAGTAAACCGGCTTTTAACAAAACAGAGAAAGCATCATAAATAATGCTGGGAATCATCATGGAATTTAATCTTGACGGGACACGTCAAGGAATGTTTGTTCATGACGGGTACGTCAAGCAGGTAAACCTGTTATCTGTTAGTTTAACTAACAGGGACCCGTGCGGTAGAAAATAACTATGAGAAAATCCCAAGGAGATTAACGAAAATGGGTAAAAATAACCTAAGATTAATTAACCATTGATAGGACTGAAACCAAAGAACATATTCAAAACTAAATCTTACACAATCGAGCTGCCTCTCTTTAATTGCTTTACAACTCTCATCTTCACAAAACTTCTAGTAATTACAAGCAATAGATCTAACTTTGTATTAAACTGATTGTACATTTACATCTGCTCAATTAAATTCAAGTCTGAAACTTGGAAAATTTTCCTCAGTAACTCCGAGGTTTAATCTGCTTAAGAATACCACCCAACCCAAACCGTAGACAGTGCACGGATATTACACTGGCGACAGAGATTTAAAGGAAAGTTAACATTTTAAAATCTTTAACAAATTTGTCGGTAGGGAGACGCAAATAAAAAGCACTATAACCCCAAAAACTCCGAGAATCGAATCTTTCTCGAGAGAAAACACAAGATTTGGGATAACAAATCTTCAATTTCCACCAATTTTTGTGGGAATCAATTGCAGAAGTCACAGCGGAGGAAATCAGCCGCAGGAAACCAGTCGCAGGAAAACAAGTGAGAAATTACTCGCGTGGTGCTATCTTTTACTCGTAGGTGGAGACAGAAATTTCTTTGTGTGGAAAGACCGCATCATACCAAGTGAGTAGAAATAAAGAGTTCTTTCTTGTTGTTGTCCTTCGTAATTGAAACTGATAGCCACTGCGTAAGTCTTTTTAGTCTAGGAAATGTTTTTTTCTTTCGACCTTATTTGCTAAATTGACTTTTAGATAACGAGCGGCATAACCATCGGGAAAAAAGTGCGGGATAGTCGTTGTAAAATCAATTGAAACAGTTGCTGAAAGTTATATATTGCCTTTTTCTGGAACTACCATTAAAAAAGAATATAAAGCGAAAATAGTTGAAAGGGTAAAAATAAGCAGGAGAAAGTAAAAGAAAACTAAAGCACCTAATATCATCCTTGTCGTAAATAGAAAAGAAAATATATTGAAAACATCAATAAAATAAGGAAAATCAGAGTTCAGCCAGAATCATATTAAAATAAAAAAAGAAATTAGGTGGGACACTCGTCTATAAAAATAAAGAAAAATAAATAAATAAGTAAAAAAAAAAGAAATACCGTATTGAAATAAGCGTTAGATTTTTATAAACCAAAAGTTTTTAAACATAAAAATAAAGAGAGTGCTATAGAAATTCAAAGATAAAAATAGAAAACACCTTCCAGTGACGATCTACTTGATAATTATTTTATAGAAACTAATAATTTCAACAACTTAACAAAGTTTTAAAAGAGCACGATACAAGTAGGGGAACAATAAAATGGCAACGAGCTCAACCTCTAGAATGCTATTACCGGAAGCATTTACCGGTTCAAACTACTTGGAAAGTTACGTGACGAATTTTGAGCAATAAGCGGAACTACAAAAGTGGAAAAGAACTGAAGGAGATCCGGCTCGCGAAGTTGATGAACGGCCGCATTACTTTGCACTTAGGCTACAAAAATCTGCCATAGAGTTCTATCGCACTCTACCGCAAGCTACACGAGAAAATTATGATGAATGCGTTAAAGCTTTTCGAGAACACTACAGCGAAAAACCGGTCGTTTTCCAGGGACGGCTAGCTCGCCGCGTACAGCAACCAGGAGAAAAACTGACAGATTTTCTTGGAGATTTAAAGTAGTTGGCTTTGAAAGCTTACCCAACGGAGTCGGAAGACATTAGAGACCATCTCGTTCTGAGAGGATTTCTAGAAGTAATCAACCATAGTCAGGTGAGGTTAGATCTCAGAAAGCAAATCCGCGACAAGGATATAAAAATTGAAACAGTTTTGGAAAGAGCATTGCATCTGAAAGCTGTAACAAGAATAGAGGAGGAAGAGCAAACACCAAAAGTTGCGGTAATTAGACGAGATGAAACAAAAGATTTAGTGGAGGCCGTCACCAAGCTTGTGAACCAATTGTCAGTAGATGACAAACAGCGAGAAAACCGTCGAAACTAATCTAGGGAGCGAAGCGGTTCCCGGGGACGGTGGGGTGACGACAGACGTGACAGAGGACAGCAACAAGATCGTGGGTTTAACGATCGGCGGCGATTTCCAACACCAGGATCTAGTCACCGAGACAGATCTTTTGGAAGAGAGGAACCGTCTAGCAGGAACGACAGGCAGGGTTTCAAGTGCAGAGCCTGTGGACAAGAAGGACACCTTTCGAGGAATTCTCGAAATTGTTTCCTATGTGGAAGTTCCCAACACTTGAAAAGAAATTGCCCTTTTAAAAGAAAACCACCGAGAACTGCAATGTCATTAGAGTTTGTTCGACAAACACAATTAAATGTCTAAACGCAGAAATCATACTTCATGGAAACAGATGCGTTGGATTAATAGACAGTGGAAGTAGTATATCGCTTTTGAGCTGGTCCACAAACGAAAAACTGGGAAAACCGGGAATTTTACAAACATACACAAAACGAGTGTTAACAGCCAATAACTCAGCTGTCAAAATAATAGCCAGAGTAACGCTTTTGGTACAGTTGCAACCAAGACTACCGGAGGTTGAACAAGAGTTTGTGATAACGGCAGACGAAGGTGGGAATCGATTTCCTGAAAAAAAACCAATAAATGTGTATTGAACTTACACGAAGAGAAACTATATAGCAGTCACTTTAAAATTTCAAAACCGTTCACCACAGAGAAAACGCAAGGCGTTGAAGTTTTTGCAATTACGGGACAAAACACTTATATACAGAGTAAAAACGAAAGTCTAATGAAAATTAGATTAGCTGATGAAAACAGAGAAGAAAATCCGGGAGTGGAAGGATTAGTGGAAGCAATTGAAGATTTTGAATTAAAGACTGGTTTGCTTTCAGTCGCCTGTATGATATCAATGAAAGATTGTTGGAGTTTGATAAAAGTGTTAAATCTAACGGACGCACCAGTAACCGTGTATGAAAGCACTAAAGTGGGATCTTACTTTGAAAACAAACAGAACTCAGTTGTGAATGGAATTTTCACAAATCAAAATAAGCCAAAAACATTAGAAACTTTTCAAATGGGAAAACACGCAAACTTGGAAGGTTCTAAACTAAATGACCATCAGAAAGAGAAAACACAGGAATTGTTCTCGCGACATCAACAAGTCTTCTCACGAAACTCAAATGACTTAGGATATTGTGACAAAATTAAACACCAGATTAAACTCAACGAAGAGGCACAGCCGTTCAGAAGAAGTTATTGCAGTATGAGCTCCGATAAAAGAAAAGCAATGAAAAAAATTGTCGAAGATTTAGAGTATGCAAAAGTAACTGAACCAACCAATTCGTATTGGGCAGCGCCATCAATATTGGCGAAGAAGAAAGATGGCAGCTACAGACTAAATGTAGATTACAGAGGTTTGAATAAACAAATCGAGAAAACCAGTTGGCCGCTACCAAGAATAAATGACGTTATACGCATAAGCAAGCAAAACGCTCAGCAAAAGTCAACGAAACTATTCTGCGACAAAACGAGAACTTTTGCATTAGTTTATTTTACTCAACACTTCAGAAATTATCTTCAGGGAAAAAAAATTTTAATTGTTACTGACCATAGGGCCCTCACGTGGTTATATAGTTTTAAGGAACCAGACGGATTATTGGCCAGAGGGATAGAAAAGCTCGGACAGTTTGACTTTGAAATCAAACACGAAGCAGGAAAAAAGATCCCTCACGCGGACTGTCAGTCGAGAGTTCCACAGACTGAAGACCAAGTCAAAGACTGCGATCAAGTGAACCAAATAAATACGGAAGAAAAAAATATCTGGTCCATTGGACTAGGGAAATTTGTTGAACAACTAGTTGAACATCAGAAAAATGCAGCCGACCTCAATATTTTGAGAAACTGGATGGTGAACGGGAAACGCCCTCAAAGAAAACACATGGCAGGAGCCTCTAGGGCACTGTGGAAACTTTGGACTGATTTCAGAAACTTACGGATTGAAAATGATCTAATCAAGAGACATAAACGTATTGACGAATTTAATAACTTAACACAAATAGTCATTCAGAGATCACTTTTAAAAGAAATTCTGCCTTTCCTTTATGAACATTGCGGACATTTTGGTATGGCCAAGACATTTGATCGGGTTCGAGAACGATTCTATTGGCCCGGGATGAAAAAAGATGTCCACGAGTGGGTATGTTCTTGCAAAGAATGCTGTCAAAAGAAATCTCCACACCAGAAACACATACACAGCCTGACAACGTGGAAACCAAGTCATCCGTTCTGGCAAGTTGCCTTAGACATTATGGGACCTTTAACCGAGTCCAGCGGAAACAAAGACATTCTATCAATTGGAGATCAGTTTACAAAATGGTATGAAGCAATTCCCATGAGCAACCAAGAAGCTTCAACGGTGGCTAAGGCCTTTGTAAACGTATGGGTTTCAAGGTTTGGTTGTCCGGCAAATCTTCATAGCGACAAGTGCAGTAATTTTATGTCGAATCTTTTCAAGAACATGTGTAAAAGCTGGGAATTAACAGGACTTCAACAACAGCTTATCACCCTCAAGGAAACGCAATGACAGAGCGCACCAATCGCACAATCAAAGAGAGTCTTGCAAAATATGTGGGTGAATATCACAACACCTGGAGCGACTACCTTCCGCTAGTAATGGTGGCGTACAGATCATCAATTCACTCGGTTACGAAGTACAGCCCCTTTTACCTCCTTTTTGGATGATCATGCGCGCTGCCGATTGATTGCATGTAACAAACAATACAAACATAAATCTAGCCAACTTTTGAGTGATTACGTTGATTGTTTGAAAGAAGAACTACAAACGTGCCATGAGCTGGTACGGGAAAGCATGGATGCGGAGCAAGAAAGACAAAAAACCAACTATGACCGTAGCACATTTGGACCAGAATATGAAGTAGGTGATTTAGTAATGGTGTTCAACCCCACAATAAAAACTGGCCAGACAAAGAAATTTAAATCATTTGACAGCGGACCGCAGGTAATACGTGAAATAATAAACGATCTGAACTTTGTTATTGAGGATGTGAATACAAAAAACAACAAAAGGTCCACTACGATCGACTCAAACGTTTTAACAGTAGAAGTGCTACCACTGATAAAAAAGAACCTAAGAAGGGAAAGATTGAACCGAGAATAACACGAAACGACATTACGGAGGACAATGACTTTGTGGAAATTCAAGTGGTGACCCCAAAATTGAATGACACAAAAAGAAGAGAAGTTCAACCTGAAGGAAATATTAGTCAAATTAATCCTAATACTGAAACTCACAATGAGACAGTCAAAGACGAATCGTTTCAAACACCTATGGGTGGGAGTACAAGAGAATCAATAAATACTAACACCAACAATAAGAGCAGAAGCACAAAGATACCTGCGCCCAAAGTAGCCACACAGCAGAAGCGGGATACTCTGGTGTCAACATTCGAAAGGAGTGAAGGCGAAGAATTTCCAAATAGGAGCACGGCTTCTACTTCGCAAAATGTCGCCGAACGACGATATCAGACTAGAAGTGCGTCGGGAATAACAAGACCACGGAAACTGAAAGACTATTTTTTATTCAAGGATAACGATTCAGATGAAAAACTTGATAATGATGTATTTTTTTAAAAGGTGATACGACAAAATGCAGAGGGCGTGGAACCCACATTGGATTGTGCAGCTGAAATGGAAACTTCTTCAGTTGGTTAGCATATTAGGTTTTTCACAATCCTTGGAGATTGTGAGGTATGATTTTGAGAACATTCTACAAACGCAGAAATTTGCAATGACGGAACCCAAACGTCACAAATGTGAAACGTCACAAATAAATGAGGAGCAGGTAAACAAAGGAGGACTGATCTACGCCAAAAGCAGCATGAGTAAACTAAAATACTGTATGTACAGGGCTGCATATACGGTAACTGTGCTGAAAAAGAGTAGTTGGTATGACGACGCAACTTACTTAAAGGAAAAATCACAAATAATTCCAACGATTTACCCAATAAAAGAGTCAGTCTGTCAAAATCTATGGCAGGGACACAAAGCGCGGTTACCGGGTCTTGGTTATTTTGAAATCAATGCTCCCAAAGAAGTCCTCAACCAGATGATTTTTGACCGAACCGACGCTGAATTTGTTCAGAAGATATCAAAAACTTTCATGAAAGGCGGAGATGAGAAAGGAGTGAATTATGTCTACCCCGTGAGCTATGATTCTAACGACATCAATTAACGGAAATTCACACCAAATTTTCTTAAGTCAACAAAACGCTCTGGGTACACACGCAGAAAGAGCGGGAGGAATACTTTATGTCCATAGGTGCGCTAAAGTAATCGTACATGTTGTCGAAAATCAGTTTTGTACGGAGGAAGTACCAATTAGGGTGTCTTCTGCCAAAACTTCAGAAGTAATTAGATACGTGGACCCCATTTCTAGAGTATTCTGTAGAAATTTCACACTGATTAATTGCAACCCCATGTACCCGAACGCTCTTGAATTGCGGAATGGGTCATGGATAACATATGGGCGAAGAATACAATTGATTGAAAAACCCAATGATATGCCTATTTATAGAGTTAACGTCAATTGGTCAATTTCGGCGCCAATGGACGGGTTTTTCAATGACAAGGACCTGGAACTCAGCAAAAGGGCTCAAAGATTAAGGCATTCGAGAAAGACGATAACAGGAAGAGTAGTTTTCCTGGGACAAGGAGGTTTATATGAGCATGAGACTCTAGAGTATTTCAACACGGACTTAAAGTACAATCATCAGTGGCATGAATTGCTGATTTTTGAATACTTGGGTAATGAAGTGAAACAAATCTGGCATGTGGCCAGGGAAATAACCATCAGTTTGATTACTATTTTAATTGGATCTAACATCATATTTTGTTTGGTACGCGTGTTTCTTTCAATCGATATGCAACGCAGTGGCACCAATCCTGTAATTGCACTGCAACCCATTAACCCAATGGGGGAACTAGGTTATTTTCATCATCTAAAACAACGTACAAAGGAACAAAAATTGACAAGAAAAAGGACAGTTGAACGGTGTGATGGTGAAACAAACATCGTAGTTATAAAAGCAAAAAGGCAAAATCTGTACCAGATATGGCAGAAATTGAGATCGATACATTAGACTAATTTACGTGTATGATGTGTAGGAATGGCAGAACCAAAAATCGGTGATTATTGCTACTATCTACCCGAGTTGTTCGAGGTCAGGTCGATAGTCAGGCACCAATTGTATCGGATTGTTGGAGTATTCTCAAACAAAAGGTACGTGGTGCCACTGACGCAGCTGCAACCACCCAATATAGTGGATAGAGCCGCAATTAGGGAGTTAAGTGAGATGCAACACATAATCGAGGAACAACAAAAAAAGATTGACAACAGCGAAATGCTGGGAACAGCCGGGGCTCGGCTCGAAGAGGAGCTCCGACAGTTAAAACTTGAAAGTCAAAGATTAGGTGATCAATTGCTGGAGACCAAACGGCAACTTGAATACGCTGGGAATCAGCGGGAGTCCTGCAGGAGGCAGGTAGAAACATTGAAGAAAGAGTTGGAGGAGGTTACAAATGTAGCCGAAACAAAAACAAGGGAATGTATCCCTCTGGTGGACGAGCAGGAGTGCTTAGCTCGGGAGTTGGAGAATGCCGAGATAGACAATAGTAGGCTAAGGAGTAGAGTAAAAACAGAGCAAACCTCAAAGAAGGTCATACAGAGGAGGCTGGAGGCGATCAACGCGCAGAGCCCGTTCAGTCGACCTCCAAACTTTTATGAACTTCTATTCCTGCCACAGGAGGCCACAACCAGTACTATCCAGAAACATTTCAAAACGTTGGGAATGCTCTGTCATCCGGACAAGGGTGGTCGTGACGACATGTTCAAAATCATTCTTCAAGCAAAAAAATATGGAAGACGAGGAGGCCCGTAATATTTATGACAAGTACGGGATTGAAAAAGCACAAGAATATATGAACACGAAAATGGACATTTGAAATTCTTGCTGTGTGAGTGAGTGGAACACTCACATTTTCTAAGAGGGAGGCAGTATAGAGAACCATAATGTATAACATGCTCATAAATTACATATTAAACGCATAATTCGAAAATTTCACAAACAAACAGGAGAACAAAAAGAGATGGTTACTAATAGTAAACCGGCTTTTAACAATACAGAGAAAGCATCATAAATAAGGATGGGAATCATCATGGAATTTCATCTTGACGGGACACGTCAAGGAATGTTTGTTCATGACGGGATACGTCAAGCAGGTAAACCTGTTATCTGTTAGTTTAACTAACAGGGACCCGTGCGGTAGAAAATAACTATGAGAAAATCCCAAGGAGATTAGCAAAAATGGGTAAAAATAACCTAAGATTAATTAACCATTGATAGGACTGAAACCAAAGAACATATTCAAAACTAAACCTTACACAATCGATCTGCCTCTCTTTAATTGCTTTACAACTCTCATCTTCACAAAACTTCTAGTAATCACAAGCAATAGATCTAACTTTGTATTAAACTGATTGTACATTTACATCTGCTCAATTGAATTCAAGTCTAAAACTTGGAAAATTTTCCTCAGTAACTCAGAGGTTTAAAGTGCTTAAGAAAAACACTCAACCCAAACCGTAACCGTAGAGAAAGCACGGATACTACAGAATTAGAATCGACTGAAATCAAAAACCAAAAAACAATAATAATTCGTACTTCGACGGTATTAGAGACAAGGTGGCCAAGTGGTTAAGGCGTTGAACTGTTAATCCAATACAATCTCAGTGACTGGGTTCGAATCCCTTCTCTGTTGTATTTTCTTTTAACAAAGCAAATTTTTTCTAGCGGCTACTTATCAAGTTTTCTGTCAAAGATTTCTTCATCAGTTTCCAAATAAAATATATAAAGATACAAATAAATAAATATATAAAGATACAAAAAATCAACAGTAGTCAATCTCTGATCAAAAGTGTGCATCTACGGGTCGATTAGAATTAGAAACGACTGAGATCAGAAGCCAAAAAAGAATAATAATTCGTACTTTGACGGTTTTGCAGACAAGGTGGCCGAGTTGTTTAGGCGTTGGAATGCTAATCCAATACGTTCTCCGTGCGTGCGTTCGAACCCCATCTCTGTCGTATTTTCTTTAAACAAAGCAATTTGTTTCCAGCGGCTACTTATCAAGTTTTCTGTCGACGATTTCTTCATCAGTTTCCAAATACACTATCAAGATAGGAAAAAAATCAACAGTAGTCAATCTGTGATCAAAAGAGTGCATCTACGGGTGGATTGGAAATAAAATCGATTGAAAACAGAAACGAAAAGGAAATGATAGTCACCGTGCTTGGGTTCGAATCCGATCTCTGTCCATTTTTTCAATTAACAAAAAAAATTGTCCAGAGTCTACTTATCAATTTTTCTGTCAAAAATATTTTTCATCAATTTCCAAATAAACAATCAAGATAGGAAAAAATCAACAGTAGTCAATCTCTGATCAAAAGTGCATCTACGGGTCGATTAGAATTAGAATCGAATGAAATCAGAAACCAAAAAGGGATCATAATTCGTACTTCGAGGGTTTTAGAGACAAGGTGGCCGAGCGGTTAAGGTGTTGGACTGCTAATCCAATACGTTCTCCGTGCGTGGGTTCGAATCCCAACTCTGTCGAAATTTCTTTTAACAAAGCAATTTTTTTCCAGCTGCTATTAATCAAGTTTTCTGTCGACGATTTCTTCATCAGTTTCCAAATACACTATCAAGATAAGAAAAAAATCAACAGTAGTCAATATGTGATCAAAAGAGTGCATCTATGGGTGGATTGGAATTATAATCCATTGAATTTAAAAACGAAAAAACAACGATACATCGTACTTTGACGGTTGTACAGACAGGGTGGCCGAGTGGTTAAGGCGTTGAACTGCTAATCCAATACGGTCTGCGTGCGTGCGTTCGAATCCCTTCTCTGTCGTATTTTCTTTTAACGAAGCACATTTTTTCTAGCGGCTACTTATCAAGTTTTCTGGCAAAGGTTTCTTCATCAGTTTCCAAATAAGCTATATAAAGATAGGAAAAAAATCAACAGTAGTCAATCTCTGATCAAAAGTGTGCATCTACGGGTGTATTGGAATTAAAATCCATTGAAATTAGAAACGAAAAAACAACGATACATCGTACTTCGACGGTTGTACAGACAGGGTGGCCGAGTGGTTAAGGCGTTGAACTGCTAATCCAATACGGTCTGCGTGCGTGGTTTCGGAACCCATCTCTGTCGTAATTTTCTTTTAAAAGAGCAAAATTTGTCCAGCGGCTACTTATCAAGTTTTTTGTCGCGGATTTCTTTATCAGTTTCCAAATAAACTATCAAGATAGGAAAAAATCAACAGTAGTCAATCTCTGATCAAAAGTGCATCTACGGGTCGATTAGAATTAGAATCGACTGAAATCAGAAATCAAAAAGGGATCAAAATTCGTATTTCGAAGGTTGTACATACAGGGTGGCCGAGTGGTTAATGGGTTGGACTGCTAATCCAGTACGGTCTCCGTGCGTGGGTTCAAATACAATCTCTGTCAATTTTTCCAAATAACAAAAAAACTTATCCATAGTCTACTTATCAATTGTTCTGTTAAAAATATTTTCATCAATTTCCACATAAACCATCAAGATAAGAAAAATCAACAGTAGTCAATCTCTTATCAAAAGTGCATCTACGGGTCGATTAGAATTAGAATCTACTAAAATCAGAAACCAAAAAGGGATCATAATTCGTACTTCGAGGGTTTTACAGACAAGGTGTCCGAGCGGTTAAGGTGTTGGACTGCTAATCCAATACGTTCTCCGTGCGTGGGTTCGAATCCCAACTCTAAATTTCTTTTAACAAAGCAATTTTTTTCCAGCTGCTATTAATCAAGTTTTCTGTCGACGATTTCCTCATCAGTTTTCAAATACACCATCAAGATAAGAAAAAAATCAACAGTAGTCAATATGTGATCAAAAGAGTGCATCTATGGGTGGATTGGAAAAAATCGATTGAAAACAGAAACGAAAAAGGAATAATAATTCGTATTTCGAAGGTTGTACAGACAAGGTAGCCGAGTGGTTAAAGGGTTGGACTGCTAATCCAATACGGTCTCGGTGCGTGGGGTCGAATCCACTCTCTGTCCATTTTTTTCAAATAACAAAAAAACTTATCCAGAGTCTACTTATCAATTGTTCTGTTAAAAATATTTTTCATCAATTTCCACATAAACCATCAAGATAGGAAAAAATCAACGGTTGTCAATCTCTGATCAAAATTGTGCATCTACGGGTCGATTAGAAATAGAATGGACCAAAATCAGAAGCCAAAAAAAGAATAGAAATTCGTACTTCGAAGGTTTTACATGCAAGGTGGCCGAGTGATTAAGTCGTTGCACTGCTATTCAAATACGATCTCAGTTCGTGGGTTCGAACCCCTTCTCTGTCGTATTTTCTTTTAACGAAGCACATTTTTTCTATAGGCTACTTATCAAGTTTTCTGGCAAAGATTTCTTCATCAGTTTCCAAATAAACTATATAAAGATAGGAAAAAAATCAACAGTTGTCAATCTCTGATCAAAAGTGTGCATCTACGGGTGTATTGGAATTTTAATCCATTGAAATTAGAAACGAAAAAACAACGATACATCGTAGTTCGACGGTTGTACAGACAGGGTGGCCGAGTGGTTAAGGCGTTGAACTGCTAATCCAATACGGTCTCCGTGCGTGGGTTCGAATCCCATCTCTGTCCAAATTTCTTTTAGCAAAGCAAATTTTTTCCAGTGGCTACTTATCAAGTTTTCTGATAAAAGTATTCATCAATTTCCAAATAAACAATCAAGATAAGAAAAAATCAACCGTAGTCAATCTCTGATCAAAAGTCTGCATCTACGGGTCGATTAGAATTAGAATCGACTGAAATCAGAAACCAAAAAGGAATGATAATTCGTACTTCAACGGTTTTACAGACAAGGTGGCCGAGTGGTTTAGGCGTTGGAATGCTAACCCAATCCGATATCTGTTCGTGGGTTCGATTCCCATCTATGTCGCATTTTCTTTTAACAAAGCAAATTTTTTCCAGCGGCTACTTATCAAGTTTTCTGTTAAAAGTATTCATCAATTTCCAAATAAACAATCAAGATAGGAAAAAATCAACAGTAGTCAATCTTGGATCAAAAGTGTGCATCTGCGGGTTGATTAGAACTAGAAAGGACTGAAATCAGAAACCATGAGGAAATTATAATTCGTACTTCCACGCTTTTAGAGACAAGGTGGCCGAGTGGTTAAGGCGTTGAACTGCTAATCCAATACGGTTTCGAGTCCCATCTCTTTCGTATTTTGCTTTAACAAAGCAAATTTTTTCCAGTGGCTACTTATCAAGTTTTCTATCAAAGATTTCTTCATCAGTTTCCAAACAAACTATCAAGATAGGAAAAAAATCAACAGTAGACAATCTGTGATCAAAAGAGTGCATCTACGGGTCGATTAGAATTAGAATCGACTGAAATCAGAAACCAAAAAGGAATGATAATTCGTACTTCAAAGGTTTTACAGACAAGGTGGCCGAGTGGTTAAGGCGTTGAACTGCTAATCCAATACGGTCTCCGTGCGTGGTTTCGAATCCCATCTCTTTCGTATTTTGTTTTAACAAAGAAAATTTTTTCCAGTGGCTACTTATCAAGTTTTCTGTCAAAGATTTCTTCATCAGTTTCCAAACGAACTATCAAGATAGGAAAAAAATCAACAGTAGACAATCTGTGATTAAAAGAGTGCATCTACGGGTCGATTAGAATTAGAATCGACTGAAATCAGAAACCAAAAAGGAATGATAATTCGTACTTCGAAGGTTTTACAGACAAGGTGGCCGAGTGGTTAAGGCGTTGAACTGCTAATAAAATACGGTCTCCGTGCGTGGTTTCGAATCCCATCTCTTTCGTACCCATCCCATCTCTTTTGTTTCAACAAAGCAATTTTTTCCAGTGGCTACTTACCAAGTTTCCTGTCAAAGATTTCTTCGTCAGTTTCCAAACGAACTATCAAGATAGGAAAAAAATCAGCAGTAGTCAATCTCTGATCAAAAGTGTGCTTGTACGGGTGGATTGAAATTAGAATCGATTGAAATCAGAAACGAAAAAGGAAAGATAATTCGTAGTTCGAAGGTTGTACAGACAGGATGCACGATTGGTTAAGGCGTTGAACTGCTAATCCAATACGCTCTCCGTGCGTGGATTCGGATCCCATCTCTGTCGTACTTTTCTTTTAACAGAGCAAAATTTGTCCAGCGGCTACTTATCAAGTTTTCTGTCGAAGATTTCTTCATCAGTTTCCAAACGAACAATCAAGATAGGAATAAAATAAGCAGTAGCCAATCTGTGATCAAAAGTGTGCATCTACGGGTGGATTGGAAGTAGAATCGATTGAAATTAGAAACGAAAAAGGAATAATTCGTGCTTCGACGGTTGTACTGACAGGGTGGCTGAGTGGTTAAGGAGTTGGACTGCTATTTCAATACGGTCTCCGTGCGTGGGTTCGCATCCCATCTCTGTCGTATTTTTCTTTTAACAAAGCAAATTTTTTCCAGCGACTACTACTTATCAAGTTTTCTGACAAAGATTTCTTCGTCTAATTCCAAATATACTACATAAAGATAGGGAAAAAATCAACAGTAGTCAATCTCTGATCAAAAGTGTGCATCTATTGGTGGATTGGAAATAGAATCTATTAAAATTAGAAACGAAAAACCAATAATAAATCGTACTTCGACGGTTGTACAGACAGGGTGGCCGAGTGGTTAAGGCGTTGGACTGCTAATCCAAGACGGTCTCTGTGTGTGGGTTCGAATCACATCTCTTTCGTATTTCTCTTCTAACAAAGCAAATTTTCTCCAGCGACTACTTATCAAGTTTCCTGTCAAAGATTTCTTCGTCAGTTTCCAAAAAAACTATATAAAGATAGGGAAAAAAAATCAACAGTAGTCAGTCTCTGATCAAAAGTGTGCATCTACGGGTGGATTGGAATTAGAATCGATTGAAATCAGAAACGAAAACCAATGATAAATCGTACCTCGACGGTTGTACAGACAGGGTGGCCGAGCGGTTCAGGCGTTGGACTCCTAATCCAATACGGTCTCCGAGGGTGGGTTCGAATCCCGTCTCTGTCGTATTTCTCTTTTAACAAAGCATATTTTCTCCAGCGACTACTTATCAAGTTTTCTGTCAAAGATTTCTTCGTCAGTTTCCAAAAAAAACTATATAAAGATAGGGAAAAAATCAACAGTAGTCAGTCTCTGATCAAAAGTGTGCATCTATTGGTGGATTGGAAATAGAATCTATTAAAATTAGAAACGAAAAACCAATAATAAATTGTACTTCGACGGTTGTACAGACAGGGTGGCCGAGTGGTTAAGGCGTTGGACTGCTAATCCAAGACGGTCTCTGTGCGTGGGTTCGAATCACATCTCTTTCGTATTTCTCTTCTAACAAAGCAAATTTTCTCCAGCGACTACTTATCAAGTTTTCTGTCAAAGATTTCTTCGTCAGTTTCCAAAAAAGCTATATAAAGATAGGGAAAAAATCAACAGTAGTCAGTCTCTGATCAAAAGTGTGCATCTACGGGTGGATTGGAATTAGAATCGATTGAAATCAGAAACGAAAACCAATGATAAATCGTACCTCGACGGTTGTACAGACAGGGTGGCCGAGCGGTTCAGGCGTTGGACTCCTAATCCAATACGGTCTCCGAGGGTGGGTTCGAATCCCGTCTCTGTCGTATTTCTCTTTTAACAAAGCAAATTTTTTCCAGCGACTACTACTTATCAAGTTTTCTGACAAAG
This sequence comes from Convolutriloba macropyga, assembly GCF_964194025.1. Lineage (NCBI taxonomy): Eukaryota > Metazoa > Xenacoelomorpha > Acoela > Convolutidae > Convolutriloba > Convolutriloba macropyga. The sequence goes on from NC_134477.1 coordinate 2,729,960, forward strand.
ATTTCTTCGTCTAATTCCAAATATACTACATAAAGATAGGGAAAAAATCAACAGTAGTCAATCTCTGATCAAAAGTGTGCATCTACTGGTGGATTGGAACTAGAATCCATTAAAATTAGAAACGAAAAAGCAATTATAAATCGTACTTCGACGGTTGAACAGAAAGGGTGGCCGAGTAGTTAAGGAGTTGGACTGCTAAGCCAATACGGTCTCCGTGCGTGGGTTCGAATCCCGTCTCTGTCGTATTTCTCTTTTAACAAAGCATATTTTCTCCAGCGACTACTTATCAAGTTTTCTGTCAAAGATTTCTTCGTCAGTTTCCAAAAAAACTATATAAAGATAGGGAAAAAATCAACAGTAGTCAGTCTCTGATCAAAAGTGTGCATCTACGGTTGATTGGAATTAGAATCGATTGAAATCAGAAACGAAAACGAATGATAATTCGTACTTCGAAGGTTGTACAGACAGGGTGGCCGAGTGGTTAAGGCGTTGAACTGCTAATTCAATAAGGTCTCCGTGCGTGGGTTGGGATCACATCTCTGTCGTATTTTTCTCTTAACGTAGCAATTTTTTTCCTGCGGCTACATATCAAGTTTTCTGTCAAAGATTTCTTCGTCAGTTTCCAAAAAAACTACATAAAGATAGGGAAAAAATCAACAGTAGTCAATCTGTGATCAAAAGTGTACATCTACGGGTGGATTGGAATTAGAATCGATTGAAATTAGAAAGGAAAAAGCAATGATAAATCGTACCTCGACGGTTGTACAGACAGGGTGGCCGAGTGGTTCAGGCGTTGGACTGCTAATCCAATACGGTCTCCTTGCGTGGGTTCGCATCCCATCTCTGTCGTATTTTTCTTTTAACAAAGCATATTTTCTCCAGCGACTACTTATCAAGTTTTCTGACAAAGATTTCTTCGTCTGTTTCCAAATAAACTACATAAAGATAGGAAAAAAATCAACAGTAGTCAATCTCTGATCAAAAGTGTGCATCTACTGGTGGATTGGAACTAGAATCCATTAAAATTAGAAACGAAAAAGCAATTATAAATCGTACTTCGACGGTTGTACAGACAGAGTGGCCGAGTAGTTAAGGAGTTGGACTGCTAAGCCAATACGGTCTCCGTGCGTGGGTTCGAATCCCGTCTCTGTCGTATTTCTCTTTTAACAAAGCATATTTTCTCCAGCGACTACTTATCAAGTTTTCTGACAAAGATTTCTTCGTCATTTTCCAAATAAACTACATAAAGATAGGAAAAAAATCAACAATAGTTAATCTGTGATCAAAAGTGTGCATCTACGGGTGGATTGGAATTAGAATCGATTGAAATTAGAAACGACAAAGCAATGATAAATCGTACCTCGACGGTTGTACAGACCGGGTGGCCGAGTAGTTAATGCGTTGGACAGCTCATCCAATACAATCTCCGTGCGTGGGTTCGAATCTCATCTCTGTCTTATTTCTCTTTTAACAAAGCAAATTTTCTCCAGTGACTACTTATCAAGTTTTCTGTCGAAGATATCTTCATCAGTTTCCAAACGAACTATCAAGATAGGAAACAAATTAGGAGTAGTCAATCTGTGATCAAAAGTGTGCATCTACGGGTGGATTGGAATTAGAACCGATTGAAATTAGAAACGAAAAGGCAGTGATAAATCGTACTTCGACAGTTGTAGAGACAGGGTGGCCGAGTGGTTAGGGCCTTGGACTGCTAATCCAATATGGTCTCCGTGCAAGGGTCGGAATCCCAACTCTGTCGTATTTTTCTCTTGACAAAGCAAATTTTTTCCAGCGACCACTTATCAAGTTTTCTGTCAAAGATTTCTTCGTCAGTTTCCAAATAAACTACATAAAGATAGGAAAAAAATCAACAACAGTCAATCTCTGATCAAAAGTGTGCATCTACGGGTGGATTGGAAATAGAATCAATTGAAATTAGAAACGTAAAAGCAATGATAAATCGTACTACGACGGTTGTACCGACAGGGTGGCCGAGTGGTTAAAGCGCTTGACTGCTAATCCAATAGGACTCCGTGCGTGGTTTCGGATCCCATCCCTGCCGTAACTTTCTTTTAACACAGCAAAATTTGTCCGGCGGCTACTTATCAAGTTTTCTGTCAAGGATTCCTTCATCAGTTTCCAAATAAACTATATAAAGATAAGGAAAAAATCAACAGTAGTCAATCTCTGATCAAAGTGTGCATCTACGGGTGGATTGGAAATAGAATCGACTGAAATCAGAAACGAAAAAGGAACGATAATTCGTATTTCGAAGGTTGTACAGACAGGTTGGGAGAGTGGTTAGGGCGTTGAACTGCTAATCCAATACGGTCTCCGTGCGTGGTTTCGGAACCCATCTCTGTCGTAATTTTCTTTTAAAAGAGCAAAATTTGTCCAGCGGCTACTTGTCAAGTTTTTTGTCGAAGATTTCTTCATCAGTTTCGAAATAAACTATCGAGATAGAAAAAAATAAACGGTAGTCAATCTGTGATCAAAAGAGTGCATCTACGAGTGGATTGGAAATAGAATCGAATGAAAACAGAAACGAAAAAGGAATGATAATTCATGTTTCAAAGGTTGTAAAGGGTTGTACAGACAGGGTGGCCGAGTGGTTAAGGCGCTGAACTGCTAATTCTATACGCTCTCCGTGCGTGGTTTTGGATCCCATCTCTGTCGTAACATTCTTTTAACAGAGCAAAATCTGTCCAGCGGCTACTTATCAAGTTTTTTGTCAAGGATTTCTTCATCAGTTTCCAAATAAACTATCAAGAAAGGAAAAAAATCAACAGTAGTCAATCTGTGATCAAAAGAGTGCATCTTAAGGTGGATTGGAATTAGAATCGATTGAAATCAGAAACGAAAAAGGAATGATAATTCGTGTTTCGAAGGTTGTACAGACAGGGTGGCCGAGTGGTAAAGGCGTTGAACTGCTAATCCAATACGGTCTCCTTGCGTGGTTTCGGATCCCATCTCTTTCGTAATATTCTTTTAACATCGCAAAAGTTGTCCAGCGGCTACTTATCAAGTTTTTTGTCGAGGATTTCTTCATCAGTTTCCAAATAAACAATCAAGAAAGGAAAAAAATCAACAAAAGTCAATCTGTGATCAAAAGAGTGCATCTACGAGTGGATTGGAAATAGAATCGATTGAAAACAGAAACGAAAAAGGAAAGATAATTCGTATTTCGAAGGTTGTACAGACAGGGTGCGGAGTGGTTAAGGCGTTGGACTGCTAATCCAATACGGTCTCCGTGCGTGGGTTCGGATCTCATCTCTGTCGAAATTTTGTTTTAACAGAGCAAAATTTGTCCAGCGGCTACTTATCAAGTTTTTTGTCAAAGATTTCTTCATCAGTTGCCAAACGAACTATCAAGATAGGAAAAAAATAGCGGTAGTCAATCTGTGATCAAAAGTGTGCATCTACGGGTGGGTTGGAATTAGAATCGATTGAGATTAGAAACTAAAAAGGAGTATTTCGTAATTTGACGATTGTAAAGACAGGGTGGCCGAGTGGTTAAGGCGTTGGACTGATAATCCAATACTGTCTCCGTGCGTGGGTTCGAATCCCATCTCTATCGTAACTTTCTTTTAACAAAGCACATTTTTTACAGCTGCTATTATTAAGTTTTCTGTCAAAGATTTCTTCATCAGTTTCCAAATAAAAAATATTAATATAGGAAACAAATCAACAGTAGTCAATCTCTGATCAAAAGTGTGGATCTAAGGGTGGATTGGAATTAGAATCGATTGAAATCAAAAACAAAAAAAAATAATGATAATTCGAATTTCGAAGGTTGTACAGACAGGGTGGCCGAGTGGTTAGGGCATTGAACTGCTGCTAATCCAATACGGTCTCCGTGCGTGGTTTCGGATCCCACCTCAGTCGTAATATTTTTTTAACAGAGCAAAATTTGTCCAGTGGCTACTTATCAAGTTTTTCTCAAAGATTTCTTCATCAGTTTCCAAATAAACTATATAAAGATAGGAAAAAATCAATAGTAGTCAATCTCTGATCAAAAGTGTGCATCACGGGTGAACTGGAATTAGAATCGATTGAAATCAGAAACAAAAAAGAAATGATAATTCTTATTTCGAAGGTTGTAGAGACAGCGTGGCCTAGTGGTTAAGGCATTGAACTGCTAATCCAATACGGTCTCCGTGCGTGGGTTCGGATCTCATCTATGTCGAAATTTTGTTTTAACAGAGCACGTTTATTCCAGCTGCTATTATTAAGTTTTCTGTCAAAGATTTCTTCATCAGTTTCCAAATAAAATATATTAAGATAGGAAAAAAATCAACAGTAGTCAATCTCTGATCAAAAATGTGGATCTAAGGGTGGATTGGAATTAGAATCGATTGAAATCAGAAACAAAAAAAATTAATGATAATTCGAATTTCTAAGGTTGTACAGACAGGGTGGCCGAGTGGTTAGGGCGTTGAAATGCTAATTCAATACTGTCTCCGTGCGTGGTTTCGGATCCCATCTCTGTCGTAATTTTCTTTTAACAGAGTAAAAATAGTCCAGCGGCTACTTATCAAGTTTTTTGTCGAAGATTTCTTCATCAATTTCCAAAAAAATATATCAAGATAGGACAAAAAACAACAGTAGTGAATCTGTGATCAAAAGAGTAAATCTACGGTTGGATTGGAAATACAACCGATTGAAAACAGAAACGAAAAAGGAATGATAGTCACCGTGCCTGGGTTCGAATCCGATCTCTGTCAATTTTTTCCATTAACAAAAAAATGACAAGAGTCTACTTACCAATTTTTCTGTTAAAAAATTTTTCATCAACTTCCAAATAAACAATCAGGATAAGACAAACTCAACAGTAGTCAATCTCTGATCAAAAGTGTGCATCTACGGGTCGATTAGAATTAGAATCGACAAAAATCAGAAACGAAAAAAGAATATTTCGTACTTCGACGATTGTACAGACAGGGTGGCCGAGTTGTTGAGGCGTTGGACTGCTAATCCAATACGGTCTCGGTGCGTGAGTTCGAATCCCATCTCTGTCGTAACTTTCTTTTAACAAAGCACATTTTTTCCAGCGAATACTTATCAAGTTTTCTGTCAAAGATTTCTTCATCAGTTTCCAAATAAAATATATTAAGATAGGAAACAAATCAACAGTAGTCAATCTCTGATCAAAAGTGTGGATCTAAGGGTGGATTGGAATTAGAATCGATTGAAATCAGAAACAAAAAAATTAATGATAATTCGAATTCCGAAGGTTGTACAGACAGGGTGGCCGAGTGGTTAGGGCGTTGAAATGCTAATTCAATACGGTCTCCGTGCGTGGTTTGGGATCCCATCTCTGTCGTAATTTCCTTTTAACAGAGTAAAAATAGTCCAGCGGCTACTTATCAAATTTTTTGTCGAAGATTTCTTCATCAATTTCCAAAAAAAATATCAAGATAGGACAAAAAACAACAATAGTGAATCTGTGATCAAAAGAGTGCATCTACGGTTGGATTGGAAATACAATCGATTGAAAACAGAAACGAAAAAGGAATGATAGTCACCGTGCCTGGGCTCGAATCCGATCTCTGTCAATTTTTTCCATTAACAAAAAAATGACAAGAGTCTACTTACCAATTTTTCTGTTAAAAAATTTTTCATCAATTTCCAAATAAACAATCAGGATAAGACAAACTCAACAGTAGTCAATCTCTGATCAAAAGTGTGCCTCTACGGGTCGATTAGAATTAGAATCGACAAAAATCAGAAACGAAAAAAGAATATTTCGTACTTCGACGATTGTACAGACAGGGTGGCCGAGTTGTTGAGGCGTTGGACTGCTAATCCAATACGGTCTCGGTGCGTGGGTTCGAATCCCATCTCTGTCGCAACTTTCTTTTAACAAAGCACATTTTTTCCAGCGAATACGTATCAAGTTTTCTGTCCAAGATTTCTTCATCAGTTTCCAAATAAAATATATTAGGATAGGAAACAAATCAACAGTAGTCAATCTCTGATCAAAAGTGTGGATCTAAGGGTGGATTGGAATTAGAATCGATTGAAATCAGAAACAAAAAAATTAATGATAATTCGAATTTCGAAGGTTGTACAGACAGGGTGGACGAGTGGTTAGGGCGTTGAAATGGTAATTCAATACGGTCTCCGTGCGTGGTTTCGGATCCCAACTCTGTCGTAATTTTCTTTTAACAGAGTAAAAATTGTCCAGCGGCTACTTATCAAGTTTTTTGTCGAAGATTTCTTCATCAATTTCCAAAAAAAATATCAAGATAGGACAAAAAACAACAGTAGTGAATCTGTGATCAAAAGAGTGCATCTACGGTTGGATTGGAAATACAATCGATTGAAAACAGAAACGAAAAAGGAATGATAGTCACCGTGCCTGGGTTCGAATCCGATCTCTGTCAATTTTTTCCATTAACAAAAAAATGACAAGAGCCTACTTACCAATTTTTCTGTTGAGAAATTTTTCATCAATTTCCAAATAAACAATCAGGATAAGACAAACTCAACAGTAGTCAATCTCTGATCAAAAGTGTGCATCTACGGGTCGATTAGAATTAGAATCGACAAAAATCAGAAACGAAAAAAGAATATTTCGTACTTCGACGATTGTACAGACAGGGTGGCCGAGTTGTTGAGGCGTTGGACTGCTAATCCAATACGGTCTCGGTGCGTGGGTTCAAATCCCATCTCTTTCGTAACTTTCTTTTAGCAAAGCACATTTTTTCCAGCGAATACTTATCAAGTTTTCTGTCAAAGATTTCTTCATCAGTTTCCAAATAAATTATATTAAGATAGGAAACAAATCAACATCAGTCAATCTCTGATCAAAAAAAAAGAATGCATCTACGGGTGGATTGGAAATAGAATCGATTGAAAACAGAAACGAAAAAGGAATGATAGTCACCGTGCCTGGGTTCGAATCCGATCTCCGTCAATTTTTTCCATTAACAAAAAAATGACAAGAGCCTACTTACCAATTTTTCTGTTGAGAAATTTTTCATCAATTTCCAAATAAACAATCAGGATAAGACAAACTCAACAGTAGTCAATCTCTGATCAAAAGTGTGCATCTACGGGTCGATTAGAATTAGAATCGACAAAAATCAGAAACGAAAAAAGAATATTTCGTACTTCGACGATTGTACAGACAGGGTGGCCGAGTTGTTGAGGCGTTGGACTGCTAATCCAATACGGTCTCGGTGCGTGGGTTCGAATCCCATCTCTGTCGCAACTTTCTTTTAACAAAGCACATTTTTTCCAGCGAATACTTATCAAGTTTTCTGTCCAAGATTTCTTCATCAGTTTCCAAATAAAATATATTAGGATAGGAAACAAATCAACAGTAGTCAATCTCTGATCAAAAGTGTGGATCTAAGGGTGGATTGGAATTAGAATCGATTGAAATCAGAAACAAAAAAATTAATGATAATTCGAATTTCGAAGGTTGTACAGACAGGGTGGCCGAGTGGTTAGGGCGTTGAAATGGTAATTCAATACGGTCTCCGTGCGTGGTTTCGGATCCCAACTCTGTCGTAATTTTCTTTTAACAGAGTAAAAATTGTCCAGCGGCTACTTATCAAGTTTTTTGTCGAAGATTTCTTCATCAATTTCCAAAAAAAATATCAAGATAGGAAAAAAACAACAGTAGTGAATCTGTGATCAAAAGAGTGCATCTACGGTTGGATTGGAAATACAATCGATTGAAAACAGAAACGAAAAAGGAATGATAGTCACCGTGCCTGGGTTCGAATCCGATCTCTGTCAATTTTTTCCATTAACAAAAAAATGACAAGAGCCTACTTACCAATTTTTCTGTTGAGAAATTTTTCATCAATTTCCAAATAAACAATCAGGATAAGACAAACTCAACAGTAGTCAATCTCTGATCAAAAGTGTGCATCTACGGGTCGATTAGAATTAGAATCGACAAAAATCAGAAACGAAAAAAGAATATTTCGTACTTCGACGATTGTACAGACAGGGTGGCCGAGTTGTTGAGGCGTTGGACTGCTAATCCAATACGGTCTCGGTGCGTGGGTTCGAATCCCATCTCTTTCGTAACTTTCTTTTAGCAAAGCACATTTTTTCCAGCGAATACTTATCAAGTTTTCTGTCAAAGATTTCTTCATCAGTTTCCAAATAAAATATATTAGGATAGGAAACAAATCAACAGTAGTCAATCTCTGATCAAAAGTGTGGATCTAAGGGTGGATTGGAATTAGAATCGATTGAAATCAGAAACAAAAAAATTAATGATAATTCGAATTTCGAAGGTTGTACAGACAGGGTGGCCGAGTGGTTAGGGCGTTGAAATGGTAATTCAATACGGTCTCCGTGCGTGGTTTCGGATCCCAACTCTGTCGTAATTTTCTTTTAACAGAGTAAAAATTGTCCAGCGGCTACTTATCAAGTTTTTTGTCGAAGATTTCTTCATCAATTTCCAAAAAAAATATCAAGATAGGACAAAAAACAACAGTAGTGAATCTGTGATCAAAAGAGTGCATCTACGGTTGGATTGGAAATACAATCGATTGAAAACAGAAACGAAAAAGGAATGATAGTCACCGTGCCTGGGTTCGAATCCGATCTCTGTCAATTTTTTCCATTAACAAAAAAATGACAAGAGCCTACTTACCAATTTTTCTGTTGAGAAATTTTTCATCAATTTCCAAATAAACAATCAGGATAAGACAAACTCAACAGTAGTCAATCTCTGATCAAAAGTGTGCATCTACGGGTCGATTAGAATTAGAATCGACAAAAATCAGAAACGAAAAAAGAATATTTCGTACTTCGACAATTGTACAGACAGGGTGGCCGAGTTGTTGAGGCGTTGGACTGCTAATCCAATACGGTCTCGGTGCGTGGGTTCGAATCCCATCTCTTTCGTAACTTTCTTTTAGCAAAGCACATTTTTTCCAGCGAATACTTATCAAGTTTTCTGTCAAAGATTTCTTCATCAGTTTCCAAATAAATTATATTAAGATAGGAAACAAATCAACATCAGTCAATCTCTGATCAAAAAAAAGAATGCATCTACGGGTGGATTGGAAATAGAATCGATTGAAAACAGAAACGAAAAAGGAATGATAATTCGTATTTGGATAGTTGTACAGACAAGGTGGCCGAGTGGCTATGGCGTTGAACTGCTAATACAAAAAAGGTCTCCGTGCAAGGTTCCGGATCCCATCTCTGTGGTAATATTCTTTTAACAGAGCAAAATTTGTCCAGCGGCTAATTATCAAGTTTTTCGTCGAGGATTTCTTCATCAGTTTCCAAACCAACTATCAAGAAAGGAAAAAAATCAACAGTAGTTAATCTGTGATCAAAAGAGTGCATCTTAGGGTGGATTGGAATTAGAATCGATTGAAATCAGAAACGAAAAAGGAATGATAATTCGTATTTCGAAGGTTGTACAGACAGGTTGGCCTAGTGGTTAAGGCGTTGAACTGCTAATCAAATACGGTCTCCGTGCGTGGGTTCGGATCCAATCTCCGTCGAAATTGTTTTAACAGAGCAAAATTTGTCCAGCGGCAACTTATCAAGTTTTTTGTCGAAGATTTCTTCATCAATTTCCAAAAAAAATATCAAGATAGGAAAAAAACAACAGGAGTCAATCTGTGATGAAAAGAGTGCATCTACGGTTGGATTGGAAATAGAATCGATTGAAAACAGAAACGAAAAAGGAATGATAGTCACCGTGCCTGGGTTCGAATCCGATCTCTGTCCGTTTTTTCCATTAACAAAAAAATGACAAGAGTCTACTTACCAATTTTTCTGTTGAGAAATTTTTCATCAATTTCCAAATAAACAATCAGGATAAGACAAACTCAACAGTAGTCAATCTCTGATCAAAAGTGTGCATCTACGGGTCGATTAGAATTAGAATCGACAAAAATCAGAAACGAAAAAAGAATATTTCGTACTTCGACAATTGTACAGACAGGGTGGCCGAGTTGTTGAGGCGTTGGACTGCTAATCCAATACGGTCTCGGTGCGTGGGTTCGAATCCCATCTCTTTCGTAACTTTCTTTTAGCAAAGCACATTTTTTCCAGCGAATACTTATCAAGTTTTCTGTCAAAGATTTCTTCATCAGTTTCCAAATAAAATATATTAGGATAGGAAACAAATCAACAGTAGTCAATCTCTGATCAAAAGTGTGGATCTAAGGGTGGATTGGAATTAGAATCGATTGAAATCAGAAACAAAAAAATTAATGATAATTCGAATTTCGAAGGTTGTACAGACAGGGTGGCCGAGTGGTTAGGGCGTTGAAATGGTAATTCAATACGGTCTCCGTGCGTGGTTTCGGATCCCAACTCTGTCGTAATTTTCTTTTAACAGAGTAAAAATTGTCCAGCGGCTACTTATCAAGTTTTTTGTCGAAGATTTCTTCATCAATTTCCAAAAAAAATATCAAGATAGGACAAAAAACAACAGTAGTGAATCTGTGATCAAAAGAGTGCATCTACGGTTGGATTGGAAATACAATCGATTGAAAACAGAAACGAAAAAGGAATGATAGTCACCGTGCCTGGGTTCGAATCCGATCTCTGTCAATTTTTTCCATTAACAAAAAAATGACAAGAGCCTACTTACCAATTTTTCTGTTGAGAAATTTTTCATCAATTTCCAAATAAACAATCAGGATAAGACAAACTCAACAGTAGTCAATCTCTGATCAAAAGTGTGCATCTACGGGTCGATTAGAATTAGAATCGACAAAAATCAGAAACGAAAAAAGAATATTTCGTACTTCGACAATTGTACAGACAGGGTGGCCGAGTTGTTGAGGCGTTGGACTGCTAATCCAATACGGTCTCGGTGCGTGGGTTCGAATCCCATCTCTTTCGTAACTTTCTTTTAGCAAAGCACATTTTTTCCAGCGAATACTTATCAAGTTTTCTGTCAAAGATTTCTTCATCAGTTTCCAAATAAATTATATTAAGATAGGAAACAAATCAACATCAGTCAATCTCTGATCAAAAAAAAGAATGCATCTACGGGTGGATTGGAAATAGAATCGATTGAAAACAGAAACGAAAAAGGAATGATAATTCGTATTTGGATAGTTGTACAGACAAGGTGGCCGAGTGGCTATGGCGTTGAACTGCTAATACAAAAAAGGTCTCCGTGCAAGGTTCCGGATCCCATCTCTGTGGTAATATTCTTTTAACAGAGCAAAATTTGTCCAGCGGCTAATTATCAAGTTTTTCGTCGAGGATTTCTTCATCAGTTTCCAAACCAACTATCAAGAAAGGAAAAAAATCAACAGTAGTTAATCTGTGATCAAAAGAGTGCATCTTAGGGTGGATTGGAATTAGAATCGATTGAAATCAGAAACGAAAAAGGAATGATAATTCGTATTTCGAAGGTTGTACAGACAGGTTGGCCTAGTGGTTAAGGCGTTGAACTGCTAATCAAATACGGTCTCCGTGCGTGGGTTCGGATCCAATCTCCGTCGAAATTGTTTTAACAGAGCAAAATTTGTCCAGCGGCAACTTATCAAGTTTTTTGTCGAAGATTTCTTCATCAATTTCCAAAAAAAATATCAAGATAGGAAAAAAACAACAGGAGTCAATCTGTGATGAAAAGAGTGCATCTACGGTTGGATTGGAAATAGAATCGATTGAAAACAGAAACGAAAAAGGAATGATAGTCACCGTGCCTGGGTTCGAATCCGATCTCTGTCCGTTTTTTCCATTAACAAAAAAATGACAAGAGTCTACTTATCAATTTTTCTGTTAAAAAAATTTTTCGTCAATTTCCAAATAAACAATCAGGATAAAACAAACTCAACAGTAGTCAATCTCTGATCAAAAGTGTGCATCTACGGGTCGATCAGAATTAGAATGGACAAAAATCAGAAACGAAAAAGGAATATTTCGTACTTCGACGATTGTACAGATAGGGTGGCCGAGTGGTTAAGGCGTTGGACTGCTAATCCAATACGTTCTGCGTGCGTGGGTTCGAATCCCATCTCTGTCGTATTTTTCTTTTAACAAAGAACATTTTTTCCAGCGGCTACTTATCAAGTTTTTTGTCAAAGATTTCTTCATCAGTTGCCAAACGAACTATCAAGATAGGGAAAAAATTTGCAGTAGTCAACCTGTGATCAAAAGTGTGCATCTACGGGTGGATTGGAATTAGAATCGATTGAAAACAGAAACGAAAAAGGAATGATAGTCACCGTGCCTGGGTTCGAATCCGATCTCTGTCCATTTTTCCCATTAACAAAAAAATGACAAGAGACTACTTATCAATTTCTCTGTTAAAAAAATTTTTCATCAATTTCCAAAAAAACAATCAGGATAAGACAAACTCAACAGTAGTCAATCTCTGATCAAAAGTGTGCATCTACGGGTCGATTAGAATTAGAATCGACAAAAATCAGAAACGAAAAAGCAATATTTCGTACTTCGACGATTGTACAGACAGGGTGGCCGAGTTGTTGAGGCGTTGGACTGCTAATCCAATACGGTCTCGGTGCGTGGGTTCGAATCCCATCTCTGTCGAAACTTTCTTTTAACAAAGCACATTTTTTCCAGCGGCTACTTATAAAGTTTTTCGTCAAAAAATTTCTTCATCAGTCTCCAAATAAATTATATTAAGATAGGAAAAAAATCAACAGCAGTCAATCTCTGATCAAAAGAATGCATCTACGGGTGGATTGGAAATAGAATCAATTGAAAACAGAAACGAAAAAGGAATGATAATTCGTATTTGGAAAGTTGTACAGACAAGGTGGCCGAGTGGTTAAGGCGTTGAACTGCTAATCCAATACGGTCTCCGTGCCAGGTTTCGGATCCCATCTCTGTGGTAATATTCTTTTAACAGAGCAAAATATGTCAAGCGGCTACTTATCAAGTTTTTTGTCGAGGATTTCTTCATCAGTTTCCAAACAAACTATCAAGAAAGGAAAAAAATCAACAGTAGTCAATCTGTGATCAAAAGAGTGCATCTTAGGGTGGATTGGAATTAGAATCGATTGAAATCAGAAACGAAAAAGGAATGATAATTCGTATTCCAAAGGTTGAACAGACAGGGTGGCCTAGTGGTTAAGGCGTTCAACTGCTCATCAAATACGTTCTCCGTGCGTGGGTTCGGTTTCCATCTCTGTCGAAATTGTGTTTTAACAGAGAAAAATTTGTCCAGCGGCTGTCGTAACTTTCTTTTAAAAAAGCACATTTTTTCCAGCGGCTACTTATTAAGTTTTCTGTCAAAGATTTCTTCATCAGTTTCCAAATAAAATATATTAAGATAGGAAACAAATCAACAGTAGTCAATCTCTGATCAAAAGTGTGCATTTAAGGGTGGATTGGAATTAGAATCGATTGAAACCAGAAACGAAAAAGGAATGATGATTCGTATTTCCAAGGTTGTACAGAAAGGGTGGCCGAGTGGTTAGGGCATTGAACTGCTTGTCCAATACGGTCTCCGTGCGTGGGTTCGAATCCCATCTCTGTCGTAACTTTCTTTTAACAGAGCAAAATCTGTCTTGCGGCTACTTATCAAGTTATCGGTCAAAGATTTCTTAATCAGTTTCCAAATAAAATATCAAGATAGGACAAAAAATCAACAGTAGTCAATCTGTGATCAAAAGAGTGCATCTACGGGTAGATTGGAATTAGAATCGATTGAGATTAGAAACGAAAAAGGATTATTTCGTAATTCGACGATTGTAAAGACAAGGTGGCCGAGTTGTTAAGGCGTTGGACTGCTAATCCAATACGGTCTCCGTGCGTGGGTTCGAATACTATCTCTGTCGTAACTTTCTTTTAGCAAAGCACATTTTTTCCAGCGAATACTTATCAAGTTTTTTGTCAAAGATTTCTTCATCAGTTGCCAAACGAACTATCAAGATAGGAAAAAAATTAGCAGCAGTCAATCTGTGATCAAAATGTGCATCTACGGGTGGATTGGAATTAGAATCGATTGAGATTAGAAACGAAAAAGGATTATTTCGTAATTCGACGATTGTAAAGACAAGGTGGCCGAGTTGTTAAGGCGTTGGACTGCTAATCCAATACGGTCTCCGTGCGTGGGTTCGAATACTATCTCTGTCGTAACTTTCTTTTAAAAAAGCACATTTTTTCCAGCGGCTACTTATTAAGTTTTCTGTCAAAGATTTCTTCATCAGCTTCCAAATAAAATATATTAAGATAGGAAACAAATCAACAGTAGTCAACCTCTGATCAAAAGTGTGCATTTGAGGGTGGATTAGAATTAGAATCGATTGAAACCAGAAACGAAAAAGGAATGATGATTCGTATTTCCAAGGTTGTACAGAAAGGGTGGCCGAGTGGTTAGGGCATTGAACTGCTTGTCCAATACGGTCTCCGTGCGTGGTTTCGGATCCCATCTCTGTCGTAACTTTCCTTTAACAAAGCACATTTTTTCCAGCGGCTACTTATCAAGTTTTCTGTCAAAGATTTCTTCATCAGTTTCCAAATAAATTATATTAAGATAGGAAACAAATCAACATTAGTCAATCTCTGATCAAAAGAGTGCATCTACGGGTGGATTGGAAATAGAATCGATTGAAAACAGAAACGGAAAAGGAATGATCGTGACCGTGCCTGGGTTCCAATCCGATCTCTGTCCAATTTTTCAATTAACAAAAAAAAATTGACAAGAGTCTACTTATCAATTTTTCTGTTAAAAAATTTTTTCATCAATTTCCAAATAAGCAATCAGGATAGGAAAAAATCAATAGTAGTCAATCTCTGATCAAAAGTGTTCATCTATGAGTCGATTAGAGTTAGAATCGACAAAAATCAGAAACAAAAAAGGAATATTCCGTACTTCGACGATTGTACAGACAGGGTGGCCGAGTGGTTAAGGCGTTGGACTGCTAATCCAATACGGTCTGCGTGCGTGGTTTCGGAACCCATCTCTGTCGTAATTTTCTTTTAAAAGAGCAAAATTTGTCCAGCGGCTACTTATCAAGTTTTTTGTCGAGGATTTCTTTATCAGTTTCCACATAAACCATCAAGACAGGAAAAAAAATCAATAGTAGTCAATCTCTGATCAAAAGTGTTCATCTATGAGTCGATTAGAGTTAGAATCGACAAAAATCAGAAACAAAAAAGGAATATTCCGTACTTCGACGATTGTACAGACAGGGTGGCCGAGTGGTTAAGGCGTTGGACTGATAATCCGATACGGTCTCCGTGCGAGGGTTCGAATCCCATCTCTGTCGTAACTTTCTTTTAACAAAGCACATTTTTTCCAGCGGCTACTTATCAAGTTTTCTGTCAAAGATTTCTTCATCAGTTTCCAAATAAATTATATTAAGATAAAAAACAAATCAACCGCAGTCAATCTCTGATCAAAAGAGTGCATCTACGGGTGGATTGGAAATAGAATTGATTTAAAACAGAAACCAAAAAGGAATGATATTTCGTATTTGGAAGGTTGTACAGACAAGGTGGCCGAGTGGTTAAGGCATTGAACTGCTAATCCAATAAGGTCTCCGTGCCAGGTTTCAGATCCCATCTCTGTCGTAACTTTCTTTTAACAGAGCAAAATCTGTCCTGCGGCTACTTATCAAGTTATCTGTCAAAGATTTCTTAATCAGTTTCCAAATAAAATATCAAGATAGGACAAAAAAATCAACAGTAGTCAATCAGTGATTAAAAGAGTGCATCTACGGGTGGATTGGAAAAAGAATCGATTGAAAACAGAAACAAAAAAGGAATGATAGTCACCGTGCTTGGGTTCGAATCCGATCTTTTTCCATTTTTTCAATTAACAAAAAAAATGTCAAGAGTCTACTTATCAATTTTTCTGTTAAAAAAAGTTTTCATCAATTTCCAAATAAACAATCAGAATAGGAAAAAAGTCAATAGTAGACAAACTCTGATCAAAAGTGTGCATCTACGAATCGATTAGAATTAGAATCGGCTGAAATCAGAAACGAAAAAGGAAAATTTGGTACTTCGGAAATTGTACAGACATGGTGGCCGAGTGGTTAAGGCGTTGGACTGCTAATCCAGGCGTTGGACGGCTGGTGTCCGTGCGAGGTTTCGGATCCCATCTCTGTCGTAACTTTCTTTTAACAGAGCAAAATTTGTCCACCGGCTACTTACCAAGTTTTCTGTCAAAGATTTCTACATCAGTTTCAAAAAAAAGATATCAAGATAGGAAAAAAACAACAGGAGTCAATCTGTGAAAAGAGTGCATCTACGGTTGGATTGGAAATAGAATCGATTACAAACAGAAACGAAAAAGGAATGATAGTAGTCGTGCTTGATTTCGAATCCGATCTCTGTCCACTTTTTCAATTAACAAAAAAAAATTGACAAGAGTCTACTTATCAATTTTTCTGTTGAAAAAATTTTTCATCAATTTCCAAATAAACATTCAGGATAGATAAAAATAAACAGTAGTCAATCTCTGATCAAAAGTGCGCATCTACGGGTCGATTAGAATTAGAATCGACAAAAATCAGAAACGAAAAAGGAATATTTCGTACTTCAACTATTGTACAGACAGGGTGGCCGAGTGGTTAAGGAGTTGGACTGCTATTGCAATACGGTCTCCGTGCGTGGGTTCGAAGCCCATCTCTGTCGTAACTTTCTTCTAACAAAGCACATTTTTTCCAGCGGCTACTACTTATCAAGTTTTATCAAAGATTTCTTCGTCTGTTTCCAAATAAACTACATAAAAATAGGAAAAAAATCAACAGTAGTCAATCTCTGATCAAAAGTGTGCATCTACTGGTGGATTGGAAATAGAATCGATTAAAATTAGAAACGAAAAAGCAATGATAAACCGTACTTCGACGGTTGTACAGACAGGGTGGCCGAGTGGTTAAGGCGTTGGACTGCTAATCCAATACGGTCTCCGTGCGTGGGTTCGAATCCCATCTCTGTCGATACTTTCTTTTAACAAAGCACATTTTTTCCAGCGACTACTACTTATCAAGTTTTCTGTCAAAGATTTCTTCGTCTGTTTCCAAATAAACTACACAAAGATAGGAAAAAAATCAACAGTAGTCAATCTCTGATCAAAAGTGTGCATCTACTGGTGAATTGGAACTAAAATCGATTAAAATTAGAAACGAAAAAGCAATTATAAATCGTACTTCGACGGTTGTACAGACATGGTGGCCAAGTGGTTAAGGCGTTTGACTGCTAATCCAATACGGTCTCCGTGCGAGGGTTCGAATCCCATCGCTGTCGTATTTTTCTTTTAACAAAGCACATTTTTTTCAGCGGCTACTTATCAAGTTCTTTGTCAAAGATTTCTACATCAGTTTCCAAAAGAAATATCAAGATAGGAAAAAAACAACAGGAGTCAATCTGTGATGAAAAGAGTGCATCTACGGTTGGATTGGAAATAGAATCGATTAAAAACAGAAACGAAAAAGGAATGATAGTAGTCGCGCTTGATTTCGAATCCGATCTCTGTCCACTTTTTCAATTAACAAAAAAAAAATTGACAAGAGTCTACTTATCAATTTTTCTGTTGAAAAAATTTTTCATCAATTTCCAAATAAACAATCAGGATAAATAAAAAAAGGTGTCAATCTCTGATCAAAAGTGCGCATCTACGGGTCGATTAGAATTAGAATCGACAAAAATCAGAAACGAAAAAGGAATATTTCGTACTTCAACGATTGTACAGACAGGGTGGCCGAGTGGTTAAGGAGTTGGACTGCTATTTCAATACGGTCTCCGTGCGTGGGTTCGAATCCCACCTCTGTCGTAACTTTCTTTTAACAAAGCACATTTTTTCCAGCGGCTACTACTTATCAAGTTTTATCAAAGATTTCTTCGTCTGTTTCCAAATAAACTACAAAAAGATAGGAAAAAAATCAACAGTAGTCAATCTCTGATCAAAAGTGTGCATCTACTGGTGTATTGGAACCAAAATCGATTAAAATTAGAAACGAAAAAGCAATTATAAATCGTACTTCGACGGTTGTACAGACAAGGTGGCCGAGTAGTTAAGGCGTTGGACTGCTAATGCAATACGGTCTCCGTGAGTGGGTTCGAATCCCACCTCTGTCGTAACTTTCTTCTAACAAAGTACATTTTTTCCAGCGGCTACTACTTATCAAGTTTTATCAAAGATTTCTTCGTCTGTTTCCAAATAAACTACAAAAAGATAGGAAAAAAATCAACAGTAGTCAATCTCTGATCAAAAGTGTGCATCTACTGGCGGATTGGAAATAGAATCGATTAAAATTAGAAACGAAAAAGCAATGATAAACCGTACTTCGACAGTTGTACAGACAGGGTGGCCGAGTGGTAAAGGCGTTGGACTGCTTATCCAATACGGTCTCCGTGCGTGGGTTCGAATCCCATCTCTGTCGATACTTTCTTCTAACAAAGCACATTTTTTCCAGCGGCTACTACTTATCAAGTTTTATCAAAGATTTCTTCGTCTGTTTCCAAATAAACTACAAAAAGATAGGAAAAAAATCAACAGTAGTCAATCTCTGATCAAAAGTGTGCATCTACTGGTGTATTGGAACCAAAATCGATTAAAATTAGAAACGAAAAAGCAATTATAAATCGTACTTCGACGGTTGTACAGACATGGTGGCCGAGTGGTTAAGGCGTTTGACTGCTAATCCAATACGGTCTCCGTGCGTGGGTTCGAATCCCATCTCTGTCGTATTTTTCTTTTAACAAAGCACATTTTTTTCAGCGGCTACTTATCAAGTTTTTTGTCAAAGATTTCTACATCAGTTTCCAAAAGAAATATCAAGATAGGAAAAAAACAACAGGAGTCAATCTGTGATGAAAAGAGTGCATCTACGGTTGGATTGGAAATAGAAGCGATTAAAAACAGAAACGAAAAAGGAATGATAGTAGGCGTGCTTGATTTCGAATCCGATCTCTGTCCACTTTTTCAATTAACAAAAAAAATTGACAAGAGTCTACTTATCAATTTTTCTGCTGAAAAAATTTTTCATCAATTTCCAAATAAACAATCAGGATAGATAAAAATAAACAGTAGTCAATCTCTGATCAAAAGTGCGCATCTACGGGTCGATTAGAATTAGAATCGACAAAAATCAGAAACGAAAAAGGAATATTTCGTACTTCAACGATTGTACAGACAGGGTGGCCGAGTGGTTAAGGAGTTGGACTGCTATTGAAATACGGTCTCCGTGCGTGGGTTCGAACCCCACCTCTGTCGTAACTTTCTTCTAACAAAGCACATTTTTTCCAGCGGCTACTACTTATCAAGTTTTATCAAAGATTTCTTCGTCTGTTTCCAAATAAACTACAAAAAGATAGGAAAAAAATCAACAGTAGTCAATCTCTGATCAAAAGTGTGCATCTACTGGTGGATTGGAAATAGAATCGATCAAAATTAGAAACGAAAAAGCAATGATAAACCGTACTTCGACGGTTGTACAGACAGGGTGGCCGAGTGGTTAAGGCGTTGGACTGCTAATCCAATACGGTCTCCGTGCGTGGGTTCGAATCCCATCTCTGTCGATACTTTCTTTTAACAAAGCACATTTTTTCCAGCGACTACTACTTATCAAGTTTTCTGTCAAAGATTTCTTCGTCTGTTTCCAAATAAACTACATAAAGATAGGAAAAAAATCAACAGTAGTCAATCTCTGATCAAAAGTGTGCGTGCATCTACTGGTGGATTGGAACTAAAATCGATTAAAATTAGAAACGAAAAAGCAATTATAAATCGTACTTCGACGGTTGTACAGACAGGGTGGCCGAGTGGTTAAGGCGTTGGACTGCTAATCCAATACGGTCTCCGTGCGTGGGTTCGAATCCCATCTCTGTAGATACTTCCTTCTAACAAAGCACATTTTTTCCAGCGGCTACTACTTATCAAGTTTTATCAAAGATTTCTTCGTCTGTTTCCAAATAAACTACAAAAAGATAGGAAAAAAATCAACAGTAGTCAATCTCTGATCAAAAGTGTGCATCTACTGGTGGATTGGAAATAGAATCGATTAAAATTAGAAACGAAAAAGCAATGATAAACCGTACTTCGACTGTTGTACAGACAGGGTGGCCGAGTGGTTAAGGCGTTGGACTGCTAATCCAATACGGTCTCCGTGCGTGGGTTCGAATCCCATCTCTGTCGATACTTTCTTCTAACAAAGCACATTTTTTCCAGCGGCTACTACTTATCAAGTTTTATCAAAGATTTCTTCGTCTGTTTCCAAATAAACTACAAAAAGATAGGAAAAAAATCAACAGTAGTCAATCTCTGATCAAAAGTGTGCATCTACTGGTGGATTGGAAATAGAATCGATCAAAATTAGAAACGAAAAAGCAATGATAAACCGTACTTCGACGGTTGTACAGACAGGGTGGCCGAGTGGTTAAGGCGTTGGACTGCTAATCCAATACGGTCTCCGTGCGTGGGTTCGAATCCCATCCCTGTCGATACTTTCTTTTAACAAAGCACATTTTTTCCAGCGACTACTACTTATCAAGTTTTCTGTCAAAGATTTCTTCGTCTGTTTCCAAATAAACTACATAAAGATAGGAAAAAAATCAACAGTAGTCAATCTCTGATCAAAAGTGTGCGTGCATCTACTGGTGGATTGGAACTAAAATCGATTAAAATTAGAAACGAAAAAGCAATTATAAATCGTACTTCGACGGTTGTACAGACAGGGCGGCCGAGTGGTTAAGGCGTTGGACTGCTAATCCAATACGGTCTCCGTGCGTGGGTTCGAATCCCATCTCTGTCGATACTTTCTTCTAACAAAGCACATTTTTTCCAGCGGCTACTACTTATCAAGTTTTATCAAAGATTTCTTCGTCTGTTTCCAAATAAACTACAAAAAGATAGGAAAAAAATCAACAGTAGTCAATCTCTGACCAAAAGTGTGCATCTACTGGTGGATTGGAAATAGAATCAATTAAAATTAGAAACGAAAAAGCAATGATAAACCGTACTTCGACGGTTGTACAGACAGGGTGGCCGAGTGGTTAAAGCGTTGGACTGCTAATCCAATACGGTCTCCGTGCGTGGGTTCGAATCCCATCTCTGTCGATACTTTCTTTAAACAAAGCACATTTTTTCCAGCGACTACTACTTATCAAGTTTTCTGTCAAAGATTTCTTCGTCTGTTTCCAAATAAACTACATAAAGATAGGAAAAAAATCAACAGTAGTCAATCTCTGATCAAAAGTGTGCATCTACTGGTGGATTGGAAATAGAATCGATTAAAATTAGAAACGAAAAAGCAATGATAAACCGTACTTCGACGGTTGTACAGACAGGGTGGCCGAGTGGTTAAGGCGTTGGACTGCAATTGCAATACGGTCTCCGTGCGTGGGTTCGAATCCCACCTCTGTCGTAACTTTCTTCTAACAAAGCACATTTTTTCCAGCGGCTACTACTTATCAAGTTTTATCAAAGATTTCTTCGTCTGTTTCCAAATAAACTACAAAAAGATAGGAAAAAAATCAACAGTAGTCAATCTCTGATCAAAAGTGCGCATCTACGGGTCGATTAGAATTAGAATCGACAAAAATCAGAAACGAAAAAGGAATATTTCGTACTTCAACGATTGTACAGACAGGGTGGCCGAGTGGTTAAGGAGTTGGACTGCTATTGCAATACGGTCTCCGTGCGTGGGTTCGAATCCCACCTCTGTCGTAACTTTCTTCTAACAAAGCACATTTTTTCCAGCGGCTACTACTTATCAAGTTTTATCAAAGATTTCTTCGTCTGTTTCCAAATAAACTACAAAAAGATAGGAAAAAAATCAACAGTAGTCAATCTCTGATCAAAAGTGTGCATCTACTGGTGGATTGGAAATAGAATCGATTAAAATTAGAAACGAAAAAGCAATGATAAACCGTGCTTCGACGGTTGTACAGACAGGGTGGCCGAGTGGTTAAGGCGTTGGACTGCTAATCCAATACGGTCTCCGTGCGTGCGTTCGAATCCCATCTCTGTCGATACTTTCTTTTAACAAAGCACATTTTTTCCAGCGACTACTACTTATCAAGTTTTCTGTCAAAGATTTCTTCGTCTGTTTCCAAATAAACTACATAAAGATAGGAAAAAAATCAACAGTAGTCAATCTCTGATCAAAAGTGTGCGTGCATCTACTGGTGGATTGGAACTAAAATCGATTAAAATTAGAAACGAAAAAGCAATTATAAATCGTACTTCGACGGTTGTACAGACATGGTGGCCGAGTGGTTAAGGCGTTGGACTGCTAATCCAATACGGTCTCCGTGCGTGGGTTCGAATCCCATCTCTGGCGAAAGTTTCTTTTAACAAAGCACATTTTTTCCAGCGGCTACTTATCAAGTTTTCTGTCAAAGATTTCTTCATCAGTTTCCAAATAAATTATAAGGAATTATAATAAATTATAATAAATAAATTATAATAAATTATCAAAAAGTTTTCATCAATTTCCAAATAAACAATCAGAATAGGAAAAAATCAATAGTAGACAATCTCTGATCAAAAGTGTGCATCTACGGATCGATTAGAATTAGAATCGGCTGAAATCAGAAACGAAAAAGCAAAATTTCGTACTTCACAAATTGTACAGACATGGTGGCCGAGTGGTTAAGGCGTTGGACTGCTAATCCAGGCGTTGGACTGATGGTCTCCGTGCGAGGTTTCGGATCCCATCTCTGTCGTAACTTTCTTTTAACAGAGCAAAATTTGTCCACCGGCTACTTATCAAGTTTTCTGTCAAAGATTTCTTCATCAGTTTCCAAGTAAATTATATTAAGATAGGAAACAAATCAACAGCAGTCAATCTCTTATCAAAAGAGTGCATCTACGGGTGGATTGGAAATAGAATCGATTGAAAACAGAAACCAAAAAGGAATGATAATTCGTATTTGGAAGGTTGTACAGACAAGGTGGCCGAGTGGTTAAGGATTTGAACTGCTAATCCAATAAGGTCTCCGTGCCAGGTTTCAGATCCCATCTCTGTCGTAACTTTCTTTTAACAGAGCGAAATCTGTCTTGCGGCTACTTATCAAGTTATCGGTCAAAGATTTCTTAATCAGTTTCCAATTAAAATATCAAGATAGGACAAAAAATCAACAGTAGTCAATCTGCGATCAAAAGAGTGCATCTACGGGTAGATTGGAAAAAGAATCGATTGAAAACAGAAACAAAAAAGGAATGATAGTCACCGTGCTGGGGTTCGAATCCGATCTCTGTCCATTTTTTCAATTAACAAAAACAATGTCAAGAGTCTACTTATCAATTTTTCTGTTAAAAAAGTTTTCATCAATTTCCAAATAAACAATCAGAATAGGAAAAAATCAATAGTAGACAATCTCTGATCAAAAGTGTGCATCTACGGATCGATTAGAATTAGAATCGGCTGAAATCAGAAACGAAAAAGCAAAATTTCGTACTTCACAAATTGCACAGACATGGTGGCCGAGTGGTTAAGGCGTTGGACTGCTAATCCAGGCGTTGGACTGATGGTCTCCGTGCGAGGTTTCGGATCCCATCTCTGTCGTAACTTTCTTTTAACAGAGCAAAATTTGTCCACCGGCTACTTATCAAGTTTTCTGTCAAAGATTTCTTCATCAGTTTCCAAATAAAATATCAAGATAGGAAAAAAATCAATAGCAGTCAATCTAAGATCAAAAGAGTGCATCTACCGGTGGATTGGAGATAGAATCAATTAAAAACAGAAACGAAAAAGGAATGATAGTCGTCGTGCTTGATTTCGAATCCGATCTCTGTCCACTTTTTCAATTAACAAAAAAATTGACAAGAGTCTACTTATCAATTTTTCTGTTGAAAAAATTTTTCATCAATTTCCAAATAAACAATCAGGATAGATAAAAATAAACAGTAGTCAATCTCTGATCAAAAGTGCGCATCTACGGGTCGATTAGAATTAGAATCGACAAAATTCAGAAACGAAAAAGGAATATTTCGTACTTCAACGATTGTACAGACAGGGTGGCCGAGTGGTTAAGGAGTTGGCCTGCTATTCCAATACGGTCTCCGTGCGCGGGTTCGAATCCCATCTCTGTCGTAACTTTCCTCTAACAAAGCACATTTTTTCCAGCGGCTACTACTTATCAAGTTTTATCAAAGATTTCTTCGTCTGTTTCCAAATAACCTACATAAAGATAGGAAAAAAATCAACAGTAGTCAATCTCTGATCAAAAGTGTGCATCTATTGGTGGATTGGAACTAAAATCGATTAAAATTAGAAACGAAAAAGCAATTATAAATCGTACTTCGACGGTTGTACAGATATGGTGGCCGAGTGGTTGGAATGATAATCCAATACAGTCTCCGTGCGTGGGTTCGAATCCCATCTCTGTCGAAACTTTCTTTTAACAAAGCACATTTTTTCCAGCGGCTACTTATCAAGTTTTCTGTCAAAGATTTCTTCATCAGTTTCCAAATAAATTATATTAAGATAGGAAACAAATCAACAGCAGTCAATCTCTGATCAAAAGAGTGCATCTACGGGTGGATTGGAAATAGAATCGATTGAAAACAGAAACCAAAAAGGAATGATAATTCGTATTTGCAAGGTTGTACAGACAAGGTGGCCAAGTGGTTAAGGCATTGAACTGCTAATCCAATAAGGTCTCCGTGCCAGGTTTCAGATCCCATCTCTGTCGTAACTTTCTTTTAACAGAGCAAAATCTGTCTTGCGGCTACTTATCAAGTTATCGGTCAAAGATTTCTTAATCAGTTTCCAAATAAAATATCAAGATAGGACAAAAAATCAACAGTAGTCAATCTGTGATCAAAAGAGTGCATCTACGGGTAGATTGGAAAAAGAATCGATTGAAAACAGAAACAAAAAAGGAATGATAGTCACCGTGCTGGGGTTCGAATCCGATCTCTGTCCATTTTTTCAATTAACAAAAAAATGTCAAGAGTCTACTTATCAATTTTTCTGTTAAAAAAGTTTTCATCAATTTCCAAATAAACAATCAGAATAGGAAAAAATCAATAGTAGACAATCTCTGATCAAAAGTGTGCATCTACGGATCGATTAAAATTAGAATCGGCTGAAATCAGAAACGAAAAAGGAAAATTTCGTACTTCGAAAATTGTACAGACATGGTGGCCGGGTGGTTAAGGCGTTGGACTGCTAATCCAGGCGTTGGACTGCTGGTCTCCGTGCGAGGTTTCGGATCCCATCTCTGTCGTAACTTTCTTTTAACAGAGCAAAATTTGTTCACCGGCTACTTATCAAGTTTTCTGTCAAAGATTTCTTCATCAGTTTCCAAATAAAATATCAAGATAGGAAAAAAATCAATAGCAGTCAATCTAAGATCAAAAGAGTGCATCTACGGGTGGATTGGAAATAGAATCAATTAAAAACAGAAACGAAAAAGGAATGATAGTCGTCGTGCTTGATTTCGGATCCGATCTCTGTCCACTTTTTCAATTAACAAAAAAATTGACAAGAGTCTACTTATCAATATTTCTGTTGAAAAATTTTTTCATCAATTTCCAAATAAACAATCAGGATAGATACAAATGAACAGTAGTCAATCTCTGATCAAAAGTGTGCATCTACGGGTCGATTAGAATTAGAATCGACAAAAATCAGAAACGAAAAAGGAATATTTTGTACTTCAACGATTGTACAGACAGGGTGGCCGAGTGGTTAAGGAGTTGGACTGCTAATCCAATACGGTCTCCGTGCGTGGGTTCGAATCCCATCTCTGTCGTTACTTTCTTTTAACAAAGCAGATTTTTTCCAGCGACTACTACTTATCAAGTTTTCTTTCAAAGATTTCTTCGTCTGTTTCCAAATAAACTACATAAAGATAGGAAAAAAACTAACAGTAGTCAATCTCTGATCAAAAGTGTGCATCTACTGGTGTATTGGAACCAAAATCGATTAAAATTAGAAACGAAAAAGCAATTATAAATCGTACTTCGACGGTTGTACAGACAAGGTGGCCGAGTAGTTAAGGCGTTGGACTGCTATTCCAATACGGTCTCCGTGCGTGGGTTCGAATCCCATCTCTGTCGTAACTTTCTTCTAACAAAGCACATTTTTTCCAGCGGCTACTTTTATCAATTTTTGTCAAAGATTTCTTCGTCTGTTTCCAAATAAACTACATAAAGATAGGAAAAAAATCAACAGTAGTCAATCTCTGATCAAAAGTGCGCATCTACGGGTCGATTAGAATTAGAATCGACAAAAATCAGAAACGAAAAAGGAATATTTCGTACTTCAACGATTGTACAGACAGGGTGGCCGAGTGGTTAAGGAGTTGGACTGCTATTGCAATACGGTCTCCGTGCGTGGGTTCGAATCCCATCTCTGTCGTTACTTTCTTTTAACAAAGCACATTTTTTCCAGCGAATACTACTTGTCAAGTTTTCTGTCAAAGATTTCTTCGTCTGTTTCCAAATAAACTACATAAAGATAGGAAAAAAATCAACAGTAGTCAATTTCTGATCAAAAGTGTGCATCTACTGGTGGTTTGGAACTAAAATCGATTAAAATTAGAAACGAAAAAGCAATTATAAATTGTACTTCGACTGTTCTACAGACATGGTGGCCGAGTAGTTAAGGCGTTGGACTGCTAATCCAACACGGACTCCGTGCGTGGGTTCGAATCCCATCTCTGTCGTTACTTTCTTTTAACAAAGCACATTTTTTCCAGCGAATACTACTTGTCAAGTTTTCTGTCAAAGATTTCTTCGTCTGTTTCCAAATAAACTACATAAAGATAGGAAAAAAATCAACAGTAGTCAATTTCTGATCAAAAGTGTGCATCTACTGGTGGTTTGGAACTAAAATCGATTAAAATTAGAAACGAAAAAGCAATGATAAACCGTACTTCGACGGTTGTACAGACAGGGTGGCCGAGTGGTTAAGGCGTTGGACTGCTAATCCAATACGGTCTCCGTGCGTGGGTTCGAATCCCATCTCTGTCGTTACTTTCTTTTAACAAAGCACATTTTTTCAAGCGAATACTACTTGTCAAGTTTTCTGTCAAAGATTTCTTCGTCTGTTTCCAAATAAACTACATAAAGATAGGAAAAAAATCAACAGTAGTCAATTTCTGATCATAAGTGTGCATCTACTGGTGGTTTGGAACTAAAATCGATTAAAATTAGAAACGAAAAAGCAATTATAAATTGTACTTCGATTGTTCTACAGACATGGTGGCCGAGTAGTTAAGGCGTTGGACTGCTAATCCAACACGGACTCCGTGCGTGGGTTCGAATCCCATCTCTGTCGTATTTTTCTTTTAAAAGAGCAAAATTTGTCCAGCGGCTACTTATTAAGTTTTCTGTCAAAGATTTCTTCATCAGTTTCCGAATATAATTGATTAAGATAGGAAACAAATCAACAGTAGTCAATCTCTGATCAAAATTGTGCATCTAAGGGTGGATTGCAATTAGAATCGATTGAAAACAGAAACGAAAAAGAAATGATAAGTCGTATTTCGAAGGTTGTACTGAAAAGGTGGCCGAGTGGTTCAGGCGTTGAACTGCTAATCCAAGACGTTCTCTGTGCGTGGTTTCGGAATCCATCTCTGTCGTTATTTTCTTTTAAAAGAGCAAAATTTGTCCAGCGGCTACTTATCAAGTTTTCTGTCAAAGATTTTTTCATCAGTTTCCAAATAAACTCTCAAGATAGGAAAAAAAATCAACAGTAGTCAATCTGTGATCAAAAGAGTGCATCTACGGGTGGATTGGAAATAGAATCAATTGAAAACAGAAACGAAAAACGAATATTTCGTACTTCGACGATTGTACAGACAAGGTGACCGAGTGGTTAAGGCGTTGAATTGCTAATCCAATACCGTCTGCGTGCGAGGTTTCGGATCCAATCTCTGTCGTAACTTTCTTTTAACAGAGCAAAATTTGTCAAGCGGCTACTTATCAAGTTTTCTGTCAAAGATTTCTTCATCAGTTTCCAAATAAACTCTCAAGATAGGAAAAATTCAACAGTAGTCAATCTGTGATCAAAAGAGTGCATCTACGGGTGGATTGGAAATAGAATCGATTGAAAACAGAAACGAAAAAGGAATGATAGTCATCGTGCTTGATTTCGAATCCGATCTCTGTCCATTTTTTCAATTAACAAAAAAATGACAAGAGTCTACTTACCAATTTTTCTGTTAAAAAAAATTTCATCAATTTCCAAACAAACAATCGGGATAGGAAAAAATCAACAGTAGTCAATCTCTGATCAAAAGTGTGCATCTACGGGTCGATTAGAATTAGAATCGACTGAAATCAGAAACGAAAAAAAAATATTTCGTACTTCGACGATTGTACAGACAGGGTGGCTGAGTGGTTAAGGCGTTGGACTGCTAATCCAATACGGCCTGCGTTTGAGGTTTCGGATCCCATCTCTGTCGTAACTTTCTTTTAACAGAGCAAAATTTGTCAAGCGGCTACTTATCAATTTTTCTGTCAAAGATTTTTTCATCAGTTTCCAAATAAACTCTCAAAATAGGAAAAAAATCAACAGTAGTCAATCTGTGATCAAAAGAGTGCATTAACGGGTGGATTGGAAATAGAATCGATTGAAAACAGAAAGGAAAAACGAATATTTCGTACTTCGACGATTGTACAGACAAGGTGACCGAGTGGTTAAGGCGTTGAATTGCTAATCCAATACGGTCTGCGTGCGAGGTTTCGGATCCCATCTCTGTCGTAACTTTCTTTTAACAGAGCAAAATTTTTCAAGCGGCTACTTATCAAGTTTTCTGTCAAAGATTTTTTCATCAGTTTCCAAATAAACTCTCAAGATAGGAAAAAAATCAACAGTAGTCAATCTGTGATCAAAAGAGTGCATCTACGGGTGGATTGGAAATAGAATCGATTAAAAACAGAAACGAAGAAGGAATATTTCGTACTTCTAAGATTGTAAAGACAAGGTGACCGAGTGGTTAAGGCGTTGAATTGCTAATCCAATACAGTCGGCGTGCGAGGTTTCGGATCCCATCTCTGTCGTAACTTTCTGTTAACAGAGCAAAATTTGTCAAGCGGCTACTTATCAAGTTTTCTGTCAAAGATTTCTTCATCAGTTTCCAAATAAACTCTCAAGATAGGAAAAAATCAACAGTAGTCAATCTGTGATCAAAATAGTGCATCTACGGGTGGATTGGAAATAGAATCGATTGAAAACAGAAACGAAAAAGGAACATTTCGTACTTCGATGATTGCACAGACAAGGTGACCGAGTGGTTAAGGCATTGAATTGCTAATCCAATACGGTCTCCGTGCATGGTTTCGGAACTCATCTCTGTCGTAACTTTCTTTTAAAAGAGCAAAATTTGTCCAGCGGCTACTTATCAAGTTTTTTGTCAAGGATTTCTTCATCAGTTTCCAAATAAACTCTCAAGATAGGAAAAAAATCAACAGTAGTCAATCTGTGATCAAAAGAGTGCATCTACGGGTTGATTGGAAATAAAATCGATTGAAAACAGAAACGAAAAAAGAATGATAGTCACCGTGCTTGGGTTCGAGTCTACTTACCAATTTTTCTGTTAAAAAAATGTTTTATCAATTTCCAAACAAACAATCAGGATAGGAAAAAATCAACAGTAGTCAATCTCTGATCAAAAGTGTGCATCTAAGGGTCGATTAGAATTAGAATCGACTGAAATCAGAAACAAAAAAGGAATATTTCGCACTTCGACGATAGTACAGACATGGTGGCCGAGTGGTTAAAAGCGTTGGACTGCTAATCCAATACGGTCTACGTGCGTGGGTTCGAGTCCCATCTCTGTCGGAACTTTCTTTTAACAGAGCAAAATTTGTCCCGCGGCTTATTATCAAGTTTTCTGTCAAAGATTTCTTAATGAGTTTCCAAATAAAATATCAAGATAGAAAAAAAAATAAACAGTAGTCAATCTGTGATCAAAAGAGTGCATCAACGGGTGGATTGGAAAAACAATCGATTGAAAACAGAAACGAAAAAAGAATGATAGTCACCGTGCTTGGGTTCGAATCCGATCTCTGTCCATGTCTTCAATTAACAAAAAAAATGTCAAGAGTCTACTTATCAATTGTTCTGTTAAAAAACTGTTTCATCAATTTCCAAATAAACAATCAGAATAGGAAAAAATCAACAGTAGTCAACCTCTGATCAAAAGTGTGCATCTACGGATCATTTAGAATTAGAATCGACAGAAATCAGAAACGAACAAGAAAAATTTCGTACTTCGACAATTGTACAGATATGGTGGCCGAGTGGTTAAGGCGTTGGACTGCTAATCCATTACGGTCTCCGTGCGAGGTTTCGGATCCCATCACGGTCGTAACTTTCTTTTGACAGAGCAAAATTTGTCCAGCGGCTTATTATCAAGTTTTCTGTCAAAGATTTCTTAATGAGTTTCCAAATAAAATATCAAGATAGGAAAAAAATCAATAGCAGTCAATCTAAGATCAAAAGAGTGCATCTACGGGTGGATTGGAAATAGAATCGATTAAAAACAGAAACGAAAAAGGAATGATAGTCATCGTGCTTGATTTCGAATCCGATCTCTGTCCATTTTTTCAATTAACAAAAAAATTGACAAGAGTCTACTTATCAATTTTTCTGTTGAAAAATTTTTTCATCAATTTCCAAATAAACAATCAGGATAGATAAAAATAAACAGTAGTCAATCTCTGATCAAAACTGTGCATCTACGGGTCGATTACAATTAGAATCGGCTGAAATCAGAAACGAAAAAAAATATTTCGTACTTCGACGATTGTACAGACAGGGTGGCCGAGTGGTTAAGGCGTTGGACTGCTAATCCAATACGGTCTCCGTGCGTGGGTTCGAATCCCATCTCTGTCGTAACTTTCTTTTAACAAAGCACATTTTTTCCAGCGGCTACTTATCAAGTTTTCTGTTAAAGATTTCTTCATCAGTTTCCAAATAAAAAATATTAAGATAGGAAACAAATCAACAGTAGTCAATCTCTGATCAAAAGAGTGCATCTACGGGTGGATTGGAAATAGAATCGATTGAAAACAGAAACGAAAAAGGAATGATAATTCGTATTTCGAAGGTTGAACTGAAAAGGTGGCCGAGTGGTTAAGGCGTTCGACTGCTAATCCAATACGGTCTCCGTGCGTGATTTCGGAAACCATCTCTCTCGTAATTTTCTTTTAAAAGAGCAGAATTTGTCCAGCGGCTACTTATCAAGTTTTTTGTCGAGGATTTCTTCATCAGTTTCAAAATAAACTATCAAGATACGAAAAAAATCAACAGTAGTCAATCTGTGATCAAAAGAGTGCATCTACGGGTGGATTGGAAATAGAATCGATTGAAAACAGATACGAAAAAAGAATGATAGTCACCGTGCTTGGGTTCGCATCCGATGATCACTGTCCATTTTTTCAATTAACAAAAAAAATTAACAAGAGTCTACTTACCAATTTTTCTGTTAAAAAAAATTTTCATCAATTTCCAAACGAACAATCAGGATAGGAAAAAATCAACAGTAGTCAATCTCTGATCAAAAGTGCATCTACGGGTCGATTAGAATTAGAATCGACTAAAATCAGAAACGAAAAAGGAATATTTCGTACTTCGACAATTGTACAGACAGGGTGGCTGAGTGGTTAAGGCGTTGGACTACTAATCCAATACGGTCTGCTTGCGAGGTTTCCGATCCCATCTCTGTTGTAACTTTCTTTTGACAGAGCAAAATTTGTCCAGCGGTTACTTATCAAGTTTTCTGTCAAAGATTTCTTCATCAGTTTCCAAATAAAATACCAAGATAGGAAAAAAATCAATAGCAGTCAATCTAAGATCAAAAGAGTGCATCTACGGGTTGATTGGAAATAGAATCGATTAAAAACAGAAACGAAAAAGGAATGATAGTCATCG
This sequence comes from Convolutriloba macropyga, assembly GCF_964194025.1. Taxonomy (NCBI): domain Eukaryota; kingdom Metazoa; phylum Xenacoelomorpha; order Acoela; family Convolutidae; genus Convolutriloba; species Convolutriloba macropyga. The sequence continues at coordinate 2,761,720 of NC_134477.1, forward strand.
TGCTTGATTTCGAATCCGATCTCTGTCCATTTTTTCAATTAACAAAAAAATTGACAAGAGTCTACTTATCAATTTTTCTGTTAAAAAACTGTTTCATCAATTTCCAAATAAACAATCAGAATAGGAAAAAATCAACAGTAGTCAACCTCTGATCAAAAGTGTGCATCTACGGATCATTTAGAATTAGAATCGACAGAAATCAGAAACGAACAAGAAAAATTTCGTACTTCGACAATTGTACAGATATGGTGGCCGAGTGGTTAAGGCGTTGGACTGCTAATCCAATACGGTCTCCGTGCGTGGGTTCGAATCCCATCTCTGTCGTAACTTTCTTTTAACAAAGCACATTTTTTCCAGCGGCTACTTATCAAGTTTTCTGTTAAAGATTTCTTCATCAGTTTCCAAATAAAAAATATTAAGATAGGAAACAAATAAACAGTAGTCAATCTGTGATCAAAAGAGTGCATCAACGGGTGGATTGGAAAAACAATCGATTGAAAACAGAAACGAAAAAAGAATGATAGTCACCGTGCTTGGGTTCGAATCCGATCTCTGTCCATGTCTTCAATTAACAAAAAAAATGTCAAGAGTCTACTTATCAATTGTTCTGTTAAAAAACTGTTTCATCAATTTCCAAATAAACAATCAGAATAGGAAAAAATCAACAGTAGTCAACCTCTGATCAAAAGTGTGCATCTACGGATCATTTAGAATTAGAATCGACAGAAATCAGAAACGAACAAGAAAAATTTCGTACTTCGACAATTGTACAGATATGGTGGCCGAGTGGTTAAGGCGTTGGACTGCTAATCCATTACGGTCTCCGTGCGAGGTTTCGGATCCCATCACGGTCGTAACTTTCTTTTGACAGAGCAAAATTTGTCCAGCGGCTTATTATCAAGTTTTCTGTCAAAGATTTCTTAATGAGTTTCCAAATAAAATATCAAGATAGGAAAAAAATCAATAGCAGTCAATCTAAGATCAAAAGAGTGCATCTACGGGTGGATTGGAAATAGAATCGATTAAAAACAGAAACGAAAAAGGAATGATAGTCATCGTGCTTGATTTCGAATCCGATCTCTGTCCATTTTTTCAATTAACAAAAAAATTGACAAGAGTCTACTTATCAATTTTTCTGTTGAAAAATTTTTTCATCAATTTCCAAATAAACAATCAGGATAGATAAAAATAAACAGTAGTCAATCTCTGATCAAAACTGTGCATCTACGGGTCGATTACAATTAGAATCGGCTGAAATCAGAAACGAAAAAAAATATTTCGTACTTCGACGATTGTACAGACAGGGTGGCCGAGTGGTTAAGGCGTTGGACTGCTAATCCAATACGGTCTCCGTGCGTGGGTTCGAATCCCATCTCTGTCGTAACTTTCTTTTAACAAAGCACATTTTTTCCAGCGGCTACTTATCAAGTTTTCTGTTAAAGATTTCTTCATCAGTTTCCAAATAAAAAATATTAAGATAGGAAACAAATCAACAGTAGTCAATCTCTGATCAAAAGAGTGCATCTACGGGTGGATTGGAAATAGAATCGATTGAAAACAGAAACGAAAAAGGAATGATAATTCGTATTTCGAAGGTTGAACTGAAAAGGTGGCCGAGTGGTTAAGGCGTTCGACTGCTAATCCAATACGGTCTCCGTGCGTGATTTCGGAAACCATCTCTCTCGTAATTTTCTTTTAAAAGAGCAGAATTTGTCCAGCGGCTACTTATCAAGTTTTTTGTCGAGGATTTCTTCATCAGTTTCAAAATAAACTATCAAGATACGAAAAAAATCAACAGTAGTCAATCTGTGATCAAAAGAGTGCATCTACGGGTGGATTGGAAATAGAATCGATTGAAAACAGATACGAAAAAAGAATGATAGTCACCGTGCTTGGGTTCGCATCCGATGATCACTGTCCATTTTTTCAATTAACAAAAAAAAATTAACAAGAGTCTACTTACCAATTTTTCTGTTAAAAAAAATTTTCATCAATTTCCAAACGAACAATCAGGATAGGAAAAAATCAACAGTAGTCAATCTCTGATCAAAAGTGCATCTACGGGTCGATTAGAATTAGAATCGACTAAAATCAGAAACGAAAAAGGAATATTTCGTACTTCGACAATTGTACAGACAGGGTGGCTGAGTGGTTAAGGCGTTGGACTACTAATCCAATACGGTCTGCTTGCGAGGTTTCCGATCCCATCTCTGTTGTAACTTTCTTTTGACAGAGCAAAATTTGTCCAGCGGTTACTTATCAAGTTTTCTGTCAAAGATTTCTTCATCAGTTTCCAAATAAAATACCAAGATAGGAAAAAAATCAATAGCAGTCAATCTAAGATCAAAAGAGTGCATCTACGGGTTGATTGGAAATAGAATCGATTAAAAACAGAAACGAAAAAGGAATGATAGTCATCGTGCTTGATTTCGAATCCGATCTCTGTCCATTTTTTCAATTAACAAAAAAATTGACAAGAGTCTACTTATCAATTTTTCTGTTGAAAAATTTTTTCATCAATTTCCAAATAAACAATCAGGATAGATAAAAATAAACAGTAGTCAATCTCTGATCAAAACTGTGCATCTACGGGTCGATTACAATTAGAATCGGCTGAAATCAGAAACGAAAAAAAATATTTCGTACTTCGACGATTGTACAGACAGGGTGGCCGAGTGGTTAAGGCGTTGGACTGCTAATCCAATACGGTCTCCGTGCGTGGGTTCGAATCCCATCTCTGTCGTAACTTTCTTTTAACAAAGCACATTTTTTCCAGCGGCTACTTATCAAGTTTTCTGTTAAAGATTTCTTCATCAGTTTCCAAATAAAAAATATTAAGATAGGAAACAAATCAACAGTAGTCAATCTCTGATCAAAAGAGTGCATCTACGGGTGGATTGGAAATAGAATCGATTGAAAACAGAAACGAAAAAGGAATGATAATTCGTATTTCGAAGGTTGAACTGAAAAGGTGGCCGAGTGGTTAAGGCGTTCGACTGCTAATCCAATACGGTCTCCGTGCGTGATTTCGGAAACCATCTCTCTCGTAATTTTCTTTTAAAAGAGCAGAATTTGTCCAGCGGCTACTTATCAAGTTTTTTGTCGAGGATTTCTTCATCAGTTTCAAAATAAACTATCAAGATACGAAAAAAATCAACAGTAGTCAATCTGTGATCAAAAGAGTGCATCTACGGGTGGATTGGAAATAGAATCGATTGCAAACAGATACGAAAAAAGAATGATAGTCACCGTGCTTGGGTTCGCATCCGATGATCACTGTCCATTTTTTCAATTAACAAAAAAAATTAACAAGAGTCTACTTACCAATTTTTCTGTTAAAAAAAATTTTCATCAATTTCCAAACGAACAATCAGGATAGGAAAAAATCAACAGTAGTCAATCTCTGATCAAAAGTGCATCTACGGGTCGATTAGAATTAGAATCGACTAAAATCAGAAACGAAAAAGGAATATTTCGTACTTCGACAATTGTACAGACAGGGTGGCTGAGTGGTTAAGGCGTTGGACTACTAATCCAATACGGTCTGCTTGCGAGGTTTCCGATCCCATCTCTGTTGTAACTTTCTTTTGACAGAGCAAAATTTGTCCAGCGGTTACTTACAAGTTTTCTGTCAAAGATTTCTTCATCAGTTTCCAAATAAAATATCAAGATAGGAAAAAAATCAATAGCAGTCAATCTAAGATCAAAAGAGTGCATCTACGGGTGGATTGGAAATAGAATCGATTAAAAACAGAAACGAAAAAGGAATGATAGTCATCGTGCTTGATTTCGAATCCGATCTCTGTCCATTTTTTCAATTAACAAAAAAAATGACAAGAGTCTACTTATCAATTTTTCTGTTGAAAATTTTTTTCATCAATTTCCAAATAAACAATCAGGATAGATAAAAATAAATAGTAGTCAATCTATGATCAAAAGTGTGCATCTACGGGTCGATTAGAATTAGCATCGGCTGAAATCAGACACGAAAAAAGAATAATTCGTACTTCGACGATTGTACACAGGTGGCCGAGTGGTTAATGCGTTGGACTGCTAATCCAATACGGTCTCCGTGCGTGGGTTCGAATTCCATCTCTGTCGTAATTTTCTTTTAACAAAGCACATTTTTTACAGCGGCTACTTATCAAGTTTTCTGTCAAAGATTTCTTCATCAGTTTCCAAATAAAATATATAAAGATAGGAAACAAATCAACAGTAGTCAATCTCTGATCGAAAGAGTGCATCTACGGGTGGATTGGAAATAGAATCGATTAAAAACAGAAACGAAAAAGGAATGATAGTCATCGTGCTTGATTTCGAATCCGATCTCTGTCCATTTTTTCAATTAACAAAAAAAATTAACAAGAGTCTACTGACCAATTTTTCTGTTAAAAAATTTTTTTATCAATTTCCAAACGAACAATCAGGATAGGAAAAAATCAACAGTAGTCAATCTCTGATCAAAAGTGCATCTACGGGTCGATTAGAATTAGAATCGACTAAAATCAGAAACGAAAAAGGAATATTTCGTACTTCGACAATTGTACAGACAGGGTGGCTGAGTGGTTAAGGCGTTGGACTACTAATCCAATACGGTCTGCGTGCGAGGTTTCGGATCCCATCTCTGTCGTAACTTTCTTTTGACAGAGCAAAATTTGTCCAGCGGTTACTTATCAAGTTTTCTGTCAAAGATTTCTTCATCAGTTTCCAAATAAAATACCAAGATAGGAAAAAAATCAATAGCAGTCAATCTAAGATCAAAAGAGTGCATCTACGGGTTGATTGGAAATAGAATCGATTAAAAACAGAAACGAAAAAGGAATGATAGTCATCGTGCTTGATTTCGAATCCGATCTCTGTCCATTTTTTCAATTAACAAAAAAAATGACAAGAGTCTACTTATCAATTTTTGTGTTGAAAAATTTTTTCATCAATTTCCAAATAAACAATCAGGATAGATAAAAATAAATAGTAGTCAATCTATGATCAAAAGTGTGCATCTACGGGTCGATTAGAATTAGCATCGGCTGAAATCAGACACGAAAAAAGAATAGTTCGTACTGCGACGATTGTACACAGGTGGCCGAGTGGTTAATGCGTTGGACTGCTAATCCAATACGGTCTCCGTGCGTGGGTTCGAATCCCATCTCTGTCGTAAATTTCTTTTAACAAAGCACATTTTTTACAGCGGCTACTTATCAAGTTTTCTGTCAAAGATTTCTTCATCAGTTTCCAAATAAAATATCAAGATAGGAAAAAAATCAATAGCAGTCAATCTCTGATCGAAAGAGTGCATCTACGGGTGGATTGGAAATAGAATCGATTGAAAACAGAAACGAAAAACGAATATTTCGTACTTCGACGATTGTACAGACAAGGTGACCGAGTGGTTAAGGCGTTGAATTGCTAATCCAATACCGTCTGCGTGCGAGGTTTTGCATCCCATCTCTGTCGTTACTTTCTTTTAACAGAGCAAAATTTGTCCAGCGGCTACTTATCAAGTTTTGTGTCAAAGATTTCTTCATCAGTCTCCAAAAAAACTCTCAAGATAGGATAAAAATCAACAGTAGTCAATCTGTGATCAAAAGAGTGCATGTACGGGTGGATTGGAAATAGAATCGATTGAAAACAGAAACGAAAAAAGAATGATAGTCACTGTGTTTGGGTTCGAATCCGATGATCTCTGTCCGTTTTTTCAATTAACAAAAAAATAACAAGTCTACTTACCAATTTTTCTGTTAAAAAAAATTTCATCAATTTCCAAACAAACAATCAGGATAGGAAAAAATCAACAGTCGTCAATTTCTGATCAAAAGTGTGCATCTACAGGTCGATTAGAATTAGAATCGACAGAAATCAGAAACGAAAAAGGAATATTTCGTACTGCGACTATTGTACAGACAAGGTGGCCGAGTGGTTAAGGCGTTGAACTGATAATCCAATACGGTCTGCGTGCGAGGTTTTGCATCCCATCTCTGTCGTTACTTTCTTTTAACAGAGCAAAATTTGTCCAGCGGCTACTTATCAAGTTTTGTGTCAAAGATTTCTTCATCAGTCTCCAAATAAACTCTCAAGATAGGAAAAAAATCAACAGTAGTCAATCTGTGATCAAAAGAGTGCATGTACGGGTGGATTGGAAATAGAATCGATTGAAAACAGGAACGAAAAAAGAATGATAGTCACCGTGCTTGGGTTCAAATCCGATGATCTCTGTCCATTTTTTCAATTAACAAAAAAATTAACAAGAGTCTTCTCGTCAATTTTTCTGTTAAAAAAATTTTTCATCAATTTCTAAACAAACAATCAGGATAGGAAAAAATCAACAGTCTTCAATCTCTGATCAAAAGTGTGCATCTACGGGTCGATTAGAATTAGAATCGACAGAAATCAGAAACGAAAAAGGAATATTTCGTACTTCGATTATTGCTCAGATAAGGTGGCCGAGTGGTTAAGGAGTTGAACTGATAATCCAATACGGTCTGCGTGCGAGGTTTTGCATCCCATCTCTGTCGTTACTTTCTTTTAACAGAGCAAAAGTTGTCCAGCGGCTACTTATCAAGATTTGTGTCAAAGATTTCTTCATCAGTCTCCAAATAAACTCTCAAGATAGGAAAAAAATCAACAGTAGTCAATCTGTGATCAAAAGAGTGCATGTACGGGTGGATTGGAAATAGAATCGATTGAAAACAGAAACGAAAAAAGAATGATAGTCACCGTGCTTGGGTTCAAATCCGATGATCTCTGTCCATTTTTTCAATTAACAAAAAAAATAACAAGAGTCTTCTCATCAATTTTTCTGTTAAAAAAATTTTTCATCAATTTCCAAACAAACAATCAGGATAGGAAAAAATCAAGAGTCTTCAATCTCTGATCAAAAATGTGCATCTACGGGTCGATTAGAATTAGAATCGACAGAAATCAGAAACGAAAAAGGAATATTTCGTACTTCGACGATTGTACAGACAGGGTGGCCGAGTGGTTAAGGCGTTGGACTGCTAATCCAATACGGTCTCCGTGCGTGGGTTCGAATCCCATCTCTGTCGTAACTTTCTTTTGACAAAGCACTTTTTTTACAGCGGCTACTTATCAAGTTTTCTGTCAAAGATTTCTTCATCAGTTTCCAAATAAAATATATTAAGATAGGAAACAAATCAACAGTACTCAATCTCTGATCAAAAGAGTGCATCTACGGGTGGATTGGAAATAGAATCGATTAAAAACAGAAACGAAAAAGGAATGATAGTCATCGTGCTTGATTTCGAATCCGATCTCTGTCCATTTTTTCAATTAACAAAAAAAATGACAAGAGTCTACTTACCAATTTTTCTGTAAAAAAAATTTCATCAATTTCCAAACAAACAATCAGGATAGGAAAAAATCAACAGTAGTCAATCTCTGATCAAAAGTGTGCATCTACGGGTCGATTAGAATTAGAATCGACTGAAATCAGAAACGAAAAAAAAAATATTTCGTACTTCGACGATTGTACAGACAGGGTGGCTGAGTGGTTAAGGCGTTGGACTGCTAATCCAAGACGTTCTCTGTGCGTGGTTTCGGAACCCATCTCTGTCGTAATTTTGTTTAAAAGAGCAAAATTTGTCCAGCGGCTACTTATCAAGTTTTCTGTCAAGGATTTCATCAGTTTCCAAATAAACTCTCAAGAGAGGGAAAAAATCAACAGTAGTCAATCTGTGATCAAAAGAGTGCATTTACGGGTGGATTGGAAATAGAATCGACTGAAAACAGATATGAAAAAAGAATGATAGTCAACGTGCTTGGGTTCGAATCCGATGATATCTGTCCATTTTTCCAATTAACAAAAAAAATTAACAATAGTCTACTTACCAATTTTTCTGTTAAGAAAATTTTTCATCAATTTCCAAACAAAAAATCAGGATAGGAAAAAACAAGAGTCTTCAATCTCTGATCAAAAGTGTGCATCTACGGGTCGATTAGAATTAGAATCGACAGAAATCAGAAACGAAAAAGGAATATTTCGTACTTCGACGATTGTACAGACAGGGTGGCCGAGTGGTTAAGGCGTTGGACTGCAAATCCAATACGGTCTCCGTGCGTGCGTTCGAATCCCATCTCTGTCGTAACTTTCTTTTAACAAGGCACATTTTTTAAAGCGGCTACTTATCAAGTTTTCTGTCAAAGATTTCTTCATCAGTTTCCAAATAAAATATATTAAGATAGGAAGCAAATCAACAGTAGTCAATCTCTGATCAAAAGAGTGCATCCACGGGTGGATTGGAAATAGAATCGATTGAAAACAGAAACGAAAAAGGAATGATAATTCGTATTTCAAAGGTTGTACTGAAAAGGTGCCCGAGTGGTTAAGGCGTTGAACTGCTAATCCAAGACGTTCTCTGTGCGTGGTTTCGGAACCCATCTCTGTCGTAATTTTGTTTAAAAGAGCAAAATTTGTCCAGCGGCTACTTATCAAGTTTTCTGTCAAGGATTTCATCAGTTTCCAAATAAACTCTCAAGAGAGGGAAAAAATCAACAGTAGTCAATCTGTGATCAAAAGAGTGCATTTACGGGTGGATTGGAAATAGAATCGATTGGAAACAGATATGAAAAAAGAATGATAGTCAACGTGCTTGGGTTCGAATCCGATGATATCTGTCCATTTTTCCAATTAACAAAAAAATTAACAATAGTCTACTTACCAATTTTTCTGTTAAAAAAATTTTTCATCAATTTCCAAACAAACAATCAGGATAGGAAAAAAACAAGAGTCTTCAATCTCTGATCAAAAGTGTGCATCTACGGGTCGATTAGAATTAGAATCGACAGAAATCAGAAACGAAAAAGGAATATTTCGTACTTCGACGATTGTACAGACAGGGTGGCCGAGTGGTTAAGGCGTTGGACTGCTAATCCAATACGGTCTCCGTGCGTGCGTTCGAATCCCATCTCTGTCGTAACTTTCTTTTAACAAGGCACATTTTTTAAAGCGGCTACTTATCAAGTTTTCTGTCAAAGATTTCTTCATCAGTTTCCAAATAAAATATATTAAGATAGGAAACAAATCAACAGTAGTCAATCTCTGATCAAAAGAGTGCATCTACGGGTGAATTGGAAATAGAATCGATTGAAAACAGAAACGAAAAAGGAATGATAATTCGTATTTCGAAGGTTGTACAGAAAAGGTGGCCGAGTGGTTAAGGCGTTGGACTGCTAATGCAATACTGTCTGCGTGCGAGTTTTCGGATCCCATCTCTGTCGTAACTTTCTTTTAACAGAGCAAAATTTGTCGAGCGGCTACTTATCAAGTTTTCTGTCAAGGATTTCATCAGTTTCCAAATAAACTCTCAAGAGAGGGAAAAAATCAACAGTAGTCAATCTGTGATCAAAAGAGTGCATCTACGGGTGGATTGGAAATAGAATCGATTGAAAACAGAAACGAAAAAAGAATGATAGTCACTGTGCTTGGGTTCGAATCCGATGATCTCTGTCCGTTTTTTCAATTAACAAAAAAATAACAAGAGTCTACTTACCAATTTTTCTGTTAAAAAAAATTCCATCAATTTCCAAACAAACAATCAGGATAGGAAAAAATCAACAGTCGTCAATCTCTGATCAAAAGTGTGCATCTACGGGTCGATTAGAATTAGAATCGACAGAAATCAGAAACGAAAAAGGAAAATTTCGTACTGCGACTATTGTACAGACAAGGTGGCCGAGTTGTTAAGGCGTTGAACTGATAATCCTATACGGTCTGCGTGCGAGGTTTTGCATCCCATCTCCGTCGTTACTTTCTTTTAACAGAGCAAAATTTGTCCAGCGGCTACTTATCAAGTTTTGTGTCAAAGATTTCTTCATCAGTCTCCAAATAAACTCTCAAGATAGGAAAAAAATCAACAGTAGTCAACCTGTGATCAAAAGAGTTCATGTACGGGAGGATTGGAAATAGAATCGATTGAAAACAGAAACGAAAAAAGAATGATAGTCACCGTGGTTGGGTTCAAATCCGATGATCTCTGTCCATTTTTTCAATTAACCAAAAAATTAACAAGAGTCTTCTCATCAATTTTTCTGTTAAAAAAATTTTTCATCAATTTCCATCCAAACAAACAATCAGGATAGGAAAAAATCAACAGTCTTCAATCTCTAATCAAAAGTGTGCATCTACGGGTCGATTAGAATTAGAATCGACTGAAACCAGATATGAAAAAGGAAAATTTCGTACTTCGACAACTGTACAGACATGGTGGCCGAGTGGTTAAGGCGTTGAACTGCTAATCCAATACGGTCTCCGTGCGTGGTTTCGGAACCCATCTCTGTCGTAATTTTCTTTTAAAAGAGCAAAATTTGTCCAGCGGCTACTTATCAAGTTTTTGTCAAGGATTTCTTCATCAGTTTACAAATAAACTCTCAAGATAGGAAAAAATCAACAGTATTCAATCTGTGATCAAAAGATTGCATCTACGGGTGGATTGGAAATAGAATCGATTGAAAACAGAAACGAAAAAGGAATCATAATTCGTATTTCGAAGGTTGTACAGAAAAGGTGGCCGAGTGGTTAAGGCGTTGGACTGCTAATGCAATACTGTCTGCGTGCGAGTTTTCGGATCCCATCTCTGTCGTAACTTTCTTTTAACAGAGCAAAATTTGTCCAGCGGCTACTTATCAAGTTTTCTGTCAAAGATTTCCTTATCAGTTTCCAAATAAAATATCAAGATAGGAAAAAAAATCAACAGTAGTTGTAGTCAATCTCTGATCAATTATGTGCATCTACGGGTCGATTAGAATTAAAATCGGCTGAAATCAGAAACGAAAAAGAAATATTTCGTACATCGACGATTGTACAGACAGGGTGGCCGAGTGGTTAAGGCGTTGGACTGCTAATCCAAAACCGTCTCCGTGGGTGGGTTGGAATCCCATCTCTGTCAAATTTTTCATTTAACAAAGCAAAATTTGTCGAGCGGCTACTTATCAAGTTTTCTATTGAAGATTTCTTTATCAGCTTCCAAATAAAAAATAAAGTATATAAAGATAGTAAAAAAAATCAACAGTAGTCAGTCTCTGATCTAAAGTGTGCACCTACGGGTGGATTGGAATTAGAATCGACTGAAATCAGAAACGAAAAAGGAATGATAATTCGTACTTCGACGGTTGTACAGACAGGGTGCCCGAGTGGTTAAGGCGTTGGACTGCTAATGCAATACTGTCTCCGTGCATGAATTCGGAACCCATCTCTGTCATAATTTTCTTTTAAAAGAGCAAAATTTGTCCAGCGGCTACTTATCAAGTTTTTTGTGAAGGATTTCTTCATCAGTTTCCAAATAAACTCTCAAGATAGGAAAAAAATCAACAGTATTCAATCTGTGATCAAAAGAGTGCATCTACGGGTGGATTGGAAATAGAATCGATGAAAACAGAAACGAAAAAGCAATGATAATTCGTATTTCGAAGGTTGTACAGCCAAGGTGCCTGAGTGGTTAAGGCGTTGGACTGCTAATGCAACCTTGTCTGCGTGCGAGGTTTCGGATCCCATCTGTCGTAACTTTCTTTTAACAGAGCAAAATTTGTCCAGCGGCTACTTATCAAGTTTTCTGTCAAAGATTTCTTCATCAGTTTCCAAATATAATATCAAGATAGGAAAAAAATCAACAGTAGTCAATTTCTGATCAAAAGAGTGCATCTACGGGCGGATTGGAAATAGAATCGATTGAAAACAGAAACAAAAAAGTAATGATAATTCGTATTTCGAAGGTAGTACAGACAAGGTGGCCGAGTGGTTAAGGCGTTGAACTGCTAATCCAACACGGTCTCCGTGCGTGGTTTCGAATCCCATCTCTTTCGTATTTTGTTTTAACAAAGCAAATTTTTTCCAGTGGCTACTTATCAAGTTTTCTGTCAAAGATTTCTTCATCAGTTTCCAAACGAACTATCAAGATAGGAAAAACATCAACAGTAGACAATCTGTGATCAAAAGAGTGCATCTACGGGTCGATTAGAATTAGAATCGACAGAAATCAGAAACGAAAAAAGAATAGTTCGTACTGCGACGATTGTACACAGGTGGCCGAGTTGTTAAGGCGTTGGACTGCTAATCCAATACGGTCTCCGTGCGTGGGTTCGAATCCCATCTCTGTCGTAACTTTCTTTTAACAAAGCACTTTTTTTACAGCGGCTACTTATCAAGTTTTCTGTCAAAGATTTCTTCATCAGTTTCCAAATAAAATATATTAAGATAGGCAAAAATCAACAGTATTCAATCTGTGATCAAAAGATTGCATCTACGGGTGGATTGGAAATAGAATCGATTGAAAACAGAAACGAAAAAGGAATCATAATTCGTATTTCGAAGGTTGTACAGAAAAGGTGGCCGAGTGGTTAAGGCGTTGGACTGCTAATGCAACCTTGTCTGCGTGCGAGGTTTCGGATCCCATCTCTGTCGTAACTTTCTTTTAACAGAGCAAAATTTGTCCAGCGGCTACTTATCAAGTTTTCTGTCAAAGATTTCTTCACCAGTTTCCAAATATAATATCAAGATAGGAAAAAAATCAACAGTAGTCAATCTCTGATCAAAAGAGTGCATCTACGGGCGGATTGGAAATAGAATCGATTGAAAACAGAAACGAAAAAGTAATGATAATTCGTATTTCGAAGGTTGTACAGACAAGGTGGCCGAGTGGTTAAGACGTTGGACTGCTTATCCGATACGGTCTCCGTGCGTGGTTTCGGAACCCATCTCTGTCGTAATTTTCTTTTAAAAGAGCAAAATTTGTCCAGCGGCTACTTATCAAGTTTTTTTCGAGGATTTCTTCATCAGTTTCCAAAAAAACTATCAAGATAGGAAAAAATCAACAAGAGGTCAATCTCTGATCAAAGGTGTGCATCTACGGGTCGATTAGAATTAGAATCGACAGAAATCAGAAACGAAAAAGGAATATTTCGTACTTCGACGATTGTACAGACAGGGTGGCCGAGTGGTTAAGGCGTTGGACTGCTAATCCAATACGATCTCCGTGCGTGGGTTCGAATCTCATCTCTGTCGTAACTTTCTTTTAACAAAGCACTTTTTTTACAGCGGCTACTTATCAAGTTTTCTGTCAAAGATTTCTTCATCAGTTTCCAAATAAAATATATTAAGATAGGAAACAAATCAACAGTAGTCAATCTCTGATCAAAAGAGTGCATCTACGGGTGGATTGGAAATAGAATCGATTGAAAACAGAAACGAAAAAGGAATGATAATTCGTATTTCAAGGTTGTACAGACAAGGTGGCTGAGTGGTTAAGGCGTTGGACTGCTAATGCAATACTATCTGCGTGCGAGTTTTCGGATCCCATCTCTGTCGTAACTTTCTTTTAACAGAGCAAAATTTGTCCAGCGGCTACTTATCAAGTTTTCTGTCAAAGATTTCCTTATCAGTTTCCAACTAAATTATCAAGATAGGAAAAAAATCGACAGTAGATGTAGTCAATCTCTGATCAAAGGTGTGCATCTACGGGTCGATTAGAATTAGAATCGGCTGAAACCAGAAACGAAAAAGAAATATTTCGTACATCGACGATTGTACAGACAGGGTGGCCGAGTGGTTAAGGCGTTGGACTGCTAATGCAATACTGTCTCCGTTCGTGAACTCGGAACTCAACTCTGTCGTAATTTTCTTTTAAAAGAGCAAAATTTGTCCAGCGGCTACTTATCAATTTTTTTTGTCAAGGATTTCTTCATCAGTTTCCAAATAAACTCTCAAGATAGAAAAAAAACAGTATTCAATCTGTGATCAAAAGAGTGCATCTACGGGTGGATTGGAAATAGAATCGATTGAAAACAGAAACGAAAAAGGAACGATAATTCGTATTTCGAAGGTTGTACAGACAAGGTGGCCGAGTGGTTAAGGCGTTGGACTGCTAATGCAACACTGTCTGCGTGCGAGGTTTCGGATCCCATCTCTGTCGTAACTTTCTTTTAATAGAGCAAAATTTGTCCAGCGGCTACTTATCAAGTTTTCTGTCAAAGATTTCTTCATCAGTTTCCAATTATAATATCAAGATAGGAAAAAAATCAACAGTAGTCAATCTCTGATCAAAAGAGTGCATCTACGGGTGGATTGGAAATAGAATCGATTGAAAACAGAAACGAAAAAGTAATGATAATTCGTATTTCGAAGGTTGTACAGACAAGGTGGCCGAGTGGTTAAGGCGTTGGACTGCTAATCCGATACGGTCTCCGTGCGTGGTTTCGGAACCCATCTCCGTCGTAATTTTCTTTTAAAGGGGCAAAATTTGTCCAGCGGCTACTTATCAAGTTTTCTGTCAAAGATTTCTTCATCAGTTTCCAAATAAACTCTCAAGATAGGAAAAAATCAACAGTATTCAATCTGTGATCAAAAGAGTGCATCTACGGGTGGATTGGAAATAGAATCGATTGAAAACAGAAACGAAAAAGGAACGATAATTCATATTTCGAAAGGTTGTACAGACAAGGTGGCCGAGTGGTTAAGGCGTTGGACTGCTAATGCAATACTGTCTGCGTGCGAGGTTTCGGATCCCATCTCTGTCGTAACTTTCTTTTAACAGAGCAAAATTTGTCCAGCGGCTACTTATCAAGTTTTCTGTCAAAGATTTCTTCATCAGTTTCCAAATAAAATATCAAGATAGGAAAAAAAATCGACAGTAGATGTAGTCAATCTCTGATCGAAGGTGTGCATCTACGGGTCGATTAGAATTAGAATCGGCTGAAACCAGAAACGAAAAAGAAACAATTCGTACTTCGACGATTGTACAGACAGGGTGGATGAGTGGTTAAGGCGTTGGACTGCTAATGCAATACTGTCTCCGTGCGTGAATTCGGAACTCATCTCTGTCGTAATTTTCTTTTAAAAGAGCGAAATTTGTCCAGCGGCTACTTATCAAGTTTTTTGTCAAGGATTTCTTCATCAGTTTCCAAATAAACTCTGAAGATAGGAAAAAATCAACAGTAGTCAATCTGTGATCAAAAGAGTGCATCTACGGGTGGATTGGAAATAGAATCGATTGAAAACAGAAACGAAAAAAGAATGATAGTCGCCGTACTTGGGTTCGAAACCGATGATCTCTGTCCATTTTTTTCCATTAACAAAAAAAATTAACAAGAGTCTGCTTACCAATTTCTGTTAAAAAATTTTTTCGTCAATTTCCAAACAAACAATCAGGATAGGAAAAAATCAACAAGAGGTCAATCTCTGATCAAAAGTATGCATCTAAAGGTCGATTAGAATTAGAATCGACTGAAATCAGAAACAAAAAAAGGGAATAATTCGTACTCCGACGATAGTACAGACATGGTGGCCGAGTTGTTAAAAGCGTTGGACTGCTAATGCAATACGGTCTGCGTGCGTGGTTTCGGAACCCATCTCTGTCGTAATTTCTTTTAAAAGAGCAAAATTTGTCCAGCGGCTACTTATCAATTTTTTCGAGGATTTCTTTATCAGTTTCCAAATAAAATATCAAGATAGGAAAAAAATCAACAGTAGTCAATCTGTGATCAAAAGAGCGCATCTACGGGTGGATTGGATATAGAATCGATTGAAAACAGAAACGAAAAAAGAATGATAGTCACCGTACTTGGGCTCGAATCCGAAGATCTCTGTCCATTTTTTCAATTAACAAAAAAAATTAACAAGAGACTACTTACCAATTTTTCTGTTAAAAAAATTTGTCGTCAATTTCCAAACAAACAATCAGGATAGGAAAAAATCAACAAGAGGTCAATCTCTGATCAAAAGTGTGCATCTACGGGTCGATTAGAATAAGAATCGATTGAAAAAAGAAACGAAAAAAATGATAATTCGTATTTCGAAGGTTGTACAGACAAGGTGGCCGAGTGGTTAAGGCGTTGGACTGCTAATGCAATATTCTCTGCGTGCGAGGTTTCGGATCCCATCTCTGTCGTAACTTTCTTTTAACAGAGCAAAATTTGTCCAGCGGCTACTTATCAAGTTTTCTGTCAACGATTTCTTCATCAGTTTCGAAATACACTATCAAGATAGGAAAAAAATCAACAGTAGTCAATCTGTGATCAAAAGAGTGCATCTGCGGGTGGATTGGAAATAGAATCGATTGAAAACAGAAACGAAAAAAGAATGATAGTCACCGTACTTGGGTTCGAATCCGATGATCTCTGTCCATTTTTTCAATTAACAAAAAAAAATTAACAAGAGTCTACTTACCAATTTTTCTGTTAGAAAATTTTTCGTCAATTTCCAAACAAACAATCAGGATAGGAAAAATCAACAAGAGGTCAATCTCTGATCAAAGGTGTGCATCTACGGGTCGATTAGAATTAGAATCGACTGAAATCAGAAACGAAAAAGGAATATTTAGTACTTCGACTATTGTACAGACAGAGCGGCCGAGTGGTTAAGGCGTTGGACTGCTAATGCAATACCGTCTGCGTGCGAGGTTTCGGATCCCATCCCTATCGTAACTTTCTTTTAACAGAGCAAAATTTGTCCAGCGGCTACTTATCAAGTTTTCTGTCAAAGATTTCTTCGTCAGTTTCCAAATAAAATATCAAGATAGGAAAAAAATCAACAGTAGTAAATCTGTGATCAAAAGTGTGCATCTACGGGTGGATTGGAATTAGAATCGATTAAGATTAGAAACGAAAAAGGAATTTTTCGTAATTTGACGATAGTAAAGACAGGGTGGCCGAGTGGTTAAGGCGTTGGACTGCTAATCCAATACGGTCTCCGTGCGTGGGTTCGAAGCCCATCTCTGTCGTAACTTTCTTTTAACAAAGCACAGTTTTTCCAGCGGCTACTTATCAAGTTTTCTGGCAAAGATTTTTTCATCAGTTTCCAAATACACTATCAAGATAGGAAAAAAATCAACAGTAGTCAATCTGTGATCAAAAGTGCATCTACGGGTGGATTGCAAATAGAATCGATTGAAAACAGAAACGAAAAAGTAATGATAATTCGTATTTCGAAGGTTGTACAGACAAGGAGACCGAGTGGTTAAGGCGTTGGACTGCTAATCCCATACGGTCTCCGTGCGTGGTTTCGGAACCCATCTCTGTCGTAATTTTCTTTTAAAAGAGCAGAATTTGTCCAGCGGCTACATATCAAGTTTTCTGTCAAAGATTTCTTCATCAGTTTCAAAATAAATTCTATAAAGATATGAAAAAAAATCAACAGTAAACAATCTGTGATCAAAAGAGTGCATCTACGGGTGGATTGGAATCAGAATCGATTGGAATCAGAAACGAAAAAGGAAACATAATTCGTATTTCGAAGGTTGTACAGACAGGGAGGCCGAGTGGTTAAGGCGTTGGACTGCTAATCCAATACGGTCTCCGTGCGTGGGTTCGAATCCCATTCCTGTGGTATCTTTCTTTTAACAAAACACATTTCTTCCAGCGGCTACTTATCAAGTTTTCTGTCAAAGATTTCTTCATCAGTTTCCAAATAAACTATATAAAGATAGGAAAAAATCAACAGTAAACAATCTGTGACCAAAAGAGTCCATCTGCGGGTGGATTGGAATTAGAATCGATTGAAATCAGAAACGAAAAAGTAATGATAATTCGAAGGTTGTACAGACAGGGTGGCCGAGTGGTTAAGGCGTTGGACTGCTAATCCAATACGGTCTCCGTGCGTGGGTTCGAATCCCATCTCTGTCGTATTTTTCTTTTAACAACGCAAATTTTTTTCCAAGGGCTACTTATCAAGTTTTCTGTCAAAGATTTCTTCATCAGACTCCAAATAAACTATCAAGATAGGGGAAAAATTAACAGTAGTCAATCTGCGATCAAAAGAGTGCATCAACGGGTGGATTGGAAATAGAATCGATTGAAAACAGAAACGAAAAAGGAAAGATAATTCGTATTTCGAAGGTTGTACAGACAAGGTGCCTGAGTGGTTAAGGCGTTGGACTGCTAATGCAATACTGTCGGCGTGCGAGGTTTCGGATCCCATCTCTGTCGTAACTTTTTAAAAAAGCACATTTTTTCAGCGGTTACTTATCAAGTTTTCTGTCAAAGATTTCTTCAACAGTTTCCAAATAAAATAAGATAGGAAAAAATCAACAGTAAACAATCTGTGACCAAAAGAGTGCATCTACGGGTTGATTGGAATTAGAATCGATTGAAATCAGATAGGAAAAAGGAATGATAATTCGAAGGTTGTACAGACAGGGTGGCCGAGTGGTTAAGGCGTTGAACTGCTAATCCAATACGGTCTCCGTGCGTGGGTTCGAATCTCATCTCTGTCGTATTTTTCTTTTAACAACGCAAATTTTTTCAAGGGCTACTTATCAAGTTTTCTGTCAAAGATTTCTTCATCAGATTCCAAATAAACTATCAAGATAGGGGAAAAATTAACAGTAGTCAATCTGTGATCAAAAGAGTGCACCTACGGGTGGATTGGAAATAGAATCGATTGAAAACAGAAACGAAAAAGGAAAGATAGTCTCCGTGCGTGGGTTCGAATTGCAACCACTGTCCATTTTTTCAATTAACAAAAAAATTTGACAAGAGTCTACTTATCAATTTTTCTGTTAAAAATTATTTTTCATCAATTTCCAAATAAACAATCAAGAAAGGAAAAAATCAACAGTAGTCAATCTTTGATCAAAAGTGTGCATCTACGGGTCGATTAGAATCGACTGAAATCAGAAACGAAAAAGGAATGATAATTCGTACTTCGACGGCTGTACAGACAGGGTGCCCGAGTGGTTAAGGCGTTGGACTGCTAATCCAATACGTTCTCCGTGCGTGGGTTCGAATCCCATCTCTGCCGTATTTGTCTTTAAACAAAGCCAAATTTTTCCAGCGGCTACTTATCAAGTTTTCTGTCAAAGATTTCTTCATCAGTTTCCCACTAAGCTATCAAGATAGGAAAAATCAACAGTAGTCACTCTGTGATCAAAAGAGTGCATCTACGAGCGGATTGGAAATAGAATTGATTGAAAATAGAAACGAAAAAAGAATGATATTTCGTATTGCGAAGGTTGTACAGACAGGGAGCGTGGCCGAGTGGCTAAGGCGTTGAACTTCTCATCTAATACGGTCTCCGTGCATGGGTTGGAATTACATCTCTGTCGTAATTTCCTTTCAACAGAGCAATTTTTTTCCAGCGGCTACATTTCAAGTTTTCTGTCAAAGATTTCTTCATCAGTTTCCCACTAAGCTATCAAGATAGGAAAAATCAACAGTAGTCACTCTGTGATCAAAAGAGTGCATCTACGGGTGGATTGGAATTAGAATCAATTGAAATCAGAAACGAAAAAAGAATGATAAATCGAAGGTTGTACAGACAGGGTGGCCGAAAGGTTAAGGCCTTGGACTGCTATTCCAATACCGTCTCCGTGCGTGGGTTCGAATCCCATCTCTGTCGTAACTTTCTTTTAACAAAGCACATTTTTTCCAGCGGCTACTTATCAAATTTTCTGTAAAGATTACTTCATCAGTTTCCAAACAAAATATAGTAAGATAAGAAAAAAACAACAGTAGTCAATCTCTGATCAAAAGTGTGCATCTACGGGTGGATTGGAATTAGAATTGATTGAAATCAGAAACGAAAAAGGAAAGATAATTCGTATTTCGAAGGTTGTACAGACAGGGTGGCCGAGTGGTTAAGGCGTTGGACTGCTAATCCAATACGGTCTCCGTGCGTGGGTTCGAATCCCATCTCTGTCGTAACTTTCTTTTAACAAAAAACATTTCCAGCGGCTACTTATCAAGTTTTCTGTCAAAGACTTCTTCATCAGTTTCCAAATAAAATATATTAAGATAGGAAACAAAACAACAGTAGTCAATCTGTGATCAAAAGAGTGCATCTACGGGTGGATTGGAAATAGAATCGATTGAAAACAGAAACGAAAAAAGAATGATAATTCCGACTTCTACGATTGTGCAGACAGGGTAGCCGAGTGGTTGAGGCGCTGGGCTGCTAATCCAATACGGTCTCCGTGCGTGGGTTCGAATCCCATTTCTGTCGTATTTTTCTTTTAACAAAGCCAATTTTTTCCAGCGGCTACTTATCAAGTTTTCTGTCAAAGATTTCTTCATCAGATTCCAAATAAACTATCAAGATATGGAAAAACTTAACAGTAGTCAATCTCTAATCAAAAGAGTGCATCTACGGGTGGATTGGAAATAGAATCGATTGAAAACAGAAACGAAAAAGAAAAGATAGTCTCCGTGCGTGGGTTCGAACTGCAACCTCTGTCCATTTCTTCAATTAACAAAAAAAATTTGACAAGAGTCTACTTATCAATTTTTCTGTTAAAATTGTTTTCATCAATTTCCAAATAAACAATCAAGATAGGAAAAAAAACAAACAGTAGTCTATCTTTGATCAAAAGTGTGCATCTACGGGTCGATTAGAATCGATTAAAATCAGAAACGAAAAAGGAATGATAATTCGTACTTAGACGGTTGTACAGACAGGGTGCCCGAGTGGTTATGGCGTTTGACTGTTAAGCCAATACGGTCTCCTTTCGTGGGTTCCAGCGGCTACTTATCGAGTTTTCTGTCAAAATTTCCAGCGGCTACTTATCGAGTTTTCTGTCAAAGATCTCTTCATCAGCTTCCAAATAAAAAATAAAGTATATAAAGATAGTAAAAAAAATCAACAGTAGTCAGTCTCTGATCTAAAGTGTGCACCTACGGGTGGATTGGAATTAGAATCGACTGAAATCAGAAACGAAAAAGGAATGATAATTCGTACTTCGACGGTTGTACAGACAGGGTGCCCGAGTGGTTAAGGCGTTGAACTGCTAATCCAATACGGTCTCCGTGCGTGGGTTGGGATCACATCTCTGTCGTAATCTTCTTTTAACAGAGCAAAATTTGGCCAGTGGCTACTTATCAAGTTTATGTCGAAGATTTCTTCATCAGATTCCAAATAAACTATCAATATAGGGAAAAAAATAACAGTAGTCAATCTCTAATCAAAAGAGTGCATCTACGGGTGGATTGGAAATAGAATCGATTGAAAACAGAAACGAAAAAGGAAAGATAATTCGTATTTCGAAGGTTGTACAGACAAGGTGTCCGGGTGGTTAAGGCGTTGCACTGCTAATCCAATACGGTCTCCGTGCGTGGGTTCCAGTGGCTACTTATCGAGTTTTCTGTCAAAATTTGCAGCGGCTACTTATCGAGTTTTCTGTCAAAGATCTCTTCATCAGCTTCCAAATAAAAAATAAAGTATATAAAGATAGTAAAAAAAATCAACAGTAGTCAGTCTCTGATCTAAAGTGTGCACCTACGGGTGGATTGGAATTAGAATCGACTGAAATCAGAAACGAAAAAGGAATGATAATTCGTACTTCGACGGTTGTACAGACAGGGTGCCCGAGTGGTTAAGGCGTTGAACTGCTAATCCAATACGGTCTCCGTGCGTGGGTTGGGATCACATCTCTGTCGTAATCTTCTTTTAACAGAGCAAAATTTGGCCAGCGGCTACTTATCAAGTTTTCTGTCAAAGATCTCTTCATCAGCTTCCAAAAAAGTACATAAAGATAGGGAAAAAATCAACAGTAGTCAGTCTCTGATCTAAAGTGTGCACCTACGGGTGGATTGGAATTAGAATCGATTGAAATCAGAAACGAAAAAAGAAAGACAATTCGTATTTCGAAGGTTGTATAGACAGGGTGGGCGAGTGGTTAAGGCATTGAACTGCTAATCCAATACGGTCTCCGTGCGTGGGTTGTGATCACATCTCTGTCGTAATTTTCTTTTAACAGAGTAAAAATTGTCCAGCGGCTACTTATCAAGTTTTCTGTCGAAAACTTCTGCATCAGTTTCCAAATAAACTATCAATATAGGGAAAAATTCAACAGTAATCAATCTGTGATCAAAAGAGTGCATCTACGGGTGCATTGGAAATAGAATCGATTGAAAACAGAAGCGAAAAAGGAATGATAGTCTGCGTGCGTGGGTTCGAATCCGATCTCTGTCCATTTTTTCAGTTAACAAAAAAATTTGACAACAGTTTATTTATCAATTTTTCCGTTAAAAATATTTTTCATCAATTTCCAAATAAACAATCAGGATAAAAAAAATAACCAGTAGTCAATCTCTGATCAAAAAGGTGCATCTACGGGCCGATCAGAAATAAAATCGACTGAAATCAGAAACGGAGAAAGGAATATTTCGTACTTCCACGATTGTACAGACATGGTGGCCGAGTGGTTAAGGCGTTGAACTGCTAATCCAATACGGTCTCCGTGCGTGGGTTGGGATCACATCTCTGTCGTAATCTTCTTTCAACAGAGCAAAAATTGTCCAGCGGCTACTTATCAAGTTTTCTGTCAAAGATTTCTTCATCAGTTTCCAAATAAGCTATCGAGATAGAAAAAAATCAACAGTACTCAATCTGTGACAAAAAATGTGCATCTACGGGTGGAATGGATATAAAATCGCTTGAAATTAGAAACGAAAAGGGAAGGATAGTCTCCGTGCGTGGGTTCGAATCCGATCTCTGTCCATGTTTTCAGTTACCAAAAAAAATTGTCCAGAGTCTACCTATCAATATTTCTGTTAAAAATGCTTTTCATCAATTTCCAAATAAACAATCAATATAGGACAAAAATCAACAGTAGTCAATCTCTGATGAAAAGTGAGCATTTACGAGTCGATTAGAATTGACTGAAATCAGAAACGAAAAACGAATGATAATTCGTACTTAGAAGGTTGTAGAGAGAGGGTGGCAGAGTGGTTAAGGCGTTGAACTGATAATCTAATACGGTCTCCGTGCGTGGGTTCGAATCCCATATCTGTCGTGTTTTTCTTTTGACAAAGCAAAATTTTTCCAGCGGCTACTTATCAAGTTTTCTGTCAAAGATTTCTTCATCAGATTCAAAATAAACTATCAATATAGGGAAAAAATAACAGTAGTCAATCTCTAATCAAAAGAGTGCATCTACGGGTGGATTGGAAATAGAATCGATTGAAAACAGAAAGGAAAAAGGAAAGATAATTCGTATTTCGAAGGTTGTACAGACAAGGTGTCCGGGTGGTTACGGCGTTGCACTGCAAATCCAATACGGTCTCCGTGCGTGGGTTCGAATCCCATATCTGTCGTGTTTTTCTTTTGACAAAGCAAAATTTTTCCAGAGGCTACTTATCGAGTTTTCTGTCAAAGATCTCTTCATCAGCTTCCAAATAAAAAATAAAGTATATAAAGATAGTAAAAAAATCAACAGTAGTCAGTCTCTGATCTAAAGTGTGCACCTACGGGTGGATTGGAATTAGAATCGACTGAAATCAAAAACGAAAAAGGAATGATAATTCGTACTTCGACGGTTGAACAGACATGGTGGCCGAGTGGTTAAGGCGTTGAACTGCTAATCCAATACGGTCTCCATGCGTGGGTTGGGATCACATCTCTGTCGCAATCTTCTTTCAACAGGGCAAAATTTGTCCAGCGGCTACTTATCAAGTTTTCTGTCGCAGATTTTTTCATCAATTTCCAAATAAGCTATCAAGATAGGAAAAAAATCAACAGTAGTCAATCTGTGACCAAAAGAGTGCATCTACGGGTGGAATGGAAATAGAATCGATTGAAAAGAGAAACGAAAAAGGAATGATAGTCTCCGTGCGTGGGTTCGAATCCGATCTCTGTCC
Source organism: Convolutriloba macropyga (assembly GCF_964194025.1). Lineage (NCBI taxonomy): Eukaryota > Metazoa > Xenacoelomorpha > Acoela > Convolutidae > Convolutriloba > Convolutriloba macropyga. The sequence continues at coordinate 2,785,294 of NC_134477.1, forward strand.
GTTTTTTCAGTTAACAAAAAAATTTGACAAGAGTCTACTTATCAATTTTTCCGTTAAAAAGATTTTTCATCAATTTCCAAATAAACAATCAGGATAAGGAAAAATCACCAGTAGTCAATCTCTGATCAAAAAGGTGCATCTACGGGTGGATCAGAAATAAAATCGACTGAAATCAGAAACGAAAAACGAATATTTCGTACTTCCACGATTGTACAGACATGGTGGCCGAGTGGTTAAGGCGTTGGACTGCTAATCCAATACGTTCTCCATGCGTGGGTTCGAATCCCGTCTCTGTCGTATTTTTCTTTTAACAGCGCAAATTTTTTCCAGTGGCTACTTTTCAAGTTTTCTGTCGAAGATTTCTTCATCAATTTCCAAATAAGCTATCAAGATAGGAACAAAATCAACAGTAGTCAATCTGTGACCAAAAGAGTGCATCTACGGGTGGAATGGAAATAGAATCGACTGAAAAGAGAAACGAAAAAGGTATGATATTCTCCGTGCGTGGGTTCGAATCCGATCTCTGTCCAGTTTTTCAATTAACAAAAAAGAATTGTCCAGAGTCTACCTATCAATTTTTCTGTTAAAAATGTTTTTCATCAATTTCCAGATGAACAATCAAGATAGGAAAAAATCAACAGTAGTCAATCTCTGATCAAAAGTGCGCATCTACGGGTCGATTAGAATCGACTGAAATCAGAAACGAAACAGGAATGATAATTCGTACTTCGACAGCTGTACAGACATGGTGGCCGAGTGGTAAAGGCGTTGGACTGATAATCCAATACGTTCTCCATGCTTGCGTTCGAATCCCGTCTCTGTCGTATTTTTCTTTTAACAACGCAAATTTTTTCCAGAGGCTACTTCTCAAGTTTTTTTGTCAAATATTTGTTCATCAGTTTCCAAATAAACTATATAAAGATAGAAAAAAAATCAACAGTGGACAATCTCTGATCAAAAGTGTGCATCTACGGGTGGATTGAAATTAGATTTAATTGAAATCAGAAACGAAAAAGGAATAATAATTTGTATTTCAAAGTTTGTACAGACAAGGTGGCCGAGTGGTTAAGGCGTTGGACTGCTCATCCAATACGTTCTCCATGCGTGGGTTCGCATCCCGTCTCTGTCGTATTTTTCTTTTGACAAAGCAAAATTTTTCCAGCGGCTACTTATCAAGTTTTCTGTCAACGATTTCTTCATCAGTTTCCAAATAAACTATATAAAGATAAGGAAAAAATCAACAGTAGTCAATCTCTGATCAAAGTGTGCATCTACGGGTGGATTGGAATTAGAATCGATTGAAATTAGAAACGAAAAAGCAATGATGAATCGTACTTCGACGGTTGTACTAAAAGGGTGGCCGGGTGGTTAAGGAGTTGGACTGCTATTCCAATACGGTCTCCGTGCGTGGGTTGGGTTCACATCTCTGTCGTAATCTTCTTTTAACAGAGCAAAATTTGGCCAGCGGCTACTTATCAAGTTTTTTGTCGAAGATTTCTTCATCATTTTTCAATTAAGCTATCAAGAGAGGAAAAAATCAATAGTAGTCAATCTTTGATCAAAAGGGTGCACCTAAGGGTGAAATGGAAATAGAATCAATTGGAAACAGAATCGAGAAAGGAATAATAGTCTTCGTGCGTGGGTTCGAATCCGATCTCTGTCCATTTTCAATTAACAAAAAAAATTGTCCAGAGTCTACTTATCAATTTTTCTGTTAAAAATGTTTTTCATCAATTTCCAAATCAGCAATCAAGATAGGAAAAAAGTCAACAGTAGTCAATCTCTGATCAAAAGTGCGCCTCTACGGGTCGATTAGAATCGACTGAAATCTGAAACGAAAAAGGAATGATATTTCGTACTTCGACGGCTATACAGACATGGTGGCCGAGTGGTAAAGGCGTTGGACTGCTAATCCAATACGTTCTCCGTGCGTGGGTGCGAATACCATCTCTGTCGTATTTTTCGTATACAAAGCAAATTTTTCCAGCGCTACATATCAAGTTTTCTGTCAAAGATTTCATCATCAGTTTCCAAATAAACTATATAAAGATAGGAAAAAATCGAAAGTAGTTAATCCCTGATCAATTGTGCATCTACGGGTGGATTGGAATTAGAATCGATTGAAATCAGAAACGAAAAAGGAAAGATAATTCGTTTTTCAATGGTTGTACAGACAAGGTGGCCGAGTGGTTAAGGAGTTGGACTGCTATTCCAATACGGTCTCCGTGCGTGGGTTGGGTTCACATCTCTGTCGTAATCTTCTTTTAACAGAGCAAAATTTGGCCAGCGGCTACTTATCAAGTTTTTTGTCGAAGATTTCTTCATCATTTTTCAATTAAGCTATCAAGAGAGGAAAAAATCAATAGTAGTCAATCTGTGATCAAAAGGGTGCACCTAAGGGTGAAATGGAAATAGAATCAATTGGAAACAGAATCGAGAAAGGAATAATAGTCTTCGTGCGTGGGTTCGAATCCGATCTCTGTCCATTTTCAATTAACAAAAAAAATTGTCCAGAGTCTACTTATCAAAATGTTTTTCATCAATTTCCAAATCAGCAATCAAGATAGGAAAAAAGTCAACAGTAGTCAATCTCTGATCAAAAGTGCGCCTCTACGGGTCGATTAGAATCGACTGAAATCAGAAACGAAAAAGGAATGATATTTCGTACTTCGACGGCTATACAGACATGGTGGCCGAGTGGTAAAGGCGTTGGACTGCTAATCCAATACGTTCTCCGTGCGTGGGTGCGAATACCATCTCTGTCGTATTTTTCGTATACAAAGCAAATTTTTCCAGCGCTACATATCAAGTTTTCTGTCAAAGATTTCATCATCAGTTTCCAAATAAACTATATAAAGATAGGAAAAAATCGAAAGTAGTTAATCCCTGATCAATTGTGCATCTACGGGTGGATTGGAATTAGAATCGATTGAAATCAGAAACGAAAAAGGAATGATAATTCGTTTTTCAATGGTTGGTGGCCCAGTGGTTAAGGCGTTGGACTGCTAATCCAATACGGTCTGCGTGCGTGGGTTGGGTTCACATCTCTGTCGTAATCTTCTTTCAACAGAGCAAAATTTGGCCAGCGGCCACTTATCAAGTTTTTTGTCAAAGATTTCTTCATCAGTCTCCAATTAAGCTAACAAGAGAGGAAAAAAATCAACAGTAGTCAATCTGTGATCAAAAGGGTGCATCTAAGGGTGAAATGGAAATAGAATCCATTGAAAACAGAATCGAAAAAGGAATGATAGTCTCCGTGCGTGGTTTCGAATCTGATCTCGGTCCATTTTTCAAATAACAAAAAAAATTGTCCAGAGTCTACCTATCAATTTTTCTGTTAAAAATGTTTTTCATCAACTTCCAAATAAGCAATCAAGATAGGAAAAAAATCAACAGTAGTCAATCTCTGATCAAAAGTGCGCATCTACGGGTCGATTAGAATCGATTGAAATCAGAAACGAAAAAGGAATGATAATTCGTATTTCGAAGGTTGTACAGACAGGGTGGCCGAGTGGTTAAGGCGTTGAACTGCTAATCCAATACGGTCTCCGTGCGTGGGTTGGGATCACATCTCTGTCGTAATCTTCTTTTAACAGAGCAAAATTTGGCCAGCGGCTACTTATCAAGTTTATGTCGAAGATTTCTTCATCAGTTTCCAAATAAGCTATCAAGATAGGAAAAAAATCAACAGTAGTCAACCTGTGATCAAAAGGGTGCATCTACGGGTGAAATGGAAATAGAATCGATTGAAAACAGAAACAAAAAGGAATGATAATTCGTATTTCGATGGTTGTACAGACAGGGTGGCCGAGTGGTTAAGGCGTTGAACTGCTAATCCAATACGGTCTCCGTGCGTGGGTTGGGATCACATCTCTGTCGTAATCTTCTTTCAACAGAGCAAGATTTGGCCAGCGGCTACTTATCAAGTTTTTTGTCGAGATTTCTTCATCAGTTTCCAATTAAGCTATCAAGAGAGGGAAAAAATCAACAGTAGTCAATCTGTAATCAAAAGGGTGCATCTAAGGGTGAAATGGAAATAGAATCGATTGAAAACAGAATCGAAAAGGAATGATAGTCTCCGTGCGTGGGTTCGAATCCGATCTCTGTCAATTTTTCAATTAACAAAAAAATTTGTCCAGAGTCTACTTATCAATTTTTCTGTTAAAAATGTTTTTCATCAATTTCCAGATGAACAATCAAGATAGGAAAAAATAAACAGCAGTCAATCTTTGATCAAAAGTGCGCATCTACGGGTCGATTAGAATCGATTGAAAACAGAATCGAAAAAGGAATGCTATTTCGTACTTCGACGGCTGAACAGACATGATGGCCGAGTGGTAAAGGCGTTGGACTGCTAATCCAATACGGTCTCCGTGCGTGGGTTCGAATCCGATCTCTGTCCATTTTTTCAAATAACAAAAAAAATTGTCCAGAGTCTACCTATCAATTTTTCTGTTAAAAATGTTTTTCATCAACTTCCAAATAAGCAATCAAGATAGGAAAAAAATCAACAGTAGTCAATCTCTGATCAAAAGTGCGCATCTACGGGTCGATTAGAATCGAATGAAATCAAAAACGAAAAAGCAATGATATTTCGTACTTCGACGGCTGTACAGACATGGTCGCCGAGTGGTAAAGGCGTTGGACTGCTAACCCAATACGGTCTCCGTGCGTGGGTTCGAATCACTTCTGAGTCGTATTTTTCTTTTAACAAAGCAAATTTTTTCCAGTGGCTACTCATCAAGTTTTTCTCAAAGATTTCTTCAAAAGTTTCCAAATAAACTTTATAAAGATAGATAAAAATCAATAGTAGTCAATCTCTGATCAAAATTGTGCATCACGGGTGGACTGGAATTAGAATCGATTGAAATCAGAAACGAAAAAGGAATGATAATTCGTATTTCGAAGGTTGTACAGACAGGGTGGCTGAGTGGTTAAGGCGTTGAACTGCTAATCCAATACGGTCTCCGTGCGTGGGTTGGGATCACATCTCTGTCGTAATCTTCTTTCAACAGAGCAAGATTTGGCCAGCGGCTACTTATCAAGTTTTTTGTCGAGATTTCTTCATCAGTTTCCAATTAAGCTATCAAGAGAGGGAAAAAATCAACAGTAGTCAATCTGTAATCAAAAGGGTGCATCTAAGGGTGAAATGGAAATAGAATCGATTGAAAACAGAATCGAAAAGGAATGATAGTCTCCGTGCGTGGGTTCGAATCCGATCTCTGTCAATTTTTCAATTAACAAAAAAATTTGTCCAGAGTCTACTTATCAATTTTTCTGTTAAAAATGTTTTTCATCAATTTCCAGATGAACAATCAAGATAGGAAAAAATAAACAGCAGTCAATCTCTGATCAAAAGTGCGCATCTACGGGTCGATTAGAATCGATTGAAAACAGAATCGAAAAAGGAATGCTATTTCGTACTTCGACGGCTGAACAGACATGATGGCCGAGTGGTAAAGGCGTTGGACTGCTAATCCAATACGGTCTCCGTGCGTGGGTTCGAATCCGATCTCTGTCCATTTTTTCAAATAACAAAAAAAATTGTCCAGAGTCTACCTATCAATTTTTCTGTTAAAAATGTTTTTCATCAACTTCCAAATAAGCAATCAAGATAGGAAAAAAATCAACAGTAGTCAATCTCTGATCAAAAGTGCGCATCTACGGGTCGATTAGAATCGAATGAAATCAAAAACGAAAAAGCAATGATATTTCGTACTTCGACGGCTGTACAGACATGGTCGCCGAGTGGTAAAGGCGTTGGACTGCTAACCCAATACGGTCTCCGTGCGTGGGTTCGAATCACTTCTGAGTCGTATTTTTCTTTTAACAAAGCAAATTTTTTCCAGTGGCTACTCATCAAGTTTTTCTCAAAGATTTCTTCAAAAGTTTCCAAATAAACTTTATAAAGATAGGAAAAAATCAATAGTAGTCAATCTCTGATCAAAAGTGTGCATCACGGGTGGACTGGAATTAGAATCGATTGAAATCAGAAACGAAAAAGGAATGATAATTCGTATTTCGAAGGTTGTACAGACAGGGTGGCTGAGTGGTTAAGGCGTTGAACTGCTAATCCAATACGGTCTCCGTGCGTGGATTGGGATCACATCTCTGTCGTAATCTTCTTTTAACAGAGCAAAATTTGGCCAGCGGCTACTTATCATGTTTATGTCGAAGATTTCTTCATCAGTTTCCAAATAAGCTATCAAGATAGGAAAAAAATCAACAGTAGTCAACCTGTGATCAAAAGGGTGCATCTACGGGTGAAATGGAAATAGAATCGATTGAAAACAGAAACAAAAAGGAATGATAATTCGTATTTCGATGGTTGTACAGACAGGGTGGCCGAGTGGTTAAGGCGTTGAACTGCTAATCCAATACGGTCTCCGTGCGTGGGTTGGGATCACATCTCACTCGTAACCTTCTTTCAACAGAGCAAGATTTGGCCAGCGGCTACTTATCAAGTTTTTTGTCGAGATTTCTTCATCAGTTTCCAATTAAGCTATCAAGAGAGGGAAAAAATCAACAGTAGTCAATCTGTAATCAAAAGGGTGCATCTAAGGGTGAAATGGAAATAGAATCGATTGAAAACAGAATCGAAAAGGAATGATAGTCTCCGTGCGTGGGTTCGAATCCGATCTCTGTCAATTTTTCAATTAACAAAAAAATTTGTCCAGAGTCTACTTATCAATTTTTCTGTTAAAAATGTTTTTCATCAATTTCCAGATGAACAATCAAGATAGGAAAAATAAACAGCAGTCAATCTCTGATCAAAAGTGCGCATCTACGGGTCGATTAGAATCGATTGAAAACAGAATCGAAAAAGGAATGCTATTTCGTACTTCGACGGCTGAACAGACATGATGGCCGAGTGGTAAAGGCGTTGGACTGCTAATCCAATACGGTCTCCGTGCGTGGGTTCGAATCCGATCTCTGTCCATTTTTTCAAATAACAAAAAAAAATTGTCCAGAGTCTACTTATGAATTTTTCTGTTAAATGTTTTTCATCAATTTCCAAATAAGCAATCAAGATAGGAAAAAAATCAACAGTAGTCAATCTCTGATCAAAAAGGCGCATCTACGGGTCGATTAGAATCGACTGAAACCAGAAACGAAAAAGGAATGATATTTCGTACTTCGACGGCATTACAGACATGTTGGCCGAGTTGTAAAGGCGTTGGACTGCTAATCCAATACGGTCTGCGTGCGTGGGTTCGACTCCCATCTCTGTCGTATTTTTCTTTTAACCCAGCAAATTGTTTCCAGTGGCTACTTATCAAGTTTTTCTCAAAGATTTTTTCATCAGTTTCCAAATAAACTATATAAAGATAGGAAAAAATCAATAATAGTCAATCTCTGATCAAAAGTGTGCATCACGTGTGGACTGGAATTAGAATCGATTGAAATCCGAAACGAAAAATGAATGATAATTCGTATTTCGAAGGTTGTACAGACAGGGTGGCCGAGTGGTTAAGGCGTTGAACTGCTAATCCAATACGGTCTCCGTGCGTGGGTTGAGATCACATCTCTGTCGTAATCTTCTCTTAACAGAGCAAAATTTGGCCAGCGGCTACATATCAAGTTTTTTGTCGAGATTTCTTCATCAGTTTCCAATTAAGCTATCAAGAGAGGAAAAAAATTAACAGTAGTCAATCTGTGATCAAAAGGGTGCATCTAAGGGTGAAATGGAAATAGAATCGATTGAAAACAGAATCGAAAAGGAATGATAGTCTCCGTGCGTGGGCTCGAATCCGATCTCTGTCCATTTTTCAATTAACAAAAAAATTTGTCCAGAGTCTACTTATCAATTTTTCTGTTAAAAATGTTTTTCATCAATTTCCAAATAAGCAATCAAGATAGGAAAAAAATCAACAGTAGTCAATCTCTGATCAAAAGTGCGCTTCTACGGGTCGATTAGAATCGACTGAAATCAGAAACGTAAAAGGAATGATATTTCGTACTTCGACGGCTTGACAGACATGGTGGCCGAGTTGTAAAGGCGTTGGACTGCCAAACCAATACGGTCTGCGTGCGTGGGTTCGAATCCCATCTCTGTCGTATTTTTCTTTTAACGAAGCAAATTTTTTCCAGTGGCTACTTATCAAGTTTTTCTCAAAGATTTCTTCATCAGTTTCCAAATAAACTATATAAAGACAGGAAAAATCAATAGTAGTCAATCTCTGATCAAAAGTGTGCATCACGGGTGGACTGGAATTAGAATCGATTGAAATCAGAAACGAAAAAGGAATGATATTTCGTATTTCGAAGGTTGTACAGACAGGGTAGCCGAGTGGTTAAGGCGTTGAACTGCTAATCCAATACGGTCTCCGTGCGTGGGTTGGGATCACATCTCTGTCGTAATCTTCTTTTAACAGAGCAAAATTTTGCCAGCGGCTACTTATCAAGTTTATGTCGAAGATTTCTTCATCAGTTTCCAAATAAGCTATCAAGATGGGAAAAAAATCAACAATAGTCAATCTGTGATCAAAAGGGTGCATCTACGGGTGAAATGGAAATAGAATCGATTGAAAACAGAAACGAAAAAGGAATGATAGTCTCCGTGCGTGGGTTCGAATCCGATCTCTCTCCATTTTTTCAATTAACAAAAAAATTTGTCCAGAGTCTACTCTTCAATTTTTCTGTTAAAAATATTTTTCATCAATTTGCAAATAAACAATCAGGATAGGAAAAATCAACAGTAGTCAAACTCTGATCAAAAGTGCGCATCTACTGGTCGATTAGAATCGACTAAAATCAGAAACGAAAAAGGAATGACAATTCGTAATTCGAAGGTTGTACAGAGAGGGCGGCCGAGTGGTTAAGGCGTTGAACTGCTAATCCAATACCGTCTCCGTGCGTGGGTTGGGATCACCTCTCTGTCGTAAGAGCAGAATTTGTCCAGCGGCTGCTTATTAAGTTTTCTATCGAAGACTTCTGCATCAGTTTCCCAATAAACCATCAAGATAGGGAAAAAACAACAGTAGTCAATCTGTGATCAAAATAGTGTATCTACGGGTGGATTGGAAATCGAATCGATTGAAAAGAGAAACGAAAAAGGAATGATAATTCGTATTTCAAATGTTGTACAGATAGGGTGGCCAAGTGGTTAAGGCGTTGGACTGCTAATGCAATACGATCTCCGTGCGTGGGTTCGAATCCCATCTCTGTCGTATTTTTCTTTTAACGAAGCAAATTTTTTCCAGCGGCTACTTATCAAGTTTTTTTCTACAGTGTGCATCTATCGGTGGATCGGAATTAGAATCGATTGAAATTAGAAACCAAAAAGCCATGATAATTCGTATTTCGACTGTTTTACAGACAAGGTGGCCGAGTGGTTAAGGCGTTGAACTGCTAAGCCAAAACCGTCTCCGTGGATGGGTTCGAATCCAATCTCTGTCAAAATTTTCTTTTAACAAAGCAAAATTTGTCCAGCGGCTACTTATAAATTTCTGTCAAAGACTTTTTCAACAGCTTCCTAAGTAAACTATATAAAGATAGGAACAAAATCAACAGTAGTCAATCTCTGATCAAAAGTGTGCATCTACGGGTGGATTGGAATTAGAATCGATTGAAATTAGAAACGAAAAAGCAATGATGAATCGTACTTCGACGGTTGTACTGACAGGGTGGCCGAGTGGTTAAAGCTCTGGACTGCTAATCCAATAGGTCTCCGTGCGTGGGTTCGGATCCCATCCCTGCCGTAACTTTCTTTTAACAGCAAAATTTGTCCGGCGGCTACTTATCAAGTTTTCTGTCAAGGATTCCTTCATCAGTTTCCAAATAAACTATATTAAGATAGGAAACAAATCAACAGCAGTCAATCTCTGATCAAAAGAGTGCATCTACGGGTGGATTGGAAATAGAATCGATTGAAAACAGAAACCAAAAAGGAATGATAATTCGTATTTGCAAGGTTGTACAGACAAGGTGGCCAAGTGGTTAAGGCATTGAACTGCTAATCCAATAAGGTCTCCGTGCCAGGTTTCAGATCCCATCTCTGTCGTAACTTTCTTTTAACAGAGCAAAATCTGTCTTGCGGCTACTTATCAAGTTATCGGTCAAAGATTTCTTAATCAGTTTCCAAATAAAATATCAAGATAGGACAAAAAATCAACAGTAGTCAAGGAGTTGGACTGCTATTCTAATACGGTCTCCGTGCGTGGGTTTGCATCCCATCTCTGTCCATTTTTTCAATTAAGAAAAAATTTTTCCAGAGTCTACTTATCAATTTTTCTGTTAAAACTATTTTTCATCAATTTCCAAATAAACAATCAAGATAGGAAAAAATCAACACAGTCAGTCTCTGATCAAAGTGTGCATCTACGGGTCGATAAGAATTAGAATCGACTGAAATCAGAAACGAAAAAGGAATGATAATTCGTACTTCGAAGGTCGTACAGAGAGGGTGGCCGAATGTTTAAAGCGTTGGACTGCTAAACCAACAGGTTCGCTGTGCGTGAGTTCGAATCCCATCTCTGTCGTATTTTTCTTTTAACAGAGCACATTTAGTCCAGCGGTTACCTATCAAGTTTTGTGTCAAAAATTTCTTTGAAAGTTTCCAAATAAACAGTCAAGATAGGGGAAAAAATCAACATTAGTCAATCTGTTATCAAAAGTGTGCATCTAGGGGTCGATCAGAGTCGACTGAAATCAGAAACAAAAAAGCAATGATAATTAGTAACTTCGACAGTTGTACAGACAGGGTTGCCGAGTGGTTAAGGCGTTGGACTGCTAATCCAATACGGTCTCCGTGCGATGGTTCGAATCCCATCTCTGTCGTATTTTTCTTTTAACAAAGTTAATTTCTTCCAGCGGCTACTTATCAAGTTTTGCGTCAAAAGTTTCTTTGTAAGTTTCCTAATAAAAGGTCACGATAGGGAAAAAAACAAACGACAGTCAACCTCTGATCAAAACTGTGAATCTGCGGGTCGATAAGAAAGAGAATCGAAAAAGGAATGACAAATCGTATTTCAACGGTTGAACAGACAGGGTGGCCGAGTGGTTAAGGGGTTAGACTGCTAATCCACAACGGTATCCGTGCGTGGGTTGGAATCCCAACTCTGTCGTTTTTTCGTTTAACAGTAGGTGGATTGGAATTAGAATCGATTGAAATCAGAAACGAAAAAGGAATGATAATTCGTATTTCGAAGGCTGTACAGACAGTGTGGCCGAGTGGTTAAGGCGTTGAACTGCTAATCCAATACGGTCTCCGTGCGTGGTTTGGGATCACATCTCTGTCGTAATCCTCTTTCAACAGAGCAAAATTTGTCCAGCGGCTACTTATCAAGTTTTCTGTCGAAGATTTCTTTATCAGCTTCCAAACAAGCTATCAAGCTGGGAAAAAATCCACAGTAGTCAAACTGTGATCAGAAGTGTGCATCTACGGGTGGATTGGAAATAGAATCGACTGAAATCAGAAACGAAAAAGGAATGATAATTCGTATTTCGAAGGCTGTACAGACAGGGTGGCCGAGTGGTTAAGGCGTTGAACTACTAATCCAATACGGTCTCCGTGTGTGGGTTGGGATCACATCTATGTCGTAATCTTCTTTCAACAGAGCAAAATTTGTCCAGCGGCTACTTATCAAGTTTTTTGTCGACGATTTCCTCATCAGTTTCCAAATACACTATCAAGATAGGAAAAAATCAACAGTAGTCAATCTGTGATCAAAGGAGTGCATCCACGGGTGGATTGGAAATAAAATCGATTGAAAACAGAAACGAAAAGGAAATGATAGTCTCCGTGCGTGGGTTCGAATCCCATCTCTGTCGTATTTTTCCTTTTAACAGAGCACATTTTGTCCAGCGGTTACCTATCAAGTTTTGTGTCAAAAATTTCTTTGTAAGTTTCCAAATAAACAGTCAAGATAGGGGAAAAAATCAACATTAGTCAATCTGTTATCAAAAGTGTGCATCTACGGGTCGATCAGAGTCGACTGAAATCAGAAACAAAAAAGCAATGATAATTAGTAACTTCGACAGTTGTACAGACAGGGTTGCCGAGTGGTTAAGGCGTTGGACTGCTAATCCAATACGGTCTCCGTGCGTTGGTTCGAATCCCATCTCTGTCGTATTTTTCTTTTAACAAAGTTAATTTCTTCCAGCGGCTACTTATCAAGTTTTGCGTCAAAAGTTTCTTTGTAAGTTTCCAAATAAAAGGTCACGATAGGGAAAAAAACAAACGACAGTCAGCCTCTGATCAAAATTGTGAATCTGCGGGTCGATAAGGAAGAGAATCGAAAAAGGAATGACAAATCGTATTTCAACGGTTGAACAGACAGGGTGGCCGAGTGGTTAAGGGGTTAGACTGCTAATCCACAACGGTATCCGTGCGTGGGTTGGAATCCCATCTCTGTCGTTTTTTCGTTTAACAGTAGGTGGGTTGGAATTAGAATCGATTGAAATCAGAAACGAAAAAGGAATGATAATTCGTATTTCGAAGGCTGTACAGACAGGGTGGCCGAGTGGTTAAGGCGTTGAACTGCTAATCCAACACGTCTCCGTGTGTGGGTTGGGATAACCTGTCGTAATCCTCTTTCAACAGAGCAAAATTTGTCCAGCGGCTACTTATCAAGTTTTCTGTCGAAGATTTCTTCATAAATTTCCAAATAAGCTATCAAGATAGGGAAAAAATCAACAGTAGTCAATCTGTGATCAGAAGTCTGCATCCACGGGTGGATTGGAAATAGAATCGACTGAATTCAGAAACGAAAAAGGAATGATAATTCGTATTTCGACTGTTGTACAGACAAGGTGGCCGAGTGGTTGAGGCGTTGAACTGCTAATCCAAAACCGTCTCCGTGGGTGGGTTCGAATCCCATCTCTGTCAAATTTTTCATTTAACAAAGCAAAATTTGTCGAGCGGCTACTTATCAAGTTTTCTATTGAAGATTTCTTTATCAGCTTCCAAACAAGCTATCAAGCTGGGAAAAAATCCACAGTAGTCAATCTGTGATCAGAAGTGTGCATCTACGGGTGGATTGGAAATAGAATCGACTGAAATCAGAAACGAAAAAGGAATGATAATTCGTATTTCGAAGGCTGTACAGACAGGGTGGCCGAGTGGTTAAGGCGTTGAACTACTAATCCAATACGGTCTCCTTGTGTGGGTTGGGATCACATCTATGTCGTAATCTTCTTTCAACAGAGCAAAATTTGTCCAGTGGCTACTTATCAAGTTTTTTGTCGACGATTTCCTCATCAGTTTCCAAATACACTATCAAGATAGGAAAAAATCAACAGTAGTCAATCTGTGATCAAAGGAGTGCATCCACGGGTGGATTGGAAATAAAATCGATTGAAAACAGAAACGAAAAGGAAATGATAGTCTCCGTGCTTGGGTTCGAATCCGATCTCTGTCCATTTTTTCAATTAACAAAAAATTTGTCCAGAGTCTACTTTTCAATTTTTCGGTTAAAAATATTTTTCATCAATTTCCAAATAAAGAATCAAGATAGGAAAAACATCAACAGTAGTCAATCTCTGACCAAAAGTGTGCATCTACGGGTCGACATGAATTAGAATCGACTGAAATCAGAAACGAAAAAGGAATGATAATTCGTACTTCGAGGGTTGTACAGAGCGTGGCTGAGTGTTTAGGGCGTTGGACTGCTGATCCAAAACGGTCTCCGTGCGTGGGTTGGAATCCCATCTCTGTCGTATTTTTCTTTTAAAAAAGCACATTTTGTCCAGCAGCTACCCATCAAGTTTTGTGTCAAAAATTTCTGTGTAAGTTTCTAAATAAACAGTCAAGATAGGGAAAAAACCAACAACAGTCAATCTCTGATCAAAAGTGTAAATCTGCGGGACGACTCGAATGAGAATCGAAAAAGGAATGATAATTCGTATTTCAGCGGTTGAACAGACAGGGTGGCAGAGTGGTTAAGGGCAACGGTATCCGTGCGTGGGTTCGAATCCCATCTCTGTCGATTTTTCCTTTAACAAAGCACATTTTGTCCAGCGGCTACTTATCAGGTTTTTTGTCAACAGTGTGCATCTATGGGTGGTTTTGGATTAGAATCGATTGAAATCAAAAACGAAAAAGCGATGATAATTCGTATTTCGCCTGTTGTACAGACAAGGTGGCCGAGTGGTTAAAGCGTTGAACTGCTAATCCAATACGGTCTCCGTGCGAGGGTTCGAACCAAATCTCTGTCGTATTATTCTTTAACAAAGCACAATTTGTACAGCGGCTACTTATCATGTTTTTTTGTCAAAAATTTCTTCGTCCGTTTCCAAATAAACAATCAAGGTAGGAAAAAAATCAACAGTAGCCAATCTCTGATCAACAGTGTGCATCTACGTGTGGATTGGAATTAGAATCAATTGAAATCAGAAACGAAAAAGCCATGATAATTCGTATTTCAAAGGTTGTACAAACAAGGTGGCCGAGTGGTTCAGGCGTTGGACTGCTAATTCAATACGGTCTCAGTGCGTGGGTTCGAATTCCATCTCTGTCGTATTTTTCTTTTAACAAATCAGATTTTGTCCAGCGGCTACTTATCATGTTTTTTTGTCAAAAATTTCTTCGTCAGTTTCCAATTAAACAATCAAGATAGGAAAAAATCAACAGTAGTCAATCTCTGATCAACAGTGTGCATCTATGTGTGGATAAAAATTAGAATCGATTGAAATCAGAAACGAAAAAGCCATGATAATTCGTATTTCGACGGTTTTACAGACAAGGTGGCCGAGTGGTTAAGGCGTTGAACTGCTAATCCAATACGGAGTCCGTGCGTGGATTGGAATCCCATCTCCGTCGTATTTTTCTTTTAAGAGAGCAAATTTTGTTCAGCGGCTACTTATCAAGTATTCTGTCAGAGATTTCTTCATTGGTTTCCAAATAAACTATCAACATAGGAAAAAAAATGAAAAGAAGTCAATCTGTGATCAAAAGAGCGCATCTAAGGGTGGATTAGATTTAGAATCGATTGAAAACAGAAACTAAAAAGGAATGACAGTCTCCGTGCGTGGGTTCAAATCCCATTGCTGTCCATTTTTTCAATTAACAAAAAAAAATTGTCCAGAGTCTACGTATCAAATTTTCTGTTAAAATGTATTTTTCATCAATTTCCAAATAAACAATCAAGATAGAAAAAAATCAACAGTAGTCAATCTCTGATCAAACGTGTGCATCTACGGTTCGATAAGAATTAGACTCGACTGGAATCAGAAACGAAAAGGAATGATAATTCTTCCTTCGAGGGTAGTACAGACAGAGTGCTCGAGTGGACATGGCTTTGGACGGGTAATCCAATACGCTTTCCGTGCGTGTGTTCGAGTCCCATCTCTGTCGCAATTTTCATTTAACACAGCAAAATTTGTCCAGCGGCTACTTATCAAACTTTTTGTCAAAGATTTCTTCATCAGTTTCCAATTAAGCCATCAAGAGAGGAAAAAAATCAACAGTAGTCAATCTGTGATCAAAAGGGTGCGTCTAAGGGTGAAATGGAAATAGAATCGATTGAAAACGGAAACGAAAAACGAATATTTCGTACTTCGACGATTGTACAGACAAGGTGACCGAGTGGTTAAGGCGTTGGACTGCTAATTCAGTACGTTCTCCTTGCGTGGGTTCCAATCCCATCTCTGTCGTATTTTTCGTATACAAAGCAAATTTTTCCAGCGCTACATATCAAGTTTTCTGTCAAAGATTTCTTCATCAGTTTACAAACAAATAATCAAGATAGGAAAAATCAGCAGTAGTCAATCGCTGATCAAAAGTGTGCATCTATGGGCGGATTGCAATTAGAATCGATTGAAATCAGAAACGAAAAGGAGATGATAACTCGTATTTCGACGGTCGAACAAAGGGTGGCCGAGTGGTTAAGGCGTTGAACTGCTAATCCAATACGTTCTCCGCGCGTGGGTTCGAACCCCATCGCTGTCGTATTTTTCGTATACAAAGCAAATTTTTCCAGCGCTACGTATCAAGTTTTCTGCCAAAGATTTCTTCATCAGTTTCCAAACAAACAATCAAGAAAAGAAAAATCAGCAGTGGTCAATCGCTGATCAAAAGTGTGCATCTATGGGCGGATTGCAATTAGAATCGATTGAAATCAGAAACGAAAAGGAGATGATAACTCGTATTTCGACGGTTGAACAAAGGGTGGCCGAGTGGTTAAGGCGTTGAACTGCTAATCCAATACGTTCTCCGTGCGTGGGTTCGAATCCCATCTCTGTCGTAATTTTCGTATACAAAGCAAATTTTTCCAGCGGCTACTTATCACGTTTTTTGACGAAGATTTCTTATTCAGTTTCCAATTAAGCTATCAAGAAAGGAAGAAGATCAACAGTAGTCAATCTGTGATCAAAAGGGTGCGTCTAGGGGTGAAATGGAAATATAATCGATTGAAAACAGAAACGAAAAAGGAATGATCATTCGCATTTCCAAGGTTGAACAGACAAGGTGGCCGAGTGGTTAAGGCGTTGGACTGCTAATTCAGTACGTTCTCCGTGCGTGAGTTCGCTCCCATCTCTGTCGTATTTTTCGTATACAAAGCAGATTCTTCCAGCGCTATATATCAAGTTTTTTGTCAAAGATTTCTTCCTCAGTTTCCAAACAAACAATCAAGATAGGAAAAATCAGCAGTAGTCAATCTCTGATCAAAAGTGTGCATCTATGGGCAGATTGAAATTAGAATCGATTGAAATCAGAAACGAAAAGGGGATGATAATTCTTATTTCAACGGTTGAACAAAGGGTGGCCGAGTGGTTAAGGCGTTGAACTGTTAATCCAATACGGTCTCCGTGCGTGGATGCGCATCTCATCTCTGTCGAATTTTTCTTTTAACAAAGAAAGTTTTTTCCAGCGGCAACTTATCAAGTTTTCTGTCAAAAATTTCTTCATCAGTTTCCAAATAAACAGTCAAGATAGGAAACAAATCAACAAGAGCCAATCTCTGATCAAAAGTGTGCATCTACGGGAGGATTGGAACTAGAATCGATTGTAATCAGATACGAAAAGGCGTGATAAATCGTATTTCGACGGTTGTACAGACAGGGTGGCCGAGTGGTTAAGGCGTTGGACTGCTAATCCAATATTTCTCCGTGCGTGGGTTCGAAACCCATCTCTGTCGTATTTTTCTTTTAACAGTGCAATTTTTTCCAGCGGCTACTTATGAAGTTTTCTGTCAAAGACTTCTTCGTCCGTGTCCAAATAAACAGTCAAGATAGGAAAAAAACAACAGTAGTCAATACCTGATCAAAAGTGTTCATCTACGGCTGAATTGGAACTGGAATCGATTGTAATCAGAAACGAAAAGGCGTGATAATTCGTACTTCTATGATTGTACAGACAGGGTGGCCGAGTGGTTAAGGCGTTGGACTGCTAATCCAATACGTTCTCCGTGTGTGGGTACGAAACCCATCTCTGTCGTAATTTGCTTTTAACACAGCAATGTTTTTCCAGCGGCTACTTATGAAGTTTTCTGTCAAAGACTTCTTCATCCGTTTCCAAATAAACAGTCAAGATAGGAAAAAAACAACAGTAGTCAATACCTGATCAAAAGTGTTCATCTACGGGTGGATTGGAAATAGAATGGATTGCAACTCAGAAACAAAAACGAAAAAAATAAACAGTAGTCGATCTCTACCAAAAATGTACATCTAAGTATCGATCGAAATCAGAATTGATTGAAATCAGAAGCGAGAAAGGCATGACAATTCGTATTTCGACGGTTGTACAGACAGGGTGGCCGAGTAGTTAAGGAGTTGGACTGCTGATACAACAAGCTCTCCGTGCGTGAGTTTGAATACCATCTGTCGATTTTTTTTCATTTAACAGAAAAAATTGTCCGGAGTCTACTTATCAAGTTTTCTGTCGAAAATCATAAGTTTCCATATAAACAATCAAGATAGGAAAAAAATCAACAGCAGTCAATCTCTGATCAAAAAAGTGCATCTACGGGTCGATTGGAATTAGAATCGATTGAAACCAGAAAAGAAAGGGAATGATAATTCGTATTTCGACGGTTGTACAGACAGGGTGGGCAAGTGGTCAAGGAGTTGGACTGGTTATCCAATACGATCTCCGTGCGTTGGTTCGAATCCGCTCTCTGTCGATAATTTCTTTTAACAAAGCAAATTTTGTCCAGCGGCTGCTTATCAAATGTTCTGTCAAAAATTTCTGCATCGGTTTCCAAATAAACTGTAAAGATAAAAAAACAGTAGGCGATATCTATCAAAAATGTACATCTAAGTATCGATCGACATCAGAATTGATTAAAATCAGAAGCGAAGAAGGCATGATCGTTAGTATTTCCACGGTTTAAAAAAGAAAAGCTATCATTAAAAGATTTATATCATCTAATTTACATGCCATAAAAAACTATACTTTGATTATATTACTTTTTGGAAAAAAATGATTACTAGTTTAGAGCGATTAGGGGCTGGATTGTTCATACATTTCACTGCGTTCTCACATCCATGCCAAAAACTTTAATTTCTAACCAGGTAAAGCTTAGAGCAAATTAACGAGATTTTTTCAAATTAAAATTCTTCAAATTACGCATGCACGATTAGGAGCACGAACAGACATCAAAAACTAATCATAATCAGTCCACCACGGAGTTTTTCAGACAAGATGACCGAGTGCTTAAGGCATTGGACTGCTGATGCAACAAGCTCTCCGTGCGTGAGTTTGAATCCCTTCTCTGTCGATTTTTTTTCATATAACAGAAAAAAAATGTCCGGAGTCAAGTTTTCTGTCAAAAAAATTTGTCATCAGTTTCCATATAAACAATCAAGATAGGAAAAAAATCAACAGTACTCAATCTCTGATCAAAAGCGTGCATCTAAGGGTTGATTGGAATTAGTATCGATTGAAAACAGAAACCAAAGGGAATGATAATTTGTATTTCGACGGTTGAACAAAGGGTGGCCAAGTGGTTAAGGCGTTGAATTACAAATCTAATACGGTCTCCGTGCGTGGGTTTGAATCCCATCTCTGTCGAATTTTTCTTTTAACAAAGCAAATTTCGTCCAACGGCTACTTATCAAGTTTTCTGTCAAAACTTTCTTCATCAGTTTCCAAATAAACTATCAAAATAGGAAAAATTAAACAGTAGTCGATCTTTGTTAAAAAATGTACATCTAAGCATCGATCGAAATCAGAGCTGATTGAATCAAAAGTGAAAAGGCATGATACTTCGTATTTCGACCGTTGTACAGACAGGGTGGCCGAGTGGTTAAAGAGTTGAACTGCTAATCCAAAACTATCTCCGTTCTTGGGTTCGAATCTCATCTCGTCGAAATTTTCCTTCAACAAAGCAAGAATGGTCCATAGGCTACTTATCAAGTTTTCTGTCAAAAATTTCTTCATCATTTGCAAATAAACTATCAAGATAGGAAAAAATCAACAGTAGTCAATCTCTATCAAAAATGTACATCTACGTATCGATCGAAATCAGAAACGAAAAAAAGCTGCAAATACAGTCTATCAGAACTTTAATTCAAGATATTCAAGATGTCAGCAACTGTATTCAAAACATATCCATGCGAAAAAGCATAGTTTACTTACAGGCAAATCTAGCTTGATCTTTTTTAGCAGGTAAAAGTCTGAGCTCAGATTGGTCACCAATACGTTTTCGAAACAAAAATATTCAGCCTAAAAAGAGCGCAATCGATTTAGTATATTAGTAGGCCCTAGGGTTGCTTTCTTCAACGATCCAAACTAAATCACCAACCTTAAGGTGCTCCTCGGCGGGCGTCTGCCACTTAGATCTACGGTTCAGCGCAGGTACATACTCCTTAAGCCAACGTGTTCAAATTGCATTGGCGTAGGACTGTTCACGGGCGTACCGCTTACGATGATCGAACTCGTCGACGCCAACGATAGACGGAATTCCGGTTGCTTGGTTACCGAGTAGAAAATGGTTAGGTGTTATTGTGCCTAGGTCGGACGGGTCGGCGCTTACGGGCGTTAAGGGACGTGAGTTTAGTGCGTATTCGACCAGACAAAAAGTAGTGTTCAACACTTCATCTGTGAGGCGACGCGTACCGGGATAGTGTACAGTACTCTTTTAAAGCTAAGAACTAACCTCTCCCAGATGCCACCTTGGTGTGGCGCACTGGGTGGATTGAACCTCCACTTAATGCCCTTACGTGCAAGTTCGGCGGCAATGTTGAGCGTATTCCATTTTTCCATACATTCACGGAGCTCTTTCTCCGCTCCAATGAAGTTCGTACCATTACCCGACCAAATCATAGCAGGAGTACCCCGACGGGAGACGAACCGCTCCACTCCCATTACCCACGAACTAGTGTCCATGGACGGGGGGACGAACTCAACATGGACAGCACGAGTAGTGAGACAAGTGAAGAGAAATCCCCACCTCTTCTCGGTAGTCCGACGAACTGTGACGTAGAATGGGCCGAAGTAATCAAGCCCGGTGTTGGTAAAGGGAGGAGACTGGTATGCGAGTCTCTCCTTTGGGAGTTCTGCCATGATAGGTTGAATGGTTGCTGCACGGAACTTTGTACACAAGACGCAATTTGATTTTCTGGAACGCAGTGTGGAACGTAGTTTAAGGATGGCATAACGTTCCTGTACCTTTGACCGTAAGTAATCGATGCCCTGATGGTGGTTCTTCAAGTGAGTATGCCGCAGGAACAGTTTAACAAAAGTATGACGCGCATCCAGCACGATAGGATGCTTAGTATCAAAGTCAATTTCCAGAGCAAATTAACGAGATTTTTTCAAAATAAAATTCTTCAAGTTACGCATACACGATTAGGAGCACGAACAGACATCAAAAACTAATCATAATCAATCCACCACGGAGTTTTTCAGACAAGATGACCGAGTGCTTAAGGCGTTGGACTGCTGATGCAACAAGCTCTCCGTGCGTGAGTTTGAATCCCTTCTCTGTCGATTTTTTTCATATAACAGAAAAAAAATGTCCGGAGTCTACTTATCAAGTTTTCTGTCAAAATAATTTGTCATCAGTTTCCATATAAACAATCAAGATAGGAAAAAAATCAACAGTACTCAATCTCTGATCAAAAGCGTGCATCTAAGGGTTGATTGGAATTAGAATCGATTGAAAACAGAAACCAAACGGAATGATAATTCGTATTTCGACGGTTGAACAAAGGGTGGTCGAGTGGTTAAGGCGTTGAATTACTAATCTAATACGGTCTCCGTGCGTGGGTTTGAATCCCATCTCTGTCGAATTTTTCTTTTAACAAAGCAAATTTTGTCCAACGGCTACTTATCAATTTTTCTGTCAAAACTTTCTTCATCAGTTTCCAAATTAACTATCAAATTAGGAAAAATTAAACAGAAGTCGATCTTTGTTAAAAAATGTACATCTAAGCATCGATCGAAATCAGAGCTGATTGAATCAAAAGTGAAAAAGGCATGATACTTTGTATTTCGACCGTTGTACAGACATGGTGGCCGAGTGGTTAAAGAGTTGAACTGCTAATCCAAAACTATCTCCGTTCGTGGGTTCGAATCTCATCTCGTCGAAGTTTTCCTTCAACAAAGCAAGAATGGTCCAGAGGCTACTTATCAAGTTTTCTGTCAAAAATTTCTTCATCATTTGCAAATAAACTATCAAGATAGGAAAAAATCAACAGTAGTCAATCTCTATCAAAAATGTACATCTACGTATCGATCGAAATCAGAAACGAAAAAAAGCTGCCAATACAGTCTATCAGAACTTTAATTCAAGATATTCAAGATGTCAGCAACTGTATTCAAAACATATCCATGCGAAAAAGCATAGTTTACTTACAGGCAAATCTAGCTTGATCTTTTTTAGCAGGTAAATGTCTGAGCTCAAATTGGTCACCAATACGTTTTCGAAACAAAAATATTAAGCCTAAAAAGAGCGCAATCGATTTAGTATATAAGTAGGCTCAACGAAAATTATGTTAAATGAACTTTTTCAGAGCTTTCTATGCCAAACAGAACGCATTTTTTGTGCATTTAATCTTTTTGTAAGGCTTACATGGTTAAGAAATATGACGTAATACTTTTCTCGCTTTGTTTAAATTGCTTGTTTCGCTGCTCTTTTATTTACTCAGTAACATCCTCCGGTCCGGAAGAACATGTTGGGAGGATTGATACAAGCTTAACGAGTGGGCGGATGAGCGCGTAACGGAGTTCTTCAATCCGAGCAGTTGGATAGTAACCCCTAGGGTTGCTTTCTTCAACGATCCAAACTAAATCACCAACCTTAAGGTGCTCCTCGGCGGGCGTCTGCCACTTAGATCTACGGTTCAGCGCAGGTACATACTCCCTAAGCCAACGAGTTCAAATTGCATTGGCGTAGGACTGTTCACGGGCGTACCGCTTACGATGATCGAACTCGTCGACGCCAACGATAGACGGAATTCCGGTTGCTTGGTTACCGAGTAGAAAATGGTTAGGTGTTATTGTGCCTAGGTCGGACGGGTCGGCGTTTACGGGCGTTAAGAGACGTGAGTTTAGTGCGTATTCGACCAGACAAAAAGTAGAGTTCAACACTTCATCTGTGAGGCGACGCGTACCGGGGATAGTGCACAGTACTCTTTTAAAACTACGAACTAACCTCTCCCAGATGCCACCTTGGTGTGGCGCACTGGGTGGATTGAACCTCCACTTAATGCCCTTACGTGCAAGTTCGGCGGCAATGTTGAGCGTATTCCATTTTTCCATACATTCACGGAGCTCTTTCTCCGCTCCAATGAAGTTCGTACCATTACCCGACCAAATCATAGCAGGAGTACCCCGACGGGAGACGAACCGCTCCACTCCCATTACCCACGAACTAGTGTCCATGGACGGGGGGACGAACTCAACATGGACAGCACGAGTAGTGAGACAAGTGAAGAGAAATCCCCACCTCTTCTCGGTAGTCCGACGAACTGTGACGTAGAATGGGCCGAAGTAATCAAGCCCGGTGTTGGTAAAGGGAGGAGACTGGTATGCGAGTCTCTCCTTTGGGAGTTCTGCCATGATAGGTTGAATGGTTGCTGCACGGAACTTTGTACACAAGACGCAATTTGATTTTGTGGAACGCAGTGTGGAACGTAGTTTAAGGATGGCATAACGTTCCTGTACCTTTGACCGTAAGTAATCGATGCCCTGATGGTGGTTCTTCAAGTGAGTATGCCGCAGGAACAGTTTAACAAAAGTATGACGCGCATCCAGCACGATAGGATGCTTAGTATCAAAGTCAAATTCCACTAGCCGTCGGAGTCGACCAGAAGAATGGATGAGACCATGAGGTCCAATAATCGGAGTAAACTGAGCAATGCGGTTGCTCTTCTGAACGGATTTATTGTCAAGAAGATCCCTTCTTTCGGTATTAAAGGACTCTCTTTCAACCAGATACTGGAGATGACGCTCGGCTTCGTCAAGCTCAACAGGGTCCGCTATGCTGCCGTCTACGGTACGGTAAATTTCATGAGATGGTAAAAGACGGAGCACATATGCGGTAACACGAGCAGTTTTTGATAAGAACTGAACTTATCAAACGGGATTAGATTAATGCTTTGTTCCTTAGGGGGCATGGTTACGGATGCGGCTAGAGATGAGATGGAGTCAACATCTTGTTCCTTGGTTAAAACGCCGAGCTTGATGTTATCAACGACGTCAGTATTTGGTACAAAAGGGAATTGCTTAGTCCTCAAGAAGTCAGGACCCCTCATCGAGCTACTGGATTGCAAAACTTCAGCGGACATACCACGCGTGCCAGCATCTGCCGGATTATAAGTGGCGACGTGGTACCATTGGTCAACGCTGGTAATCTCCAGGATTTCACAAACACGATTTGCAATGAAGATGGGGTGTTTGTTTGTTGAGTTTATCCACTGCAAGACGATGGTACTATCTGTCCACATAAAGACTTTATCCACAGTAACCGTTAATGCTCGACAGATGTCCCTTTTTAAACGGGCAGCGAGGAGAGCGGCTTGTAATTCCGACTTAGGAACTGTCATTACCTTCATAGGTGCAACACGGGCCTTGCCCAGGACAAACGCCAGCTCTAATGTAATCTCCCCGGAAATGCAAGTTACTTGAGCCCTAAAAAAACCTACTGCACTGAATACGTCTTGCGGGCTATCACCAAACATGTGGAGTTCAAGATGTTGGAATGGTCCTGAAAAGTAACTTCTTGGTATAGTGGTCCCAGCTAACCGCGGCATTTCAACACACCAGGCAAGGAATCTGTCAACTGTGTCTTTAGGTAACTCGTCATCCCAACTTTGTCCATTGACACGCCAAATGTATTTAAAGATTAAACGAGAACCAACAGTAAACGGTGCGACAAGACCAATTGGGTCGTAGACACTTGACACAAGACTTAAGACCAAGCGCTGTGTTAAGCTTTTTGTTATGGTGCTATTAGTACCCCTACTCACAACCAGAGTATCGTTGTTGTGATCCCACTTAAGCCCAAGCACGTGCATTGATTCCTCCTTGGATGAAACGAGAACCTTCGGTTCAGTGGATTGGGCAGAACCATCAATTCGGTCAGCCAGATCTGGTACATTGCTTAATAACTTAGTAAGCTTGAACCCAACTAGATGGAGAAGATATACCAATTCCTTCGACCTAATGAGGGCCCTCTCGGGGATTCCACTGAGTCTAAGTAATCGTCCATGTAGAAATTATCAAGGACGGCTTTCGCAGCTTCTGGGTACTCCCTAGCATTATCTCTTGCTGTGCGTTGAAAAGCGTAGTTGGCGCAGGTGGGCGAATCTTTTGCCCCAAAGATGTGGCGTGTATACTTTTGTGCCACAACAATTGATGTGGGGACCTCCCGCCACAAAAAACGCAATGATGGCTGATCGCATGGTAACACTCCAAATTGGAGGAACATTCCCTCGATGTCAGCGGATACGGCAAATGGATGTTGTCTGAACCGTAGGAGTACATAGATTAGGTTTCGTAGTAAGTCAGGTCCGGTGAGTAATGACTTATTAAGAGATGCACTATGGAATTAAGCTGCTCTGTTTAGTACCCTACGAACTTTGCCTGGCTTGTTCGGATTAACAACCGGATGGTGTGGTAGGTACCACTCTCGTCTCGAGCGACTTTCCACCATATGAGCATCTTTGACCCTTACTACGTAGCCCTTGTCTAAGTCCTCTTTGATGGTAGTCGAATACTCTTCCCTTAAAGTCTGGTCTTTCGTAAGCCGCTTTTCCAAAGACTTTAATTGAACAAGCGCTGAAAAATAATTGTTGGGCAGTTCGATGTTATTTTCAGCCCATAACATTCCGACATCGTACTTTTTTCCATTATGCACTGTGGTGTTTTCAAGAATATCAAGCGCACGTGCATCAGCGGCGGATCGAGGGTCTACTTGCTTAAGTGCGCCGTACGACTCCATGTCGTACCAAGATTTTACCTGACTAGCGAGTTCAAAATCCTGCTCCATATTTGCTTTAAAACAAGTCGAGAATAAAACTAGAGACGACGGTAGAGGGCCGCTTAGAACCCAACCTATGGGTAAGCGAACAACGAAGGGCGAGCACTTCTCGTCAGCAGCGAAGTACTGTAACGGTTGGATGGCGTGATACACGTCCTGTCCAAGTATCATCTCAATGTTTCCATAGCAATATGTAACCGGATCTAGAACTGCTAGGTGCGGATGTGTTTCCTGAAGTGCTTTAATGTTGAAGACATCGGCGCCTACATTTAAATCTTCCTTTACGTAAGGGCTGACTTTAAATTTTTCAAATGCTTGGTTGTCGCGTGGTGTTACAATTAGTTCAACTAACTTAGTGTCTACAACCTTCTCGGTATTTATACCCTTGACTGTTAGTTTCAGTGCATTACCGTGCAAACCAAGTCTATTTGCAAGATCATTGGACACCAAAGAGTTACTGCAAGCGCTATCGCACAAAACTAAAGCCGTGGTATCTTTACTAGAAGAGCTCTTCAACTGTAATTCAGTCACCTGAAGGAGGCCTTTCACATTACTCACAGATGACAAAGTGGTGGTCTTACGCGATGATTGGACACTAGAAAGTTTATTTTGATTTGCGCCAGCATTAGAATTACTAGTGTTGTTTGAAGGAGATTTTGATGGATAGACCCTCTGAGCTCCATGAAGAAGTGTATTATGGGAGCTGTTAAATTCGTCCTTCCTGCATTTCCTAGGACTTGGGCATTGTCTGAACATATGCTTTTCTCTCAAACATGAAAAACACAGTTTAGCTTCCGCCACTACCTTTGCTCGCTGAGTGGGAGACTCTTCTTTAAATACCCTACACTCCCTGATGCGGTGATTACCTTTACACACAATGCAGCGAGGGGATGGAGGCGTTGCCGATGTTGTTGGTCTCTGAGTGCCCTTAATTTTCGTGTTAGCAGCAAAAGTTCTCGAGGCAACTTTGGTCTTGACTACTGAGTTGGTGTTATCCTCAGTTCTTGCCTTTTGCACAGGGAGGCAACTTTTGCACAGCCGTGTTAAGAAGTGAAGTGCTCTTAAGGTCCGAGTCATATGAAAGTGATTTAAAGACCCCAACAAGACTTAAAATTGTTGCAGAATAGTTTATGATGTTATCACTATTGTGCATCTTTAATGGAGGAAATGAGCTGAGTTTGTCTAAGTGTGCACTGACTACTGCTTGGGGTTGGCCAAATTTACGTTCAAGTGTCTTAAGTGCATCCTTATACATTACACCACCTTATGCGAACTCAGCGACGGCGGTTTTAGCTCTTCCAGTTACAAGAGTTTTTAAGTATGTTAACTTGACATCGTCAGTCAAGGACTGTGAGTCTATGGCGCTTTTAAATTGTCCGAACCATTCGTGCCACTGCAAGGGATCACCATTGTACTATGACAACTTCCACTCGGGCAGTGGATCGTTCTTCTTACAATGATTGCGTCCGCCAACTGCTTTATCAAATCCGCGGAGTCCAAACAAGGAGCCGAAGGTGTGGGATGCTGCTGGCCACCCCAACACAACGGGTTCGGAGCGTAGCTCCATACGTTGGCGGAATGATCGGAGTGACAAAGGTGGGGGCCTGTGGAAGAACTAAATGGATTCGCTTGCGTGAAGTCTGATGTTACGTAATTTTGAGGCCCTGCTGCTGCTTGTACATGAGAGGAGCGGAGCGATGTAGTGATATGAGGGTTGATTAACGGGGCCGGTTGTACCGTGTATTAGTTTGCAGATGTACGTACAAGTGGTACTGCATTAGATGGGACTGCGGCCGGAAAACGCCAGACATTTTGATCCGGAGGAGCAGAGGGTACGTGGGTTATGGGTACAAAATTTTGGGCTCGGAACTCTTTTGTGGGGGCGGTGGATGAATTAATTGAGGTACAAAAACTTTTGCGGAGGAAATGATTGGTGTAGGCGGAGAATGCGGTAACAGATTGACAATATTCGCCACGGGGTTAGTGGCGTGTACTGGGAGTGCTTGTGGCGACGAAGGAGGAAAGCGGAATGCTGGTGGGATTAACGGGAAGAAATGCGGTGGCACGGGGTTTAAAACGGTTGATGGCGGGGCTGGTACACTTATGTGTGCTTGTTGCGGATTAAGTGCTAGCGGAGCATTAACGAGTGTATTTAAAGGTGGTGAACTGGGAGGGCTGACTAGATTCAACTGTCCCGGCATGCTCGACCTGCGCGGGAATTGATGATCTAACTGTAAACCATCGAAGTGCATTGTTGCTTGAGAAAATTGTCGGGCTGTGTTTGGGGCGTTTAGTTGAGTTGGCATACCAAAGTTTATTGGGTGTGATGGAGGCGTATATTGAGGCTGTTGCTGCTCTTGCATGATGTTATTTGCATTATGTGCATCATTGGTTACATTGTTTCTACTACTTGTTTCTTGCGGCTCATGGACAGGGAGATTGATGTTGGCCTCAACTTGACCATGTGTATTGAGATTGGAGTGTAAGTTTGGAAAATGAGATGAAGAAGAACGTGACAGAATTGCTTGGTTGGATTGGGCGATGGAACCAGAAAAGTGCACACTCGGTTCATCTGCAACATCTGCCATGTTCCCGGCCGGTAACGAATTGACCCAATCTTGAACAAGTTTCTTGCTCTTGACTGAACTTCTTTCCGTAAAGAGCTTGCTCATTTTGCCAGTGGCAGACCCGTCGGCGGATGCTTTTGTCATCAACTCAAATTCTTGAAGGGCTGCAGCAGCTACTTCCTTTCGATGATCCTCCTCAAGCTGCTCAATTTCCAATTCTCGCAATTTCGTTGGTTTTTCAATTTCAAGACGCTGTCTAGCAATGCACAGCTTTGCCTCATGTTGTTTTTCAATTTTTTCCCTTTAAGTCTTGATAATTCTAAGTCTCGTTGCCGCTGACTTGATCTTTTTGAGGAACTCATATGTGAAACTGATCTAGAATGGTGAGAGGTATACAGCTCTGCTGTCTCTTTGTCTTGAACCCAATTGATATACCCTCGAGCAGCAGCAATGAACTACTCAGTTTTCTTTGTTACAGTCTCTAACCATTTTTCAAGGTTCTTACAGGCAGCATCTGGATCTTCAGTCTCTTGTGCCAGATCAAAGAGCTCTTCATTCTTATCAACTACTCTAGTAAAAGCATCCTTGCACTTCACAATCAGACGTTCGATCTTAACTTTCCTGTCTTGCCTATCAACAGCATTGTTAATTTCACCATAGATGTTATTAAGTTCAGCCTCTAATTTTGCCCTCGCACTATAAAGTTTGTTAATTTTGTCCTGCAATGTTGCCATGATCTTATAAAAACAGAAACCAAAAGTTTAATTTGGTTTTTAATACAAAAGTACACACACACACACACACATAAACAACATAAATGGGTTAAACCGAACCATAGTATGACGGTTTGCCTAGCAAACCGCCAAAGAGCAAAGTGGTTCGTCGAGTACAATAGTACCCGGCGAAAAAAAAAGAAAGAACGGTGAGCGCGGAAAGCGCGACAAGGGACAGAACGGGAGACGGGACGGACGGGAAGAGACGCCGAACGAGCAACGCACGACGCAACGGGAAACCGCACGGACGAACGGTAGCGTCGGGTGAACAGCGCGCGACGAAGCGGGAAGATAGCACGGGCGGGGCGGAAACGTCGGGCAGACGGAGCGCGACGAAACGGGAAAACGGTACCGACGAGAAGGAAACGTCGAGCGGGTAGCGCGCGACGGGACGGGAAGACGGGATAGCACGGGAGGGAGACGGTAAACTACAAGCGAGGAGGCGGGAGGATCAATGCTAGCGGGCCAAAGCAGCAAACTCAACCAAACAAACTAGCCGTAACTCCAGAATAAACTTAAGTCACACCCTAGAAAGAGGGAGAGAAGCTACTGCCAGGTAAACTAGCACAAAACATTGTGGGGCTTTATCTACGGCATCAAAACATCGAACAATTTACGAAAACGAAGTACTATAACGAAAAATTAAAAAGGCCAGAAAATTTACTAGCCGTAACTCCAGAACAAACTTAAGTCACACCCTAGCAAACCACCATACCCAGACAACAAAAGTGCATACTACCAAAATTAATAAAGCTACAATTTGCTAGCAAACAAGTGTGGTGAAGGTCACGAAACAAACCAGCCGTAAATCCAGAATGAACTTAAGTCACACCCTAGCAAGCAACGAGACTAAACAACCAATCAGCATACTAGCAGAAAAAAATTTACTACAACAAAAACTCAACATATTACATCAAACAACAGCTAAACGGGGGATAGAAAGAAACACATCGACACGGAAACAAAAAGACGGAAAAGGAAAATGAAACCAGATAACCTGCGGAAAACGGACGGTAGTAAATGGCTCAAAAAACGGGGAGAGCGAAACGTTTAGTAAAGCGCTATTGGAGAGAACCAACCACAAACTAACCCGTAACTCGTGAGTAAACTAAGTCACACCACCAGTCAGCGGGTAGACTCCCACAACAACGCTAGACTAAGTGACATTCAGGTTATCAAAGGCTTGAGTGAGTTCCGCCTCCTCGAACGCATGACGGGTGCGAAGCGTTTTACGACGGCGCTTAGAGAGCTTTCTCGGTCGGGAGCGTGTTATCAAGGACCGGAGGTTGTTCTTATGTGCTAACACTATAGTGAGTGTTTTCAACTCAAGCGCAGGCTTCTGATGTAACGCTCTGTACTCATTAAGTAAACAAGGATCTTTCTGTTTACGTCTAGACACAATGTCTTTCACTAAATGGATGTTAACTAGAGTACTACGCTTGAGCTGATTGTAAATATTAGGAGTTCCCTCTCTGGGGCAATACACTATAGATTCTATGCGCTCCTGATACTTTTCAAGCACTTCAATAAGCTGCGAAGGTGTTAAAGGCTTATTGCTCATTGTTGTTACTGCGATGACGGGACAATGAATTGTTCACCACATCATGCCATATAACTAGCCTCTTTTTATCACGGAAGAAATGACTCAATTGGAACAGAGCAGTTTTTCGTACTTTCACCGCGTTAGGATTGAAACTCAGACCTGGTAATGCGTAAATTCCTTTTTTATAATGGTCTTGTAACGCTTGAGGCAAAGTCTTTATGGTGTGATGCAGTGAACTTGCAGCTAATATGAAAACCATATAATGTTTTCACAACATAACTGATATGAGCTTTGCTCAAACTCCGAATCTTGATGATAAATGCAAAATTTTCACGACTTTCCAAGAATGAGCGCTTTTTGTAAAAAAAATTAGTTACCTGATTTTTTGTGAAGTTCGAAAAACTTGACCAAATTTGTTTTTTACAACGTTTTAATCTGTCTAACTACTATATAGGTATGCTAGAATGATCGGATAGATTTTTTTTCTTAAATTTGGTCAATTTTTTTCAAACTTTTTTTCTGCTTCGCTTTTATGCCAAGGCTATCAAAAAACACTGCAATTTGATTTCTGGATTTTGACAAAATTTGTCAAAATTGTTGTTTTTCAAAAAAAAAATTGTAAGGGCTGGGTTATTGGTGACCGAGGAATTCCGAAAATATCAGATTAGAGGAAATTAAACCGAGAAAAATCGAGGGGGGTTACTAGATTTGCCGGTTTCTACAATATTTACATAAAACATCAAAAGGAGTTTCAGTTTTGATTGAGTCTTACAAGTTTTTGAAGCTTTGAGGGGATGTTTGGGTTTTACACTGAGACTGCTGACAGTTGAAAAATGCGCCCTCTTTTTTCAAGATCGTATTGATGCACCACCAATGTGGCCTTGCAGTCATCTATCCTTGGAGTTTGCACCGTGCTCTCATTCTTTGTGGAAACTTTTTGCCTTTGTTGTTAGGGTAGCAAGCATCACTGCTCCACGTCATTTGAGCCAGTTGTCTGATAGCATTGTTCGACTTTTTTATCCGATATCTCGTTATCTCCTTATAACGTCTACAGAATTAATGCACGCAAATTTCAAGGGTAAATTCATTTGAAGGAAACCTTGTCAACAAGCACAGACGCCTAAATTTGGCAATAAAATAATCGGCGTCACCGTTTCCAAGCAATGATTCTCTCCCTGTATAATAGTGCTGCCGGTGCTGGCCAGTAAAAGCTCAACACTATCTGGTAATGAAGTTTAATCTTCTAAAATGCAACGGGAACCACCTGTTTTCTGACCAACTTGTGATAATGCCGTTCTGAAAAAAGCAGTTTATCCGTATCTAACTCCTGTGATCAATCTAAATTGTGCAAATAAACGAGTTGCCAACACAATTGTCTTGAAATGAGTCTAAAACGACAATCGGATTTAGTATTCTTTTCCTTTTAATGGTGTGCAGCAACAATAAAATAGCTGCAAATACAGTCTATCGGAACTTTAATTCAAGATATTCAAGATGTCAGCAACCGTATTCAAAACATATCCATGCGAAAAAGCATAGTTTACTTACAGGCAAATCTAGCTTGATATTTTTCAGCAGGTTAATGTCTGAGCTCAGATTGGTCACCAATACGTTTTCGAAACAAAAATATTAAGCCTAAAAAGAGCGCAATCGATTTAGTATATTAGTAGGCTCAACGAAAATTATGTTAAATGAACTTTTTCAGAGCTTTCTATGCCAAACAGAACGCATTTTGTGTGCATTTAATCTTTTTGTAAGGCTTACATGGTTAAGAAATATGATGTAATACTTTTCTCGCTTTGTTTAAATTGCTTGCTTCGCTGCTCTTTTATTTACTCAGTAACAAAAAAGGAATGGTAAATCGTATTTCGATGGCTGAACAGACAAGGTGGCCGAGTGGTTAAGGCGTTGGACTGCTAATCCAATACATTCTCCGTTCGTGGGTTCGAATCTCATCTCGTCAAAGTTTTCCTTCAACAAATCAAACTTTGTCCAGAGGCTACTTATCAAGTTTTCTGTCAAAATTTCATCATTTCCAAATAAACTATCAAGATAGGAAAAAAACCAACAGCTGTCAATCTCTATCAAAAATGTACATCTACGTATCAATTGAAATCAGAAACGAAAAAGGAATGGTAAATCGTATTTCGATGGCTGAACAGACAGGGTGGCCGAGTGGTTAAGGCGTTGGACTGCTAATCCAAAACGTTCTCCGTTCGTGGGTTCGAATCTCATCTCGTCAAAGTTTTCCTTCAACAAAGCAAACTTTGTCCAGAGGCTACTTATCAAGTTTTCTGTCAAAAATTCCTTCATCGTTTTCCAAATAAACTGTCAAGATAGGAAAAAATTAACAGTAGTCAATCTCTATCGAAAATGTACATCTAAGTATTGATCGAAATCAGAATTAATTGAAATCAGAAGTGAGAAAGGCATGACAATTCGTATTTCGACGGAAGTACAGACAGGGTGGACGAGTGGTTTAGGAAATGGACTGTTAATCCAAAACTTTCTCCGTTCGTGTGTTCGAATCTCAGCTCGTCGAAATTATGTTTTAACAAAGCAAAATTTGTCCAGCGGCTACTTATCAAGTTTTCTGTCAAAAATTCCTTATCATTTTCCAAATAAACTGTCAAGATAGGAAAAAATCAACAGTAGTCAATTTCTATCGAAAATCTACATCTAAGTACTGATCGAAATCAGAATTAATTGAAATCAGAAGTGAGAATGGCATGACAATTGGTATTTCGACGGTTGTACAGACAGGGTGGACGAGTGGTTTAGGAAATGGACTGTTAATCCAAAACTTTCTCCGTTCGTGTTCGAATCTCAGCTCGTCGAAATTTTGTTTTAACAAAGCAAAATTTGTCCAGCGGCTACTTATCATGTTTTCTGTCAAAAATTCCTTGATCATTTTCCAAATAAACTGTCAAGATAGGAAAAAATCAACAGTAGTCAATCTCTATTGAAAATGTACATCTAAGTATTGATCGAAATCAGAATTAATTGAAATCAGAAGTGAGAAAGGCATGACAATTCGTATTTCGACGGTTGTACAGACAGGGTGGACGAGTGGTTTAGGAAATGGACTTTTAATCCAAAACTTTCTCCGTTCGTGTGTTCAAATCTCAGCTCGTCGAAATTTTCTTTTAACAAAGCAAAATTTGTCCAGCGGCTACTTATCAAGTTTTCTGTCAAAAATTCCTTCATCATTTTCCAAATAAACTGTCAAGATAGGAAAAAATCAACAGTAGTCAATCTCTATTGAAAATGTACATCTAAGTATTGATCGAAATCAGAATTAATTGAAATCAGAAGTGAGAAAGACATGACAATTCGTATTTCGACGTTTGTACAGACAGGGTGGACGAGTGGTTTAGGAAATGGACTGTTAATCCAAAACTTTCTCCGTTCGTGTGTTCGAATCTCAGCTCGTCGAAATTTTGTTTTAACAAAGCAAAATTTGTCCAGCGGCTACTTATCATGTTTTCTGTCCAAAATTCCTTCATCATTTTCCAAATAAACTGTCAAGATAGGAAAAAATCAACAGTAGTCAATCTCTATTGAAAATGTACATCTAAGTATTGATCGAAATCAGAATTAATTGAAATCAGAAGTGGGAAAGGCATGACAATTCGTATTTCGACGGTTGTACAGACAGGGTGGACGAGTGGTTTAGGAAATGGACTTTTAATCCAAAACTTTCTCCGTTCGTGTGTTCAAATCTCAGCTCGTCGAAATTTTCTTTTAACAAAG
This sequence comes from Convolutriloba macropyga, assembly GCF_964194025.1. Lineage (NCBI taxonomy): Eukaryota > Metazoa > Xenacoelomorpha > Acoela > Convolutidae > Convolutriloba > Convolutriloba macropyga. Next base: position 2,819,297 of record NC_134477.1, read on the forward strand.
CAAAATTTGTCCAGCGGTTACTTATCAAGTTTTCTGTCAAAAATTCTTTCATCATTTTCCAAATAAACTGTCAAGATAGGAAAAAATCAACAGTAGTCAATCTCTATTGAAAATGTACATCTAAGTATTGATCGAAATCAGAATTAATTGAAATCAGAAGTGAGAAAGGCATGACAATTCGTATCTCGACGTTTGTACAGACAGAGTGGACGAGTGGTTTAGGAAATGGACTGTTAATCCAAAACTTTCTCCGTTCGTGTGTTCGAATCTCAGCTCGTCGAAATTTTGTTTTAACAAAGCAAAATTTGTCCAGCGGCTACTTATCAAGTTTTCTGTCAAAAATTCCTTCATCATTTTCCAAATAAACTGTCAAGATAGGAAAAAATCAACAGTAGTCAATTTCTATCGAAAATGTACATCTAAGGACTGATCGAAATCAGAATTAATTGAAATCAGAAGTGAGAAAGGCATGACAATTCGTATTTTGACGGTTGTACAGACAGGGTGGACGAGTGGTTTAGGAGTTTGACTGTTAATCCAAAACTTTCTCCGTTCTCGGGTTCGAATCTCAGCTCCTGGAAATTTTGTTTTAACAAAGCCAAATTTGTCCAGCGGCTACTTATCAAGTTTTCTGTCAAAAATTCCTTCATCCTTTTCCAAATAAACTATCAAGATAGGAAAAAATCAACAGTAGTCAATTTCTATCGAAAATGTACATCTAAGTACTGATCGAAATCAGAATTAATTGAAATCAGAAGTGAGAAAGGCATGACAATTCGTATTTCGACGGTTGTACAGACAGGGTGGACGAGTGGTTTAGGAGTTGGACTGTTAATTCAAAACTTTCTCCGTTCTCGGGTTCGAATCTCAGCTCGTCGAAATTTTCTTTTAACAAAACAAAATTTGCCCAGCGGCTACTTATCAAGTTTTCTGTCAAAAATTCCTTCATAAATTTCCAAATAAACTGTCAAGATAGGAAAAATTCAACAGTAGTCAATCTCTTTCGAAAATGTACACCTAAGTATCGATCGAAATCAGAATTGATTGAAATCAGGAGCGAGAAAGGCAAGATAATTCGTATTCCGACGGCTGTACAGACAGGGTGGGCAAGTGGTTAAGGCGTTGGACATCTAGTCCAATACGGTCTCAGTGCGTGGGTTCGAATCCCATGTCTGTAGAATGTTTCTTTTAACAAAGCAAACTTTGTCCAGCGGCTACTTATCAAGTTTTCTGTCAAAAAGTTCTTCATCAGTTTCCAAATGAGCTATCAAAATAGGAAAAAACAAACAGTAGTCGATCTCTATTAAAAATTTACATCTAAGTATCGATCGAAATCAGAATTGATTAAAATCAGAATCAAGAAAGGCATGATGATTCGTATTTCGTACGGTTGTACAGACAGGGTGACCAAGTGGTTTAGGAGTTGGACTGTTAATCCAAAACTTTCTCCATTCTTGGGTTCGAATCTCAGCTCGTCGAAACTTTCTTTTAACAAAACAAATTTCGTCCAGCGGCTATTTATCAAATTTCTGTGAACAAATTTCTTCATCAGTTTCTGAACAAGCTATCAAGATAGGAAAAAATCAACAGTAGTCAATCTCTATCAAAAAGTTACAAATAGGAATCGATCAAAATCAGAATCAATTGAAATCAAAAACGAAAAAGGAACAACAATTCGTATTTCGACGGTTGATCAGGCAGGGTGGCCGAGTGGTTGAGGCGTCTGACTGCAAATCCAATACAGTCTCAGCACGTGGGTTCGAACCTATCCCTGTCCAATCCCATCATCAGAAAGCTAGACTTCACAAATGCTCTGTGAAGTACGGAAAAAGACGCAAAGCTTCTGGCTCTTCCCTACCACAAGCACCCAGCCTACAGAAGTTATGTTAAAAAAGTTCTATACTATATTTGTCCCACTGAATTATACCAGATTCGGTGGGCAGGTTGATATCCTTTTAATCAGTCCCATACAAACAGATAACAATCTTCCACCAAAAAATACGCTCAATTGATAACCAACTTTTGAGCAGTGAGTTCATTAGATTAAAAAGTAACAAATACGCAAGGCAACAACTTTAACTCTTGTAACACCTGACTTAATGAACTACAAAAAAGAACATTTTTAACAATAAAAAGACAACAATTTAAATTGGTTAGCTCCCAGACGGTTGAAATACATTTTAAATAGGAAATATTGGTGTGTCTCGATAAAAAAACCGCCAACCTAGCTTTCGAACTCTTGTTATGACATTTTAAACTTTTTGAACGCAAATGCCGAAATTTGAACAAAACAAAATTTGTGTAGCTTAGGATGCCAATTAATTCGAACTTGCAGCTAGTGATGAGCTGGCTCCCCTTTTCAGAATAATCTATTACCATACAACTTTGATCCCCGACCGTCGGCTTTTCAGTTATTTGTAAAATCAACTTTTAGGGCATTTTTTAGTAAAATTGAAAAATTTGGGGGTCTTCTACGACAGCCTTTTCGTTTTTGTCAACTACATTGCTACATGACTATAAAAAAATTTGGTCTTCCTAGCTTCGAAAACAAGGAAAATTGGACTAAATTTTGATGACCAAAAAACACTATAATGTAGTCAATAAAGCTTTCTCTTCATTCGTTTGGCTTCACTTAAAAACCGAGCAGGAAGAATTCTGCAAAACTTGAAGCTTTCCCGCTTCCCAGAATAATGTCAACAAATCGAAAAAATTGAAAACATTAGTTGAATTTCACCTGTCTGTTTAAAAATCGGTCCATCAGATCAAACCCAATCTCAGACACAGATGGAAGTCTCTGAACCCTCATGGAGGTGGAAAGGGTGGAAGCATTGCTCGCCAGTCGAGTCCGCCCAAAAGTTCCACTTGTCGCTGTACAAACAGACAGCAGATGCATTTATCATTCGACTATGATTTCAATTACATCAAATCTACAGAAACGCAGCTTGAAAATTTTTTCCGCCAAACAGTCACAAAAAAATTAGGTGATTAAAATAGGGGATCTTTTCCGTTTGTGCCCCCCCTCACCAGCTTAGTGGGTGCATATTATTTGCACCCCTAAACGCACGCGCCATATTTTTACATAATGGTTTACTATGTTATGGCACGTGCTTTGTAACTGGGGGAGTATAATGTATTGGGGGGGGGGGGCATAACGCACTGGGGGTGAGGGTGGGGTGTTGGTGGGGTGGGGGAGGGGGAAGCATAACGCACTGGGGGGGGGGTACAAACGGAAAAGATGCACAAATGGGATAGTATTGGTTTTTACATCGAAAGATAAGGTACTTCATTATATTACAACGCTTAATGATCACAGCTACTACAAGTTCTAAACCATTCTAGAAACATTACTTGCTAATTTTTATGAGCTATGGACGAATGATTGAGCTATTTGTTCAGTTTCGAACAGTCATTCGGAAACGAAAACTTTGGTGCTGTGATATCTCTTAATGCTAGTAGCTTGCAGTCAGTTTTTTGCTCTTTCTCTACAATATCCAACGTATTTCTACAATATCCAACGTAATTATCCAACTCATTTAGAGAGCATGTTTGCAAAGTTTTTCCAAGTGCACGGCATAAAAAATGTGTTCTGATTGCTTCCGTTATTTTTTGAGATCTACAGAGAGGCAACTTTAAGGTAGCGTGTTGGTTGTGACAGGTGATTTTATGAAATTTTAATGGCGGGTGAGTTGGGGGGGGGGGGGGGGTGACTGAAGGGGTCAAACTTTTGAGATTAAGCCGCCCTTCGCGACATTGCATATTTTCTGTTGTTATCAAGCAATCAAAAGCTGCAAGATAGTGACAAACAATAAATTTTGTTCGGCACTTTCCCATTATACCCCCCCCCCCCGCTAGGTGGTCATATAACACATTGCCCCCTCCCCCCTGTCATAGTAATTATAAATTAATGGGGGCATATTTTCGTGAGGGTGGGGGGGGGGGAGGGGGGTTATAAAGTAAAAGACCCTATTATTGCACCTGTGAGAGGAGTGATTCCAGTTGTAGCAATTGCAGCTGTGCTATTAACGGATGCATTTAGATCTGTGCCCATTTGTAGTTTCAAGGGAGCGGGAGATCGGAGGGAGAATCTCCTGATTGAGCCATCTGGGGAGAACACGTTGTCACTGCCGAGACCTGCACAAAATAACAAGCTTTCAACTTTATCCCTCATTCAAAGAGATTTCCGCATTATAATGAACGTCAATGTTCTCCCAGAAGGGACGTCAAAGGTGAAAGAGCACTGGATTTCTTTCCTTTTCAAAAATGAAAAAAAAACACTTAAAAATTTTTACTCTTGAAAGTTTTAATGAAACAAGTTAATAAAAGAAGATGATCAATGTAATCAACTTATTAGGCTATATAAAACATTAGCAATGCATAAACACCCATTAACTTGTTCGATTTGGTTTTTAGTTTATTCAGCAGGGGGTTGTCGGGCTGATAAACAAAAAATTTTCTTCACGGGGGAAAAGCAAACAGACCCAAGGCATCAATTAAAAAACTATGTGACTTTCGAACTTGTGAATGAATAGTACCCGCCATGAATAGTAACCGCCATTTACACATAGATTATTAATTTTCAACGTTCATTCAAATGTTTGAGTTGCCGAAAATAAAAAAAACTTGAAATATGATATGTACCGAAATCATACAGATTTAACAAGCACTCTAAGTGTCATAAATTTCACTGCAGAAAATATCCTCAACAATCACAGCAAAAAAAGTGCACCGGAACCTATCACGCGCAGTGGATTGAAAATAAACAACCAAAAACGTGCAAATAGAAAGAAAAATCATGCAAACAAAGGTTATTCACGGAAAATATTCTAGCAGCTTAAATTAAAAAACCAAAAAGATAGCTCGTGAAAGTCTGCGCGCAGCGGAGAATATCCCGAGATACGTCATTTTTTTATATTTTAAACTCGTCTTACCAAAAACTAGTTTTAAACAAATTAATTAAAAAAACAATACTTTATATAAACATTGACACTGCACGTCCTTAGATTGAGTAAATAAAACAAAAACCTAGTGGAAATCCATAACGGAATGCAAAATTGGCATGAGAAAAGTAGTGAAAGATCATGAGAAAAGATCAGAATGCTTCTTGAAAAATAGCGCCGTCAAAAACCAGAAAACACTATACTAAGGTCCTTAATCACAGCATAAAGCACATATTAGTAGTTCTGTCAGGTAAAAAAGATAAAAATCACCAAAAAGCATTCAAAAGCAACTGTTATCAAAGTCAATGAAAGAAATGGTTATAAAATAAAGCTGAAAAAATAGCAGCAGTTACGCAGCACTAAGAGTCCAAGGAGAAGAGCTATTTTTGAAACTATGTGATAAGGACAGGAGAAGCAACACAAACAGGCAAGACTCAAAAACCCACGAACTTTCGAAAAATAATAGTTTAATGACAAAAAACACTGATGTGAATGTAATTCGTTAATTATATTCATTTATGCCTCATAAGCAACCGATTGTCAATAATCGGATTAAATTGAAAGATAATAAGCACTAAAAATGAACAAAATATTTGCTAATAACTTTTAAAAAATGTTTCAAAGTCATAGGACGAATATGAACTGAAACACTTATTTCATTTATTTAAGTTTTATAAGCAACCAACTTTTGATCTGATGATACACCGAATTGATTGTTATAACAGAAACGTTACAAAATATACGCAAACCGCAAACACTTTTGGAAAAAATCGTGTCAAAGTCACTATAACCCTTAACCTTGAACTCAAATTATCAGTTATTGTCTAATTAGGAAGTGACGAAAACTGTCATTAACGCGACTAACTGAAAAGAACAAAAAAATCGCAAAACCGAGCAAGACTTAAAAAAATCACTGATAATGAAAACAAGTTGTGAGAAAACAAGCACTTAAAATCTTTTGATATCAATTGAAGCTAATAAGTAGATTCAATTAAGCTTCAATAAAGATCAAATGAGACAGGTCATTAATGACACTAAGTAACAGGACAACAAAAGAACTAGAAACAAGGGCAAAACAATTAATCGCTAATACTTTATTTAAAAGAAACAATGTCTATGTCATAAAGACCATTAACTGCTCTTTGAAGAATTCCAAAATTAATTTTAGGCATAATTAGAACACTTGTGTGACCTTTCCAAACCATTAGTTAAAGAAAACACATCAAAAATAGACGTCAAAATTCAGCAAATGAAAAAAAAACTTGCTTTCAAAAACCAGAAACTGGTTCATGTAGCAAATTCTCACTCCAGTTTGATAGTAATTAGGAAAAAATCACACTTCACGCCTAATCATTTTTCAATCCCTTTACCACTAAAGCGCCACTCTAAATTTAACTCTCAATGAAAAGAAAAAATTCTGCACAGAACCTTGAAAAAAAAGACAGCGGACCAATAGAATCCATTTTTTTTATTGTGAAAAGGAAAGTGCAAAATTATAGACGTTTGATTAGGGAACAGCGGCTATTAATGGAGCATTACTTAAATAAAAGAAAATTCGTGAGATAAGAAAATTCATTTCAAAACTTTCTGCCAAATAGAAACACTTTCTGCTATCAACCAACTGGAACTAACGTTTGTAAATGCTCGAAATACTAAAGCTCCAATTGAAGGAAGCAATTAAGGCCAAAGTGGTCACAGAAAGGGCACAAAAATGATATTGTTTCTGCTTCATTTCAGTGCAATTCAACAGCAAATGATCATAACTCCTTGACAGGGTTGAGACAGGTCTTTTGAAAAAAATAAAGCATTTTCCAAATAAATTAGATAAAGCTTGACTATTTTCCTTCAGAACTCCAAATCATTGTCATTATAGATAAACGTTGCGTTAAAAAACAAGGTATACGAAATCAACCCAGCATTGAAATTGCGATAAAGCTAGAAAGTATACACAGAATAGACTGTAGACACCGGAAAAAGAATTTCAAATCAGTAGCATCAGTAAACAACAATTAATGAAATTTCTCACTGAAATTCTCACAATTCGCCAAATATCAATTGGCAAGAAAAATGTGAACAGGTCAGTTTGATGTCTGTGAAAAAAACACAATCTTGAGGCCCAATTCATTACTTATCTAGATATTATCTGAGAAAATTAAGAAGAGCTATATATAAAAAATATTCTGCTTGAGAGAATTTATGAATTCGAAATTGATAAAACAAAAAATTACGGCAAGAGGATACAGTTGCTCGCGAGGATTCACGGAGTACAAGTATGTTTCGAAAACATTCTCTTACAAAAACACATGCCCAGAAGGGAGCCAAAATAGAGGTGAATGATACCTTTATCCTTCTGTACTAAAACTACTTTAAAAATCAGGAAGAATGTTTGATTTAAAATAATTAACGTTGCTTTATAATATGAATAAGCATTCGTACTAATACAAACTACTAAACATAGCTGACAGATTGCCAGAAAATAGCCGCAATAGCTTCGTAGATCTGCAGTCTCAAAAAAAAAACAGTAAAAAAGACAGACCAAAAAAAATCATCTTTTCATTGAAGGCTGATATGTTATATTTTGATTTAAAATCTGTATATGTTTTTGCTGCCTCTATGAGCTGCTCTCAAATAATCTTCATTTAGAGTGACACACACCCATTTGACCTTATCTCTTTGAATTAAAGTAAATAAAAGTCAACTTAAAAGTGAGGAAGTCACGTTTGTGAGTGAGGTAAGTCAAGTGTGACCAAAAACTTAATCACGCAAATGAACAAAAAACTCGCTCAACTAAGAGCGAAAAATGACGACGTCACACACGCACTTCAGTTGAAATTGCATGAACGACTGAACAAAAAGCAGATTTGAAGTGGTTGCGACGTCATATGGTCGTAACAAAAATCGCGACTACGAAATAAAAACATAGCCGGAAGAAATCCGGAAGCGACTCGAAGCGTAAAAACTTGACAAAAAACCGTAATTGCAGCTGAAACCATTACCCTTTGTATTAAACCATAAATTCATTCCCCCATGCCTGATCTAAAAATTGGTGAAATTTAAACCACTGTCAATAAGAGAAACATAATGCAGCAAAAATATATATTATTGAAAACGTTTGGTAACGTTAAGTGCAAAATAATTAGGATATTCAAAACACTGACGGGCTGAAAAAGTTGACAGGGCTATCAATTGCCCTCAAATAATTCATGATTCTAATCTCAAAAAGATCGCGAAAGCAAACGGCAGATAATAATAATAAAAAGTTAAATTTTTCAAAAAATAATGCTCAAAATTAGGAAACAGAAAACTACTAAAGTTAGATTTCTACTCACTGCAATTAAGAGAAAAACAACAAATACTTCTTTCTTGTTGTATATATGCTAGACAACATGATTTCAAACTAATTCAAAAATTAAAATAATCAAAGAACAGCAACAGAAAAACATTCAAAGGCAAAAAATCGTTTAAGAACAATACCAAGGCCGGAAAAAATCAAAATAAAAGTAATAATTGGACATTCTGGAAAAGGCACTCTAGCAAACTGTCAGTACTGCCTTATGTTGAATAAAATCAATTGCAAACCAAAGAAATAGCGAAAATCTAAAAAAAAGCCAAAATCATTCAATTTTTTAATAACTGAAAAAATCAATATAAGCAGTATAAATGTAGGTGCCAGATCAAAACTAAAATGATACAAGCTAGAATGTGAACACAATGAACACAATGTAAGAAACACCGTAACAAAGACTAATTCTTGATTTTTGAAAGTTAAAAATCAAATTAAAAAAAAAAGAAAGACGAACACATTTCATTTTTCAGCATTCGAAACATAGAAAAGACAATGAGTCATCTGAGACAAACATCCATCCTCGTGAACAGAAGAAAAAAAGAAAAAGCAGAAATCAAACATACGAAACAATGAAACATTTTGCAAAAAAATGGTCAAAAAATTTTTAAGACAGCGTTTATAAAAAAATTATCTGTTTTTCAAAAATTTAACGCTAAAAAAGATTGAAGTTTCAATTGAAGAAAATTAAAGCCCGTCATGTTGCACAAAAAGACTATTTCTAGTAATTAAAACCAAAATAGAGACAAAAAACTGAGAAAAATTGGAAAAAACTACCAACATCGGATTAGCATATGTACAATTTTATAAAACAAAATTACATCGAGGTAAAAAGAGGCATTGAGTATATGAATTATGAACGGGAAGTTGTCATATTAACTGATTTTTGACAAAAAGACGGCTAAAAGATCCAAAAATGAAGAAATTAATAAAAAAAATCAAAAAATTAATTGAAAAAATCATGAAATATGAGCAAATTTTGAATTGAAACGCGTTTTCAGGCTCTGCAAAACACTGTGGTATTATTTTCCAAGGTTTACATTTCAATATAGCATCGAATAAAAACCATTTTTACAAAAAATCAAATTACACGCAAATAAAATGGGCCACTTAGACGAAAAACGGCTAAAAACGGTTATCTATATGTGCCATTCAGTCAAAAACTAATTTTCAAAGTAAAAAAAGTCATTCACTAAACGCAGCGCATGATCAAAAAACTTCTCTCGCTCAGAAAAAAATTAGTTCACATGGCAATTTTTCTCACTTTCGCTTTTAGGTCAAAACAGCGTCTGAACGAATAGTGCTTCCGGTAAAAAAAAACCTTAAGAACATAGCCGGAAGAATTCCGGAAGCGACTCGAAGCATCAAAAGTTCACAGAAAACCCTAATTGCAGCTGAAGACATAACCTTTTATATTAAACCATTACCTCATTGCCTCCTCAGGTCTGATCTCACAATTGGTGAAATTTAACCCCCTGTCACCACGAGAGACAAAATGCAACAAAATTTAATATTAGTGAAAACGTTTGGTAACTTGAAAAAAGTCATAAATAGTGAGGATAGGATGGTCAAATTACGGACCGGCTGAAAAAACTGACAGTGCTAGCAATTGTCCTCAAATAATTCATGATTCTTTTATCAAAAACATCGCGAAAGTAAACGGCAGAAAACAATCTTAGAAACTAGGCTGAATTTTTCTAAAAAAGAATGGTCAAATTTAAAAATCAAAAAACCACCACAATTAGATCTCTAATCACTGCAATTAAGACAAAAACAACATATACATCTTCCTTTATGTATATATTCTAGAAAACATGATTTCTTACTGAATTAAAAATTAAATTAATCATAGAAAAGACAAGCAAAAGAATAATAATCAAAGGCCAAAAATCGTTTTAAAGTAATACCAAGGCCCAAAGAAAAATGCAATAAATAGTAATAAGTGGAAAATTTGGAAAAGGTTTCCTAGCAAACTCTCAGTACTGGCTTAAGTTGAATGAAAACATTTGCAAACCAAAGAAAGGAGAAAAATCTAAGAAAAAGCTGAAATCATTCAAATTTTAACAACTGAATAAATCAATATAACGAATATAAATGAAGGTGCTAGGACAAAGCCAGAATGATACAAACAAGAATGTGATGAATATGGACACAATGTGAGGAAAACCGTAACAAAAAGACTAATTCTTGATTTTTGAAAGTTAGAAAAGTTATTGTTTGTTACAAAAAATCAAGAAAAGCGAATACATTTCATTGTTCAGCGTTCGAGACGTTGAAAAGACAACGAGACAAAGATCCATCCCCTGAACAAAACACAAAAAAAAAGAAAAAGCAGAATTCAAACAAACAAAATATTAAAACATTTTGCAGAATAAAATGTTCAATAAATTTTTGAGACTGCATTTATGAAAAAGTAACTGTTTTTCAAAAACTTAAAGCCAAAAAAATGAATGCCAAAAACAGATTTCTATTAAAGTCTCCCATGTTGCACAAAAAGACTATTTCTAGTAATTAAAATCAAATTACAAAAAAAAACAGAAAAATTGGGAAAAAACTACCAAAATCGGATTAGCATATGTGCAATTTTATAAACACAAAATTACATCCAGGTAGAAAGAGGCGTTGTTGAGTATATGAATTGTCAAAGGAAAGTTGCTACGTTAACTGATTTTTGACAAAAACACAGCCGAAAGATCCAAAATTGAAGAAATTACTAGAAAAAAAGTCAAAAACTAACTAAAAAATCAAGAAATGTGTGCCAATTTTGAACTTCAAACGCATTTTCAGGCACTCCAAAAAACTGTGGTATTAATTTCCGTGATTTACAAATCAATACAGCATCGAATAAAAATCATTACTACAAAAACCAAATTAAAAGCAAAAAAACTGGGCCACTTAGACGAAAAAACGGCTAAAAACGGATATCTATATGTGCCATTCAGTCAAAAACTACTTTTCAAAGTCAAAAAGTCATTCACTAAACGCAGCGCATGATCAGAAAACTTTTCTCGCTCAGAAAAAATTAGTACACAAGGCAATTTCAATCACTTTCGCTTTTAGGCCAATACATCGCCTGAACGAATAGTACACTTCCGGTAAAAAAAAACCTTAAGAAAACCAATACTCCTCTTCGAGTCGTAAAAAACCAAGAGAAGGCCAATAATAGCACCAGCTATCGCTGTGCGGCTATTAATAAACTAAAAAAAATTTGACTTAGTAAAAAAGAATTGTATATTTTAGATTGCTCAGCTAAGCAGCTGCTCATTTCTATCGAACTCTGCAGTATAAGAAGAAATAATGCTGGTTTAAATTAATTAAACGCTCAAATAAGCAAAAACCGGAAAAACTTTTTTGGAAGAGATAACACGGAAGACTTTATGATATCACGGAGTAATTAGGCTTTAGAGCACATAGAAAAATAATAATTAAAGTATAGAACTAAGACAGCTAGTTACATGTCAGTACCAAATCAGTTTTTCAAAAAAAAAACAATTTTGTCTGATATTTTTTCTCGTCTTCAGCAGCCCAATGAAAACATTTCTTTCACATCTGGAACTGTAATCTTCAAATGCGTGCAGAAAATTATCATCGAAAAAACGACTCTGCAGCTCCTTTTCGAGACGCTAAAAGTTGGAACTCAATGATAGCTGGTTGAACAGCCGACGCGGCTATTAGAGTACTTTAAATATCAGAGTACTTTAAATATTATTCCAACATAAATCGACATAAAAAGGGATAGATACACAACATAAATAATATGAAACAAAACATGGACAGGATGATGACTTCAAACTATGTACGTGAACACATAGAGCTACATGAACAGAAATGTGAATACACTTCGAATAGTATCAGTCATTGCATAACAGGTCTGTAATGGTATGTCTAATTTGTGTGTTTACCTGGCCGACTGTTTGAGTCGGGAGTCCAGTCCTCATCAGGGGAAGAGACGACCAATCCGGGGACTGCACAAAGTTAGCACAAAAGGGGGGTTAGATTCAAAAGCAGAAAAAAAGTTGAGATCGATGTAGTATACATAGCTGTGTAGTAACCACTACGGGGGGGGGGGGGGCATTTCGACTTTTTGACCAAAAAATCTCTTTTCCAAATTCGGAAAAAAATTTTTGGTCAAAAAGTCGAAATGTCCCCCCCCCCCCCCCCCCCCCCCCGTAGTGGTTACTACACAGCTATGTATACTACTGATCGAATCTAATCAAACCAAGGCTAGGATCTGAATTTATTCAGTTATACAGTTTTCTTGTATAAATGTTACAATATTGATAGATAGAAATTTTAATATTGATGTGTTCATAAAGATATAAGGATGCCATATTTTCTACTAATACACGAAACTTAGAAATATTTTACACGGGTTTTGTGGGCTTACAGTCGTCATCAAAACTTACATGCAATTTTTATACAAATTGTTTTATTGAGGTGTTTATAGAGATATAAGGATGTCTTATTTTCGACTACAACATGAAACTAAGAAGCATTTTACTTTGGGTACATGGGTCTTCGGTCGTCATTGAAACGTACATGCAGTTGACCAAATCTCCATAATCGTTTTAGTAGCAGTTCGAGTACATAACGAGTGCAGTTAATATACGACAGATAGCATAAACGTTTCCGGTCAAATAGATCGGTAATTGAGTTGGTCGAAATAGTTACAAAACAATGTAAGATACTATAGAATGACTTACAACAGTGCCATATTTGGAGTTTTATTACTGATAATTAGCAAAAAGGGGAAGACAATCTCGCTGACTCAATTTTGATAGCATAAAGTGAATGTGAGTGTCAAAGTAACCCCCAACCCCCCCCCCCCCCCCGCCAAAAAACCGAGGAAACACCTAAAACGTAATTCACCCCCCACCCCACAAGACTATGGAAGTCACAAAAATTGTAAGTCACATATTTATCAAACACAATACAAGTGTAACTTAAAATACTAGCCGTTATTGTGCATGTACAATCTTCTACAAGGCAAGGTCCATTATGATAACTTTAAAAATCTTAAAATCAATTTCTCTATGCCAATGTTCTACTCACTGGCGGTGGCGAGGAACTCGAACTCGAAGCCATACTGAGTGTGGTCATCTGGAATCTCTGGCTTCATCTCCCCAAACAGGAGCGACTTGTACCTAAACAAAAGCCAATTTAACAAAATTAGGATCTTTTCCGGAGGGGGGGGGGGGGGGGGAGGTTAAGGGGGCATTTATAACTGTCCACTGTTCGTCTCATTTCTGGATGTCTGCATTTATCAATTCAACTAATTTAGAACGTCAAATTTTATATTTGGATCCATAAATACAGCATCAAACGCGTGTTCTTTTTCAGTAGGAAAGAGTTGATAGCAGCCTAAGTAATGGTTAGGTGACTCTGCTTGAAGTCGCTGAGAGATTCTGGCGTTTATCGAGAACCGCGAAGTGGTTCGAGATATTAAGTCAGAATGTCAAAGTGACTTCTGCAGAGTCACTTAACCATGCTTAAAACACGAAATGCGCACGCTTTAATATGACGAAAGTCAACGAAATTCAACTTCTGGCTAAGTAGCAACTTCTGTCATTTTGACTTCTGGCACTGCAGATTTTCGGCATTTTAAAATGTGCACGTGAGTGTTTTCATCTAGTTTAAGATGTCAGAAGACCACTGCTTGATTAAAAGTATTGACAGTTAGATCAACTTTCCAACCGGCTAGACAATAAATGTTTCTTCACCGACTTAGAGTTCACGGACCAAAACAAACAACCTAATTCAATCACGGAAAAGTGAATGCAACTTTTCATTCAGAACAAATTATTATTTCAGAACTTTATCCAAGAGTCATTTTAAAGAAAACCAACTTTTGATTTTAATACAATTTTTTTTGCAAACCTCTTTTTTATCAGAGAACGACCCTTTTTGGAAAAACTGCCAGTCAACTTTTGATTGCGAAGCGAATAAATTTTAAGCACCCCTAAAGATATGTTCTCAGCAAACTTCTAGAGCTCGATTTGGAATGAAATGATGATAGACCAATTTCAGAGATTAGAATAAAACATTTATTTGAGTTACAAAACTGACTCACAATTCTTTATTTTCAGTATTTAGAAACCAAAACGAGCGCGATTTCTCAGAAAACCCTAAAATCCTAACACACCCTAGAAATTTTCCCACCCACTCAAAAAGGGCTTGTCTTCAAAATTGCCTGGCAACAGTTAATTTCTCAGGATTAACTTCAAAGACACTTACCCATTTGCAAAACTGCCGACACTTCCGAAATTCTGCTTAACGCTCCTAACTTTCACCAAATAAAGTTTATATAATTTGCGGTTTCTTTGACACAAACTGAATGAAAATATCTCAACACACCAAGCACTCAAAACGGCTGAAGAAATAAATACTTATCAGCTCCTTTTGAAAACAAAGAATGACCATAAAAGGCAAGTTCCTGGAAATAGCCAACCTGTTTCAAAAGAGGTGCTCCGCTGTTGTAGGTATAGCAAACTATTGTATTATAAACTTACAATTGATATTATATAACTTATTGGAACATAATTTTGGACATAACTTAGTCTTTCAAACAGAATTTGACAAAATTGAATAGTTGATTTTAATGGGTTATTGGAGGTCCTTTGCCTCTCGAAAGAGAAGATTTAGCAACAGGTTCAAAATTTGTATAATCAAAACTTGATTTATTTTGAGCGTCTTAATTTCTCAGAAGATCACAAAATTATCTTACAAGAAACATCTAATTATTAGCAATTAACACAAATCGACGACAAGACCCTCGAAAAAAAAAAACAATTTAAAATGCTGTTGAAAAAACAATCGGACAACTTGGCACTTTTTACGGAAGAACAACTTGAAACGACTCATGAAAATAAATTTCGGAAAAAGTTAGCGGTGAACACATTTCCTGTTGCCGTCAGCTAAAGAAAGTAATTATCATTTTAGCTTTACAAAATTGAAATTCTACCTATCAAACAGTTGAAACATACAATAAGTATTTGCTGCAAATTAAGCTCTATAGAGCGGCCAACGATGATCCGAATTTAGCTACTTGAATTTCTTTCAAGTATTTAATAACCATTTGAAACAGATATTTCATATTTAAAATAGATTTGTTTAGCACAATTACTGTATACTTAGTCAACAATGACATGCTTCAGTTTCCGTTTATTAATACTAGAATGAAAGTATGTGTTAGTGTAATTTTTTTGCTGTTTATTATCACCTAACCTGCTTCTTAATTTTAAATCGTAAGTTTAAAATGTCCCAGCAATCTTCTTGATGAAAATCTCGTTCTTAACTGATCTAATCCTTGTGGTCTATTATAAACTTCAGTAATATTTCGTCTACACGATAAAAGAAGAATAAATAAAACACTAAAAGTTAGCAAAAAAACACTGCTTCTCAAAAATGATCGGTAACAGACACTAACACGCTCAGTAAACCTGATCTTTTTACTCTTAAACACCATGAAAAAATCAATAAAGATGATCAAGTGAAAAATTACATTTCACAAAAAATGCAGTAATGAGATGAAATACTCAAAGCTGAAAAACAAACCCAGAAATTCAACAAAACGAAGAATTGTAGAATCTAATGTAGCAAAATTTGAAATAAATGAACAGGGTTTGTTTTTCCCTAGCCGGCTACGAAGCAGTCATTGGCCTTTCATAAAAACAGTCGCAGAAAATTTGATGCAAGGTAGTTTTTTAAAAAAAATGCAATTTTTTTCCATTTTAAAAATTCTGGCGTCACCCTATCCGGCTATCGACGATAGCATGCAATTAAATAGCCCTACGAGAACACCAATAAACTGTTTAAGGCTAAAGGAAATATAACGGTCTCTACAAAGGAGTCGAACTGCAAAGAACTGTCTTTTTGTAGAAAAATATTTGTGACTTTTTGTCTTGATAGGAGCAAAGGTCAATAATTCCCTTAGCATCTAACATAGGCTCTCTGAGCTTAACCTAGCTGCTACTAAAGTCGGAGCCAGGGTACTAAGGTCCCTACACAGTCCTTTTAGAACAGTTCATCCGACGTTAGTCGAGACAGCTGTTGGTAGTTTCTTTCGAGTTATAGCGTATACTTCAATAAAAGTCTGATATCCTTGAAATATTTTCTTAGTCCTTAGGCCCGAACGCTTCCAGAGTTACCTGCTTTCTACGATAAAAGTTCACGTCTTAATAGAAATAATCATGATAACTTTCACAGTGATCAGTTTTACAAGAATACTGAACAGTGAGTGGCATTTTATAGATATCATTTTCATACAATTAATCCAATCAGATTTGTGTTCATTCTATTTTACATTTTTCTTCTCCATGGAAACGGAGTGAACAATCAGAAGACTGAGACAGTTCCGATTTAATTTATTTGTTCCCTTGAAATTATCATTTTCATAACCAACCTCATTGCAATTAATTTGCAATGCCACTTAATTTTTATGATTAATATCACCCTCCTTCAAATTTTGTGTGTGCGTTTTTATAATTTATATGACATACCTGGAATATACACTGAGCTGTTTGTCAAGCCAGTGGTCTCTGAGGTCTTCAAATTCATCGTCATCCTCTCCAATCCCGATGGCTCTCTTCGTGCTCTGGGACAGTTGTCGACCCACTTTCTTCATTATCTCTTACTACCTTCAATTCTTTCCAGTTAAAAATAATGTTATCCAGTCACTTTGTAGGGTAAAAACCTGCAATTTTAAACAACAATAGGGCACGGTACTTCAAAAATGAACAACTTCGACCTCTTTCAGTTAGATGCGTTGTTCTCTAGTTAGTTATAATTGTTTAAAAATTTAAAAAGTTAATTGAGAATGAATGTTGTTGTTTACTTCTAAATTAAAACCAATAAACGGCTCGACGGGAAAATTTATTGACGAAGCCCGTCTTTTTCTGATCAATTACTTGTCGAGTAATTCTGTTGTTTGAAGATGAACTTAATCAGCAACACGGAACCTTCTTTGGTCCATGGAAGTCACAGCAAACGATCTTGGCTTCCAGTTCGTCAAGTTACTTCTCAAAGACGCGTTAAGGAGTAATGACCTCAGCGAAGCTTCTTGTGATCCGACATCCCCAAAGGTTAGATTTCTAGTTTTTCTACCGTTTCTTTTCGCTAAAGCGGAACTTTCTAGTCAATATACTCTCACATCGCAATGCAATAACAAGAATAGCAACTACCAATTGTATAATTAAAAATATTCGCGGGGCAAAATCGAACTTCACAAATTTTACGGATTTTTTTTAAAGACTCAAAAAGTTGCCGAGCTTTCTGATTCAGAATTTTGTCTCCGTAAAGATTTCCATTTGCAAATCTGAAACGTGCACAAATTAAACGTAAACGAATATTTATAATACCAACAAGTTTTGCAAACAATTTTTAGATGAACTACCAACAAATAAAGAACAATGGAGTTTCATCAAAAAAAAAATTGGCAAAGAAAAGGAGTGTCTCGTTATAGACAAACTAGTCGATGGTGAAAGAAAAATACTTGATAAATGAAAATGATCCTGATATTGCAAATTGTCTCAACAGAAGTTTTCAAAAATTAGGCTTATACATTGGACAATATGTGAGTGCTCCAAATATTTCTCGCATAGAAGTTAGGGAAAAGTTGTGCTTCAGAACAGTCACACTAAAGGAACTCTATGATGCCATTGATTCACTCGATAACAATAGGTCTCTTGGACCAGGCGTTTTAATGCTTGGGCAATCAAGGCAGCAAAGATTGCAACCGGAACCCATTTGCAGTTTGTTTTTAACACATGCATCAGTCGAAATATTTTCCCAGAAATTTGAAACTTGCTTTCATTAGTCCGGTCTACAAAAACTGTGAAGTAAAAATTTGTGAGAACTATAGGCCTATCTCAATTAT
Organism: Convolutriloba macropyga; assembly: GCF_964194025.1. Lineage (NCBI taxonomy): Eukaryota > Metazoa > Xenacoelomorpha > Acoela > Convolutidae > Convolutriloba > Convolutriloba macropyga. Next base: position 2,837,451 of record NC_134477.1, read on the forward strand.
TCCAATGTTTGCAAAACTCTTTGAGCATATACTTCAATCAAGTTAACGAATTTATACAAAAAGAAAAAAAAATTGAATGGTACACAGTTTGGATTTCAAAAACATAAGTCTTCTACAGATTCTGTTTTACACTTAATCGAAGCATTACAAGAAAATTATGATAACTTAAAAATTTCAGTTGCTGTTTTCATTGATTTAGCTAAAGCAGTGAATTCAATATCGCACAAAATTTTTCTCAAAAAGATTGAAGCTTACGGTTTTTCAGAAAATGCAGTTGATTTATTTGCTTCATTTCTTAAAAACAGACAGCAGTGTGTTAAGATAGATGATGTTTTACTCAGAATGGTTGGAAACAAATCATGGTGTTGCTCAGGGAACAGTTTTAGGGCCACCAGTTTTTCTTCTCTACATTAGTGATTTTCGAGAAAAAGTACAAGGAAACTTTGACAAAATTCAATTTGCTGATGAAACAAGTTTCCTGTTTTAGCAGAGACAACGTCAACGAACTGGAAAAAGGTGTTTCTGAAAAGCTGGAGTATACAGATAATTTTCTAAAGCAAAAAAAATTAACCATGAATACCGATAAAACTGAACTTCTTTGCGTCTCGTAAAAAAAATGAAAATTTTGATCGAATAGGTTTTCGGGTACAAGAAATTAAGCCACAAAGTCACTGCAGATACTTGGGTATAATGATTGATTCCAAATAAAATTTCCATGTACAACTCAACAAAGTCCTATCAAATATGGCCACAGCGATTAGATCCATATACCTATACGTTATCAGTTACCTCTGAAAGCACGATTGATGCTATTCAAATCACTAGTCCTTTCTCATTTATTTTTCAGTGCTCTATTTTTTCAGAATTTGAATTTCTCTGCAATGCAGCGAATTAATCGACAAATAAATTGGGGAATTGAAAATTGCTATATGAGAAAAAAGTTTGAGAGATCTAGAGATCTCTTAATTAAATCTGACATTTTGCCTGCAGAACTTTTAAAAAGCCAGATGAGTGTTTCAAAACTTAGGAATGATATTTCATTATTGAAATCAGACAGCACTGAGAGTTTTTTCTATGTGGTAATGTCTTAGTAAGAAAAAACAACAGAACTGAACAGCTATGGTCGAGCAGTCGATCATTACAAAAAGGTCGAGCAGTCGATCATTACAAAAAAGAAGCATCCAAAAATTGAATAAACTTCCGCGTGAAGTCCAGACTATCAGATCACACTAACAGTTTAAACGCATGTTAAAACAGCATCTGCTCCAACAATTCAAACTTGTGCCGTTGGAAAGGAACGTTGTTCGCTTCAAAAGTTATTTTTACCTTTGAAAAAAACGGAACCACTAATTTTGATTTTTAACATTGTACTAATTTTGTATGTAACATTTTAAACGATCCAGCTATTCTCAGTAATTTGTGCTACTATATAAGAGTTCACTCTACAGGAAAACATTTTAATTTTCTAAGAGATCTCCTTCTAAAATGTAAATCTAAATCTGTGAGCGCCAACTTCACTTCGAAAAACACTACCAGGAAACTTTCAATTGTCATTAAACTGACTGTCAAGTTTTAAAAGAAACAAAACTTTTTGGAGCGGTTGGAGTTCAGGTTCATTTTTTTCGGCAATTTAAGTAACGGCTACTTGATATTTGTCATGTGTTGCTGTATAAGACAAAAACCTAAAATTATATTTCTTGTAAAATTATCAGGAATGGAAACAAAATGACTACAAATAACTTTCTTGAAAAACAAAAAATCTAGAAAAAAGATTTGAGTCTCTATGATATAGTTCTCCTGTTAGATTGCTTTCTCAAAACTAGCGGAGCAGCATGATTTCAATACTGCGACATTATTTTTTCGACCCACTTGTGGGGAGAGAAAACTGCATACTCAAATGTTTTTTTTTGTTCAGTCAATTTTGGCCGATCAATATATTCATCGTAGAGAGTTGAGACTGGTATCATCAGAAAGCCTGCCAAGCGTAGAATATGGAATCGAAAAGATTTTTTCGAATATAGTTTTGTTACAGGGAATTATCCAGATTTCAGGTTTTGGCAATTTATGAAGGAATTTGGCCTTGTTCATAAAACTGAACGCTATCCATAGAACCGCCAAACTTTCTTTTTTCATTTGGTCAATATTTCAGATTTTTGTTGCTGGCTCAACTTCAATTGGAGATTGAATTGCTTTATCAGTTTCTCCCTCTCAAAAAAAATCGGGCCAAAAAGAGCTCGCCTATATTTTGGCGAATGAAATTTTTTCGAATGAGCACCTGTTGCGTGCAGCAAATATTAATCATAGGACTGGTGGGGCCGAAAATATTGTAGCTTACCGGACAGCTATTACGACGTTTTATGACTAAACAAATTGTTCTAAAGTATTTGTTTTCCCTGCTGGTAAGTTCAGGTATCACTGTCATGCCTTGGAAGGTTTTTTGTTCCGACCCAATTTAGTGAAAGGAGGAACTAAATACTCAAATGGGTTTTTGTTCAGTCAATTTTGGCTGATCGATACATTCGTCTTAGAGAGTTGAGACTGGTATCATAATAAAGCCCATCCATCGTGGAACATGGAATTAAAATTTTTTTATTTTAATTTTTTTACAGGGAGTTATCGTAGTTTTAATTTTTCTGAATAGTAGACGGAAATCCGTTGTTTTTCTTCATAGCTTCCGCTTTATTGACCATCTTTTCGCCAAATTTGAATAATAATTATTAATTTATTAATAATGTCGGCAAAAATGTTATCGGTTTCACTTTTAACAATACAGGATCCTTGTCGATTGGTTTTATCCGAGTCTTTTGGTTGAAACTTTTGATAAATTTTTAAATCAATAATGGCTCAAATACTTTTTATACCACTTTGTTGAAATATGCCGGAAGTAGTGACCTAACACCCACTGACACAATCTTTGAAGACTCCAAAAGAGCTAGTTACACTTTGGTTTCCCATAGGAGTACTCTGAAATTAAAATTTTGCCGTTTTTTTTTGACAAATTAACTGAATAAAAATGCAAAAAGCATCATTTATCTTTGGTCTATTGAAATATTTCATCTGCTAATTGATTTTTCTTGCAAATTTATATTTCATTGCTTTACTTGGACGCCAAGCCAAATTGTGGCTAGGTTTGGACTCATCTTGGATTCTTACATAATTATATGGATTATAATGGGGCGAGCTCTTTCAAAACATTTTCGCATTTTTGTTATTTTTTGTTGATTGCCGATGAGAATGATTTTAAATCAAGATCAAATCAATGACAGAATCTATTTACAAAAATTTGAAGTCATCGGAAAATAACAATTTGAAGTCAGAGAAAATCAGTTCTCGTAAACTTTAATTGATTTCTTTTGTTTTACCTTCACTTATCATTCGTTTTGCAGCCTCTTGACATAATAATCAAAACGTCGAATGGGTTTTTTAAGAGCTACAAATGGACCTATGCAATGCTTTCTGTTGCTATCTAATGCCGCTTAGGACATTGAATATATTTGTTTTACGAAAATGTCACTGAAATTTTTAAGTTTCTTTAAATCTTATTCTCCATTGTTTTAATACAATTCATATAATTTTTTGCAGATTTGCATATAACTGAGGCTGTAATTTTCACATTTTCAATTTATCACAATAGGGATAATTCCTACTTGCATTGAAAGAAAGCGCAAATTTTTTTTTTTAAGATTTCAGTGAACTGCTTACAGTTTTAACAGCTGCGAAACCGTTTTCTCGCAACACCATTAGAATTTTTTGTTTCTGTCTCTAATTAACGCTCTCTGCTTGTTGTACAGCATATTCCTCGAACAAAAACCTAAATTGCTTCCATAGCTAAGGGTTTTAGCGACTTCAATTAATTTTCTTTTTCGAAGAAATTATATTTCTAATTCCAAATTTTTATCTTCATTGTCGTCAACAAGAAACTTAGTCTCATTTTGACATAACTCATCAACGTTTTGTTGATCCAAACAATATTTGCATTGTTGCTTATGTTTTGAGTGACTTCTTTAGAGCTTAGAAATGACTTTTCATATGACTTCCGAGAGCTCTCAACACTGGTGAAAATTTGTGGTTCTTTCTTGTCTTTTTCAAGAAAACCATTTTCAAGGAAGAAATTTAATATTAAACAAGACTCAAGCGCAAAATTCAAATCCATCCCTGAATTAAGAGTTTAATGGTTTTTGAAATTTTTAGTTCTGTCCGTACTCCGTATTTGAGGTTTTTGTCGTCTTATGATTCAGTCTCTCTAATAAAAATTGCAACTAGTCATCTGAGCAGTTGCAAGTTAATCTGTTTTTGTATTATTGTGAACTCTTACGATTTTTTCGCATATCTTAAGAAAGACGTTTAAAAGATATTCGTTTCGAAAAAGTCAGTGGAGTTTTTGTCATTTTTATCTTATTTCTGTCAATATTGTAGCTTGATCTCTGTAACGGCAGGTCGCACCCACTTTATAATGAACCAAGATCCAATCTTTAAAATGATTTTATTTTCAACTAATGGTTTCTTGGCTTTGGTACTACTCATTTTTATACGAGAATGATGATTTGCGAACATTTGACCATTTCACTGGCAAATTTTTGTTTATTCTCAAATTATCACAGTAAAGGGATTGCACGATTGGCGATGAAAAATTGTGCAATTGAAGATTTTTATTGTTTTCCATGAATAGCTTAGAATTTTAACAGTTGCGAAACCAAATTCGTGTTAAATTTAATTGGTTTTTCTTTGTTTTTTTGCCGTTCTCTTTGTTGTCGTCTGACATATTATGGATAATGACATGTCTTAATTGCTCCCTATGATGTATAAACTTACCATGTTCATGAGCCAAGTTGATACATATTGGTTTTAGTCAATGTGAAATCAGTCCTTTTCAAAAACAGAAACATAGCTTTGAACTTTTCGCTGTTTGCTAATCTTTGTCGACCAGTTACCAATTCTCATTATTGACAGGTCTCATATCTTATCTAATGAATTACACGTTAACTTTTTGAGTTCAAATTTTACCTGATTCTATTTTTTTGTTATTAAGTGTTTTTTAATATAGACATCGAGTTTTGATCGTAATTAATGTTCGCTAATAATCGATTTTTATTTTTATCTTGTCCAGTACTCTCATAAATGGCAAGTCTTATCGGCTTTTTAATCCACTATTATTTTTTTTCATTTAGTTGTTTGTTGAATGATGTGCGAATTTCGGAAAGGTTTCTATCTCTTCTTCATTCGGTAGACAACTAAATCAAAGCGTGGATGAGCGGGGTCGGAACATTATGTGCGAACGCACATTACCGAGCCTCCATACCTATTAAATGGGCCCAAGTCCCAATGAACTTAAGAAAGACCATCCCAAACTTTTATTGAAGCAAATAAAAATATGTACAATAGCAATCAGCATTCAAGCACTTCAGGTTGACTATACCCCTCAATTATTTGAAGACGAGAACTAAATCTAAGGTTTCACAAAATAATATTTCTTTGACTCATTCCATTGCATGTAATGGTGGCTCACGATCAAATTTTCTTCACGATCAAATTTTGTTCTCATAAACTAGTGGCACCACAACAAAATGGGCCGAGTAAAGAGGCATCAGTATGAATCGTACAACTCTGACAGAAATTGGTCATGACTCGAACTAATACGAATAGCCTCGAACTGACGCAAAATATTTCTACAAAAGGCGTTTAATTTTCAAACTTTCTTGACTCTGAAAATTTTGATGACTATGACTCAGAAAGTGTGGCGATTTGTAACTGTGCCGCTATAATCAGACATAAAATCTGACAATTGCCAGGAGCTAAAAATTAACCCAGAAACACTTCTAAAGATATCATGCAAATATTTTAAAAAAATCCTTACGCAAAATCAATTTATGAGCATCGTATTTGCAAACTGAAATATGGTACAGAACTCGGTTGGGTTACCAAACAGAAATAAATACTTCCGATGCTGTCATCCTCAATCAATAATTTGACCAACCAATAAAGAGTAGTACTGTTAAAACGTTGACTCAGGCGACATATAATAAAAGCTGCCGCCATGATTAATGAGCTTTAATTAGATAAGTTGCTCTTCAATTGGGTTAAGATTCACCCGCCGAAACAATATATTGTTACCGGGTCCTTCACATTTAGGTGATTTTGCCAAAATTCTTTTGCTAAACAACTGGTCCCTTTATACCAAATTCCTGCCAACGAAATCCTCAATTTGCAACTTTTAGGACTTGTATAATTTTGTATCTGTTACCACTAAAACTGGTCTTGCCATTACTATTTGTCTTCCAAAAATTATCAGCATAGAGTGTTCATAAATTTTTTGTGCCCAAAAACTCCACATTAACAAGTTTTTCAAACAGAGCAGTTTTTGTCTACGCACCAAATCCATTCGATTTAATGTATCTTTTTTCTCGTTTCCTGTAAGTTTTAAAACCGATAACATAAGCAAAACAGGAAGGCACTTTCAGCTTAGAAAAAGCATGATCTCTATTTGTCAAGAGATGACCGAAAGCTTCAAGGAGGCAGCTCTTATTTTGTCGCTAGACGGCCAAACAGTAACAACTGTGGCACCTACGGAAAAGGGCGAGAAAAGTTAATGCCATAATATGAGGATAAAAATAGTAAACACAAATTAGCCTAATATGAAAATGTAATGCCTCTAAGCTTCCCTGTCAGTCTAAATAAAATTCTTGATTTAATAACTTTGATATAAGAATGTTTGCGAGTAAAAATTTTTTCAGGAGAGCTTCAGGATTTTGGGTTGGCAATCCCTTCCAATAACTGACGCTGAACAAACTGATAAAAAAATCACTTATAATAATAAATAATTATCAGCAGGATATGCAGGTTACGTAGAAGGCGACTCAGAAATAAACCTGGTAGCATAGCAAAATCACATTATAATATCGTTTTATTCCATTTCCTTAAAAATTAATTTTATTATAACGAATATTATATTGAAGATCATAATAGTTGATGATGAACAGACAAATCAAGACACTTGAAAGGTCGGGTGCGTCCTTTTGCTTAGCACAAGTCTCTGTATGTGTTTTATTCGTAGCACATTAATTACTTTTCCAAAATTTAAATTTCGTCATTGAAATTTATATTTGCCTCAGACAAAAACCTTCTCAAGAACAATCTCAATACCTCCGGCAAATATTAGTGTAAAAATAAAATCCGACTGTGTTAAGAATGCTTACCAGTGAGTATTTGAATCATGAAAATATAAGGAGAAGAGGAGCAATCAAATATAAAGAGCAATCCATATGGAAACGGTTGCGCAAAACCAACAAAAAGTCAATCAAAAATGGATCAAACACCAATCTGTAAACGAAAATCGTATCACAAATTTTTACCAACAAAGACAAAACTACAATCGCAACGCGAATGCCTCTCGCCAAAATCCAAACACGAGTAATTGCAGCAACTGTGAAAAACATTGGAATAACAATAACAGACAAAAATGTCCCAATAAAAACAAAAACCGTAATAATTGTGGAATTTTGAATAGTTTTGCAAAGGTGTGCAGAAAGCCATAACTGTCCCAAACCTAAACACTACCACCACAACAAACAAACGTCAACCAAATTGAATCTACGCCTGAAAAAAGATGACTACGAAGAATCGGTCAACTATATCAGCAGCTATATAAAACCAGACAATCAGGTGTACGATTCTACATACGACAGTGACTCAAGATGATAACTACATTGCAGCCATTTCAAGTGGAAGAGCAAACCAACTAGAGCATGTCAACGTAATGCCTCTAAGCTTCACTGGCAGTCTAAACAAAATTCTTGATTTCAAGTCTTAGTTGAGTATTGAACGTTCACTTTTTAAAAGGAATCGGCCGTTCGTTCGTTTGGGTGTAATGGAAAATAAACAAAGCTGTACGAAAAACGCTTAACAAGTTGAAAAGGTCTAAAAGTTAGAGGCTTTAATCAAGACCTCAATACTAAGGTTGTAAAAAATGCCTTACAACCTGCAAAAATATTTTAAGCAAATTTGCTTTCGAAGAGCAATGGCCAACAGGACAAATAATGGTGGAATCAGTTGGCAGCTGAAGAAAACTGATTGCCGTGTGAGTTTGTATGTCTTATTCGAAACCCATTACTTACTTTTCTAATATTGAACTTGTGTCTTTAGAAATAATATTTGTCTATTACAAAACTTTCTTCCAAGAATTAATCTCAAAAACGACCGCATAATTATCTAGCAAAATCATCGACTTTGATAGAAGAATGTTTGCGAGTGAAAATTTTTTTCAGGAAAGCTGCAAGGTTTTGGGTTGGCAACCCGTTCCAGTAACTGACGTTGAACAGTCTGATAAAAAGCTCAATGCTACTAATAAATAATTATCAGCAGGATATGCAGATTACGTAGAAGGCGAATCAGAAATAAACCTGGTAGCATAGCAAAATCATATTATATTATCGCTTTATTCTATTTTCTTAAAATTTTAATTTTATTCTAATGAATATTATAATGAAGATCATATTTGATTATATGATTTGACAAATCAAGACATTTGAACTGTCGGGTGGGTCTTTTTGCTTAGCTCAAGTCTCTGTATGTGTTTTGTTCGTAGCATATTGATTACGTTTCCAAATTTTAAATTTTGTCATTGAAATTTATATTTGCCTCAGACAGAACCTTCTCAAGACAATATCAATAACTGTCCCAAACCCAAACCTTACACCACAACAAACGAACACCAACCAAATTGAAACTACGCCGTACTTTCTATTACACATGAAAACAGAGCAAACAGATCATATAATATTCTTCTCACAAGTCAAGTTGAGTTGACCGACTACTTCCTTTTGACTTTACAATTGATCATCTTCCTGGCTCAAAAATGGGTTTGGTGGACTAAATCTCGCGCGATACGCAACAAGAAGCCGCTGAAACATCAACAGAGTGTTGTGATCAAATGAAGTGTAAATGGTGCCTTCTTATATTAGGAGGATGAGGAGAGGGGATGAGCGGGTTGTAAGGGGGGATATACTGGAATAGCGCAATACACTAGATATATCAACCTCGACGTTTCCTCTAAGCACCTTGGCATCTGTAGTTCGACATAGCCCACGCTGTTGACCGCCGCAATGATTGCCTTCCGGTCAATGGCAGAGCGTTCTTTGGCTTTGTCGTTTAGCCGAAGGTATTTAGGATATTATGATTTTTTAAACATTATCAGCGCAAATGCTGTGTCTGTCTCATCCTTTTACTCCCTGTACGCCGCGTACACTTTAATTGCCGCAGCTATCTTCCATTTGTCGTGAAAATTGTTGGCTCGTAAAAACTATCCGCTTTCAGGTTTTAAGGCCATTGTTAATTTAATTTACTAAAAGCCGCGCAGGAATAGCTGAGGCTATTATTGGCCCTCTCTTGGTTTTTACGACTCAGAGTTTTGGTTTTCATAGGATTTTTCAACCAGAAGTAATATTTGTTTAGGCGGCGTTTTGACCTAATTATGAAATTGAGTAAAATTGCCGTGTGAACTTACTTTTTGTGAGCGAGAGAAGTTTTTGACCATCTGAAATCGATGCCACAATGTTTCTGAGAGCCTAATAATGCATTTCTTAGTTTGGAATCTCCGGTCACTAGAAATGGAAACTAATAAATTAAAAATATTTTTAAAAAACAACTTAGTAATACTTACTTCGAATTAACACTTTGTCGAGTAACTTGACGATCTCATATACAGTGGCGACAACTGCTCTAGGTAACGGCTGGCACCAAGTTCGCTAATAATTTGTTTCTTTCCAGACGTCTTTTATTGAGTTTCATGCAGAGCAATAATCTTAACCAGACAAAAGGCCTGACTCAATCGTTACCGCAATCCCACTCGCTTCCTCTTGCATAAACTTGCATTAGAGTGTTGTGATCAAATGAAGGGTAATTGGTGCCTTCTTATATTAGGAGGATGAGGAGAGGGGATGAGCGGGATTTAAGAGGGGATATACTGGAATAGCGCAATACACTAGATATATCAACCTCGACGTCTCCTCTAAGCACCTTGGCATCTGTATGTCGACATAGCCCACGCTGTTGACCGCTGCAATGATTGCCTTCCAGTCAATGGCAGAGCGTTCTTTGGCTTTGTCGTTTAGCCAAAAGTATTGAGGGTCTTATGATTTTTGAAACATTATCAGGGCAAATGCTGTGTCTCTGTCATCCTTTTACTCCCTGTACGCCGCGTACACTTAAATTGCCGCTGCTATCTTCCAGTTGTCGTGAAAATTGTTGGCTCGTAAAAACAATCCGCTTTCAGGTTTTAAGCCTATTGTTAATTTATTTTATTAAGAGCCGCGAAGGAATAGCGGAGGCTGTTATTGGCCCTCTCTTGGTTTTTACGACTCAGAGTTTTGGTTTTTATAGGGTTTTTCAACCGGAAGTAATATTTGTTTAGGCGGTGTTTTGACCTAATTTTGAAATTGAGTAAAATTGCCGTGTGAACTTACTTTTTGTGAGCGAGAGAAGTTTTTGTGAGCGAGAGAAAAGAACTTACTTTTTGTGAGCGAGAGAAGTTTTTGACCATCTGAAATCGATACCACAATGTTTCTGAGAGCCTGATAATATTGCGTTTCTTAGGTTGGAAACTCCGGTCACTAGAAATGGAGTCTAATAAATTAAAAATATTTTTAAAAAACAACGTAGTAATACTGACTTCGGATTAACACATTGTCGAGTAACTTGACGACCTCATATACAGTGGCGATAAATGCTCTAGGTAACGGCTGGCGCCAAGTTCGCTCATAATTTGTTTCTTTCTAGACGTCTTTTATTGAGTTTTATGCAGAGCAATCACCTTAAGCAGACAAAAGGCCCGACTCAATCGTTACCGCAATCCCAGTCGCTTCCTCTTGCATAAACTTGCATCAGAGTGTTGTGATCAAATGGAGGGTAAATGGTGCCTTCTTATATTAGGAGGATGAGGAGAGGGGATTTGCGGGATGTAAGAGGGGATATACTGGAATAGCGCAATACAGTAGTTATATCAACCTCGACGTTTCCTCTAAGCACCTTGGCATCTGTAGGTCGACATAGCCCACGCTGTTGACCGCCGAAATGATTGCCTTCCGGTCAATGGCAGTGCGTTCTTTGGCTTTGTCGTCTAGCCAAAAGTATTGAGGGTCTTATGATTTTTGAAACATTATCAGGGCAAATGCTGTGTCTGTGTCATCCTTTTACTCCCTGTACGCCGCGTACACTTTAATTGCCGCTGCTGTCTTCCAGTTGTCGTGAAAATTGTTGGCTCGTAAAAACTATCCGCTTTCAGGTTTATCGTAAAAACTAATGCAAGTTTATGCAAGAGGAAGCGACTGGGATTGAGGTAACGATTGAGTCGGGCCTTTTGTCTGGTTAAGGTGATTAATCTGCATGAAACACAATAAAAGACGTCTGGAAAGAAACAAATTATGAGCGAACTTGGCGCCAGCCGTTACCTAGAGCATTTATCGCCACTGTATATGAGGTCGTCAAGTTACTCGACAATGTGTTAATCCGAAGTCAGTATTACTACGTTGTGTTTTAAAAATATTTTTAATTTATTAGATTCCATTTCTAGTGACCGGAGTTTCCAACCTAAGAAACGCAATATTATTAGGCTCTCAGAAACGTTGTGGTATCGATTTCAGATGGTCAAAAACTTCTCTCGCTAACAAAAAGTAAGTTCACACAGCAATTTTACTCAATTTCAAAATTAGGTCAAAACACCGCCTAAACAAATATCACTTCCGGTTGAAAAACCCTATAAAAACCAAAACTCTAAGTCGTAAAAACCAAGAGAGGGCCAATAATAGCCTCAGCTAATCCTGCGCGGCTCTTAGTAAATTAAATTAACAATGGCATCAAAACCTGAAAGCGGATAGTTTTTACGAGCCAACAATTTTCACGACAGCTGGAAGATAGCAGCGGCAATTAAAGTGTACACGGCGTACAGGGAGTAAAAAGATGAGACATACACAGCATTTGCGCTGATAATGTTTCAAAAATCATGACATCCTAAATACCTTTGGCTAAACGACAAAGCCAAAGAACGCTCTGACATTGACCGGAAGGCAATCATTGCGGCGGTCAACATCGTGGGCTATGTCGACCTAGAGATGCCAAGGTGCTTAGAGGAAACGTCGAGGTTGATATAACTACTGTATTGCGCTATTCCAGTATATCCCCTCTTACATCCCGCTCATCCCCTCTCCACATCCTCCTAATATAAGAAGGCACCATTTACCCTTCATTTGATCACAACACTCTAACGCAGTATTATGAAAGAGGAAGCGACTGGGATTGCAGTAACGATTGAGTCGGGCCTTTTGTCTGGTTAAGGTGATTAATCTGCATGAAACTCAATAAAAGACGTCTGGAAAGAAACAAATTATTAGCGAAATTGGTGCCAGCCGTTACCTAGAGCATTTGTCGCAACTGTATATGAGGTCGTCAAGTTACTCGACAACGTGTTAATCCGAAGTCAGCCTTACTACGTTGTTTTTTAAAAATATTTTTAATTTATTAGATTCCATTTCTAGTGACCGGAGTTTCCACCTAAGAAACGCAACATTATTAGGCTCTCAGAAACATTGTGGTATCGATTTCAGATGGTCAAAAACTTCTCTCGCTCACAAAAAGTAAGTTCACACGGCAATTTTACTCAATTTCAAAATTAGGTCAAAACACCGCCTAAACAAATATTACTTCCGGTTGAAAAACCCTATAAAAACCAAAACTCTGAGTCGTAAAAACCAAGAGAGGGCCAATAATAGCCTCAGCTATTCCTGCGCGGCTCTTAGTAAAATAAATTAACAATGGCCTTAAAACCTGAAAGCGGATAGTTTTTACGAGCCAACAATTTTCACGACAACTGGAAGATAGCAGCGGCAATTAAAGTGTACGCGGCGTACAGGGAGTAAAAAGATGAGACATAAACAGCATTTGCACTGATAATGTTTCAAAAATCATAACATCCTAAATACCTTTGGCTAAACGACAAAGCCAAAGAACGCTCTGACATTGACCGGAAGGCAACCATTGCGGCGGTCAACAGTGTGGGCAATGTCGACCTAGAGATGCCAAGTTGCTTAGAGGAAACGTCGAGGTTGATATATCTACTGTATTGCGCTATTCCAGTATATCCCCTCTTACATCCCGCTCATCCCCTCTCCACATCCTCCTAATATAAGAATGCACCATTTACCCTTCATTTGATCACAACACTCTAATGCAAGATTATGCAAGAGGAAGCGAGTGGGATTGCGGTAACGATTGAGTAGGGCCTTTTGTCTGGTTAAGATTATTGCTCTGCATGAAACTCAATAAAAGACGTCTGGAAAGAAACAAATTATTAGCGAACTTGGTGCCAGCCGTTACCTAGAGCAGTTGTCGCCACTGTATATGAGGTCGACAAGTTACTCGACAACGTGTTAATCCGAAGTCAGTATTACTACGCTGTTTTTTAAAAAATATTTTTAATTTATTAGATTCCATTTCTAGTGACCGGAGTTTCCAACCTAAGAAACGCAATATTATTAGGCTCTCTGAAACATTGTGTCATCGATTTCAGATGGTCAAAAACTTCTATCGCTCACAAAAAGTAAGTTCACACGGCAATTTTACTCCATTTCAAAATTAGGTCAAAACACCGCCTCAACAAATATTACTTCCGGTTGAAAAACCCTATGAAACCAAAACTCTGAGTCGTAAAAACCAAGAGAGGGCCAATAACAGCCTCAGCTATTCCTGCGCGGCTCTTAGTAAATTAACAATGGCCTTAAAACCTGAAAGCGGATAGTTTTTACGAGCCAACAATTTTCACGACAACTGGAAGATAGCAGCGGCAATTAAAGTGTACGCGGCGTACAGGGAGTAAAAAGATGAGAGATACACAGCATTTGCGCTGATAATGTTTCAAAAATCATAACATCCTAAATACCTTTGGCTAAACGACAAAGCCAAAGAACGCTCTGACATTGACCGGAAGGCAATCATTGCGGCGGTCAACAGCGTGGGCTATGTCGACCTACAGATGCCAAGGTGCTTAGAGGAAACGTCGAGGTTGATATAACTACTGTATTGCGCTATTCCAGTATAACCCCTCTTACATCCCGCTCATCCCCTCTCCTCATCCACCTAATATAAGAAGGCACCATTTACCCTTCATTTGATCACAACACTCTAACGCAATATTATGAAAGAGGAAGCGACTGGGATTGCAGTAACGATTGAGTCGGGCCTTTTGTCTGGTTAAGGTGATTAATCTGCATGAAACTCAATAAAAGACGTCTGGAAAGAAACAAATTATTAGCGAAATTGGTGCCAGCCGTTACCTAGAGCATTTGTCGCAACTGTATATGAGGTCGTCAAGTTACTCGACAATGTGTTAATCCGAAGTCAGTATTACTACGTTGTGTTTTAAAAATATTTTTAATTTATTAGATTCCATTTCTAGTGACCGGAGTTTCCAACCTAAGAAACGCAATATTATTAGGCTCTCAGAAACGTTGTGGTATCGATTTCAGATGGTCAAAAACTTCTCTCGCTAACAAGAAGTAAGTTCACACAGCAATTTTACTCAATTTCAAAATCAGGTCAAAACACCGCCTAAACAAATATCACTTCCGGTTGAAAAACCCTATAAAAACCAATACTCTGAGTCGTAAAAACCAAGAGAGGGCCAATAATAGCCTCAGCTAATCCTGCGCGGCTCTTAGTAAATTAAATTAACAACGGCATCAAAACCTGAAAGCGGATAGTTTTTACGAGCCAACAATTTTCACGACAGCTGGAAGATAGCAGCGGCAATTAAAGTGTACACGGCGTACAGGGAGTAAAAAGATGAGACATACACAGCATTTGCGCTGATAATGTTTCAAAAATCATAACATCCTAAATACCTTTGGCTAAACGACAAAGCCAAAGAACGCTCTGACATTGACCGGAAGGCAATCATTGCGGCGGTCAACATCGTGGGCTATGTCGACCTAGAGATGCCAAGGTGCTTAGAGGAAACGTCGAGGTTGATATAACTACTGTATTGCGCTATTCCAGTATATCCCCTCTTACATCCCGCTCATCCCCTCTCCACATCCTCCTAATATAAGAAGGCACCATTTACCCTTCATTTGATCACAACACTCTAATGCAATATTATGCAAGAGGAAGCGACTGGGATTGCGGTAACGATTGAGTCGGGCCTTTTGTCTGGTTAAGGTGATTGCTCTGCATGAAAATCAATAAAAGACGTCTGGAAAGAAACAAATTATTAGCGAAATTGGTGCCAGCCGTTACCTAGAGCATTTGTCGCAACTGTATATGAGGTCGTCAAGTTACTCGACAATGTGTTAATCCGAAGTCAGTATTACTACGTTGTGTTTTAAAAATATTTTTAATTTATTAGATTCCATTTCTAGTGACCGGAGTTTCCAACCTAAGAAACGCAATATTATTAGGCTCTCAGAAACGTTGTGGTATCGATTTCAGATGGTCAAAAACTTCTCTCGCTAACAAGAAGTAAGTTCACACAGCAATTTTACTCAATTTCAAAATCAGGTCAAAACACCGCCTAAACAAATATCACTTCCGGTTGAAAAACCCTATAAAAACCAATACTCTGAGTCGTAAAAACCAAGAGAGGGCCAATAATAGCCTCAGCTAATCCTGCGCGGCTCTTAGTAAATTAAATTAACAACGGCATCAAAACCTGAAAGCGGATAGTTTTTACGAGCCAACAATTTTCACGACAGCTGGAAGATAGCAGCGGCAATTAAAGTGTACACGGCGTACAGGGAGTAAAAAGATGAGACATACACAGCATTTGCGCTGATAATGTTTCAAAAATCATAACATCCTAAATACCTTTGGCTAAACGACAAAGCCAAAGAACGCTCTGACATTGACCGGAAGGCAATCATTGCGGCGGTCAACATCGTGGGCTATGTCGACCTAGAGATGCCAAGGTGCTTAGAGGAAACGTCGAGGTTGATATAACTACTGTATTGCGCTATTCCAGTATATCCCCTCTTACATCCCGCTCATCCCCTCTCCACATCCTCCTAATATAAGAAGGCACCATTTACCCTTCATTTGATCACAACACTCTAATGCAATATTATGCAAGAGGAAGCGACTGGGATTGCGGTAACGATTGAGTCGGGCCTTTTGTCTGGTTAAGGTGATTGCTCTGCATGAAAATCAATAAAAGACGTCTGGAAAGAAACAAATTATTAGCGAACTTGGTGCCAGCCGCTACCTAGAGCATTTGTCGCAACTGTATATGAGGTCGTCAAGTTACTCGACAACGTGTTAATCCAAAGTCAGTATTACTACGTTGTTTTTTAAAAAAATTTTTAATTTATTAGATTCCATTTCTAGTGACCGGAGTTTCCAACCTAAGAAATGCAATATTATTAGGCTCTCAGAAACATTGTGGTATCGATTTCAGATGGTCAAAAACTTCTCTCGCTCACAAAAAGTAAGTTCACACGGCAATTGTACTCAATTTCAAAATTAGGTCCAAACACCGCCTAAACAAATATTACTTCCGTTTAAAAAACCCTATAAAAACCAAAACTCTGAGCCGTAAAAACCAAGAGAGGGCCAATAATAGCCTCAGCTATTCCTGTGCGGCTCTTAGTAAATTAAATTAACAATGGCATTAAAACCTGAAAGCGGATAGTTTTTACGAGCCAACAATTTTCACGACAACTGGAAGATAGCAGCGGCAATTAAAGTGTACTCGGCGTACAGGGAGTAAAAAGATGAGACATACACAGCATTTGCGCTGATAATGTTCAAAAATCATATCCTAAATACCTTTGGCTAAACGACAAAGCCAAAGAACGCTCTGACATTGACCGGAAGGCAATCATTGCGGCGGTCAACAGCGTGGGCTATGTCGACCCAGAGATGCCAAGGTGCTTAGAGGAAACGTCGAGGTTGATATAACTACTGTATTGCGCTATTCCAGTATATCCCCTCTTACATCCCCTCTCCACATCCTCCTAATATAAGAAGGCACCATTTACCCTTCATTTGATCACAACACTCTAACGCAATATTATGAAAGAGGAAGCGACTGGGATTGCAGTAACGATTGAGTCGGGCCTTTTGTCTGGTTAAGGTGATTAATCTGCATGAAACTCAATAAAAGACCTCTGGAAAGAAACAAATTATTAGCGAAATTGGTGCCAGCCGTTACCTGGAGCATTTGTCGCAACTGTATATGAGGTCGTCAAGTTACTCGACAACGTGTTAATCCGAAGTCAGCATTACTACGTTGTTTTTTAAAATATTTTTAATTTATTAGATTCCATTTCTAGTGACCGGAGTTTCCAACCTAAGAAACGCAACATTATTAGGCTCTCAGAAACATTGTGGTATCGATTTCAGATGGTCAAAAACTTCTCTCACTCACAAAAAGTAAGTTCACACGGCAATTTTACTCAATTTCAAAATTAGGTCAAAACACCTCCCAAACAAATATTACTTCCGGTTGAAAATCCCTATAAAAACCAAAACTCTGAGTCGTAAAAACCAAGAGAGGGCCAAAAATAGCCTCAGCTATTCCTGCGCGGCTCTTAGTAAATTAAATTAACAATGGCCTTAAAACCTGAAAGCGGATAGTTTTTACGAGCCAACAATTTTCACGACAACTGAAAGATAGCAGCGGCAATTAAAGTGTACGCGGCGTACAGGGAGTAAATAGATGAGACATACACAGCATTTGCGCTGATAATGTTTCAAAAATCATTACATCCTAAATACCTTTGGCTAAACGACAAAGTCAAAGAACGCTCTGACATTGAACGAAAGGCAATCATTGCGGCGGTCAACAGCGTGGGCTATGTCGACCTAGAGATGCCAAGGTGCTTAGAAGAAACGTCGAGGTTGATATAACTACTGTATTGCGCTATTCCAGTATATCCCCTCTCACATCGCGCTCATTCCCTCTCCTCATCCTCGTAATATAAGAAGGCACCATTTACCCTCCATTTGATCACAACACTCTAATGCAAGTTTATGCAAGAGGAAGCGACTGGAATTGCGGTAACGATTGAGTCGGGCCTTTTGTCTGCTTAAGGTGGTTGCTCTGCATAAAACTCAATAGAAGACGTCTGGAAAAAAACAAACTATTAGCGAACTTGGTGCCAGCCGTTACCTAGAGCATTTGTCGCCACTGTATATGAGGTCGTCAAGTTACTCGACAGTGTTAATCCGAAGTCAGTATTACTACGTTGTTTTTTAAAAAAAAATTTTAATTTATTAGTTTCCAATTCTAGTGACCGGAGATTCCAACCTAAGAAACGCAATATTATTAGGCTCTCAGAAACATTGTGGTATTGATTTCAGATGGTCAAAAACTTCTCTCGCTCACAAAAAGTAAGTTCACACGGCAATTGCACTCAATTTCATAATTAGGTCAAAACACCGCCTAAACAAATATTGCTTCCGGTTGAAAAACCCTATGAAAACCAAAACTCTGAGTCGTAAAATTCAAGAGAGGGCCAAATATAGCCTCAGCTATTCCTGCGCGGCTCTTAGTAAATTAAATTAACATGGGCCTTAAAACCTGAAAGCGGATAGTTTTTACGAGCCAACAATTTTCACGACAACTGGAAGATAGCAGCGGCAATTAAAGTGTACGCGGCGTACAGGGAGTAAAAGGATGGATGAGACAGACACAGCATTTGCGCTGATAATGTTTCAAAAATCATGACATCCTAAATACCTTTCGCTAAACGACAAAGCCAAAGAACGCACTGCCATTGACCGGAAGGCAATCATTGCGGCGGTCAAGAGCGTGGGCTATGTCGACCTACAGATGCCAAGGTGCTTAGAGGAAACGTCGAGGTTGATATAACTACTATATTGCGCTATTCCAGTATATCCCCTCTCACATCGCGCTCATTCCCTCTCCTCATCCTCGTAATATAAGACGGCACCATTTACCCTCCATTTGATCACAACACTCTGCTGCAAGTTTATGCAAGAGGAAGCGACTGGGATTGCGGTAACGATTGAGTCAGGCCTTTTGTCTGGTTAAGATTTTTGCTCTGCATGAAACTCAATAAAAGACGTCTGGAAAGAAACAAATTATTAGCGAACTTGGTGCCAGCCGTTACCTAGAGCATTTGTCGCAACTGTATATGAGGTCGTCAAGTTACTCGACAACGTGTTAATCCGAAGTCAGCATTACTACGTTGTTTTATAAAAAATATTTTTAATTTATTAGTTTCCATTTCTAGTGACCAGAGATTCCAACCTAAGAAACGCAATATTATTAGGCTCTCAGAAACATTGTGGTATCGATTTCAGATGGTCAAAAACTTCTCTCGCTCACAAAAAGTAAGTTCACACGGCATTTGTACTCAATTTCATAATTAGGTCAAAACACCGCCTAAACAAATATTACTTCCGGTTGAAAAACACTAGGAAAACCAAAACTCGAGTCGTAAAAACCAAGAGAGGGCCAATAATAGCCTCAGCTATTCCTCCGCGGCTCTTAGTAAATTAAATTAACATGGGCCTTAAAACCTGAAAGCGGATAGTTTTTACGAGCCAACAATTTTCACGACAACTGGATGATAGCAGGGGCAATTAAAGTGTACGCGGCGTACAGGGAGTAAAAGGATGAGACAGACACAACATTTGCGCTGATAATGTTTCAAAAATCATAACATCCTAAATACCTTTGGCTAAACGACAAAGCCAAAGAACGCTCTGCCATTGACCGGAAGGCAATCATTGCGGCGGTCAACAGCGTGGGCTATGTCGACCTACAGATGCCAAGGTGCTTAGAGGAAACGTCGTGGTTGATATAACTACTGTATTGCGCTATTCCAGTATATCCCCTCTTACATCCCGCTCATCCCCTCTTCCTCCTAATATAAGCAGGCACCATTTACCCTTCATTTGATCACAACACTCTAATGCAAGTTTATGCAAGAGGAAGCGACTGGGATTGCGGTAACGATTGAGTCGGGCCTATTGTCTGCTTAAGGTGATTGCTCTGTATAAAACTCAATAGAAGACGTCTGGAAAGTACCAAATTATTAGCGAACTTGGTGCCAGCCATTACCTAGAGCAGCTTTTGCCACTGTATATGAGATCGTTAAGTTACTCGACAATGTGTTAATCCGAAGTCAGTATTACTGTTGTTTTTTAAAAATCTTTTTAATTTATTAGTTTTCATTTCTAGTGACCGGAGATTCCAACCTCAGAAACGCATTATTAGGCTCTCAGAAACATTGTGGTATCGATTCCAGATGATCAAAACTTCTCTCGCTCACAAAAAGTAAGTTCACACGGCAATTTTACTCAATTTCATAATTAGGTCAGAACGCCGCCTAAACAAATATTACTTCCGGTTGAAAAACCCTATAAAAACCAAAACTCTGAGTCGTAAAAACCAAGAGAGGACCAATAATAGCCTCAGCTATTCCTGCGCGGCTCTTAATAAATTAACAATAGGCTTAAAACCTGAAAGGGGATCGTTTTTACGAGCCAAAAATTTTCACAACAACTGGAAGATAGCAGCGGCAATTCAAGGGTACGCGGCGTACAGGGAGTAAAAGGATGAGACAGACACAGAATTTGTGCTGATAATGTTTCAAAAATCATAACATCCTTAATACCTTTGGCTAAACGACAAGGCCAAAGAACGCACTGCCATTGACCGGAAGGCAATCATTTCGGCGGTCAACAGCGTGGGCTATGTCGACCTACAGATGCCAAGGTGCTTAGAGGAAACGTCGAGGTTGATATAACTACTGTATTGCGCTATTCCAGTATAACCCCTCTTACATCCCGCTCATCCCCTCTCCTCATCCTCCTAATATAAGAAGGCACCATTTACCGTTGATTTGATCAAAACACTCTAATGCAAGTTTATGCAAGAGGAAGCGACTGCGATTGCGGTAACGATTGAGTCGGGCCTTTTGTCTGCTTAAGGTGATTGCTCTGCATAAAACTCAATAAAATACGTCTGGAAAGAAACAAATTATGAGCGAACTTGGCGCCAGCCGTTACCTAGAGCATTTATCCCCACTGTATATGAGGTCGTCAAGTTACTCGACAATGTGTTAATCCGAAGTCAGTATTACTACGTTGTTTTATAAAAAATATTTTTAATTTATTAGTTTCCATTTCGTGACCGGAGATTTCAACCTAAGAAACGCAAAATTATTAGGCTCTCAGAAACATTGTGGTATCGATTTCAGATGGTCAAAAACTTCTCTCGCTCACAAAAAGTAAGTTCACACGGCAATTGTACTCAATTTCATGATTAGGTCAAAATACCGCCTAAACAAATATTACTTCCGGTTGAAAAACACTATAAAAACCAAAACTCGAGTCGTAAAATCCAAGAGGACCAATAATAGCCTCAGCTATTCCTGCGCGGCTCTTAATAAAATAAATTAACGATAGGCTTAAAACCTGAAAGCGGATAGATTTTACGAGCCAACATTTTTCACGAAAACTGGAAGATAGCAGCGGCAATTAAAGTGTACGCGGCGTACAGGGCGTAAAAGGATGAGACAGACACTGCATTTGCGCTGATAATGCTTCAAATATCACAAGACCCTCAATACTTTTGGCTAAACGACAAAGCCAAAGAACGCTGTGCCATTGACCGGAATGCAACCATTGCGGCGGTCAACAGCGTGGGCTATGTCGACCTAGAGATGCCAAGGTGCTTAGAGGAAACGTCGAGGTTGATATAACTACTGTATTCCGCTATTCCAGTATATCACCTCTTACATCCCGCTCATCCCCTCTCCAAATCCTTCTAATATAAGAATGCGCCATTTACCCTTCATTTGATCACAACACTCTAATGCAAGATTATGCAAGAGGAAGCGAGTGGGATTGCAGTAACGATTGAGTCGGGCCTTTTGTCTGGTTAAGATTATTGCTCTGCATGAAACTCAATAGAAGACGTCTGGAAAGAAACAAATTATTAGCGAACTTGGTGCCAGCCGTTACCTAAAGCAGTTGTCGCCACTGTATATGAGGTCGACAAGTTACTCGACAACGTGTTAATTCGAAGTAAGTATCACTAAGTTGTTTTTTAAAAATATTTTTAATTTATTAGTTTCCATTTCTAGTGACCGGAGATTCCAAACTAAGAAATGCATTATTAGGCTCTCAGAAACATTGTGGCATCGATTTCAGATGGTCGAAAACTTCTCTCGCTCACAAAGGGTAAGTTCACACGGCAATTTTACTCAATTTCATAATTAGGTCAAAACGCCGCCTAAACAAATATTACTTCTGGTTGAAAAATCCTATGAAAACCAAAACTCTGAGTCGTAAAAACCAAGAGAGGGCCAATAATAGCCTCAGCTATTCCTGCTCGGCTCTTAGTAAATTAAATTAACAATGGCCTTAAAACCTGAAAGCGGATAGTTTTTACGAGACAACAATTTTCACGACAACTGGAAGATAGCAGCGGCAATTAAAGTGTAAGCGGCGTACAGGGAGTAAAAAGATGAGACATACACAGCATTTGCGCTGATAATGTTTCAAAAATCATAACATCCTAAAAACGTTTGGCTAAACGACAAAGCCAAAGAACGCTCTGACATTCACCGGAAGGCAATCATTGCGGCGGTCAACAGCGTGGGCTATGTCAACCTAGAGATGCCAAGGTGCTTAGAGGAAACGTCGAGGTTGATATAACTACTGTATTGCGCTATTCCATTATATCACCTCTTACATCCCGCTCATCCCCTCTCCACATCCTCCTAATATAGGAATGCGCCATTTACCCTTCATTTGATCACAACACTCTAATGCAAGATTATGCAAGAGGAAGCGAGTGGGATTGCGGTAACGATTGAGTCGGGCCTTTTGTCTGGTTAAGATTATTGCTCTGCATGAAACTCAATAAAAGACGTCTGGAAAGAAACAAATTATTAGCGAACTTGGTGCCAGCCGTTACCTAGAGCAGTTGTCGCCACTGTATATGAGGTCGACAAGTTACTCGAAAACGTGTTAATCCGAAGTCAGTATTACTACGCTGTTTTTTAAAAAATATTTTTAATTTATTAGATTCCACTTCTAGTGACCGGAGTTTCCAACCTAAGAAACGCAATATTATTAGGCTCTCAGAAACATTGTGGCATCGATTTCAGATGGTCAAAAACTTCTATCGCTCACAAAAAGTAAGTTCACACGGCAATTTTACTCCATTTCAAAATTAGGTCAAAACACCGCCTCAACAAACATTACTTCCGGTTGAAAAACCCTATAAAAACCAAAACTCTGAGTCGTAAAAACCAAGAGAGGGCCAATAATAGCCTCAGCTATTCCTGCGCAGCTCTTAGTAAATTAAATTAACAATGGCATCAAAACCTGAAAGCGGATAGTTTTTACGAGCCAACAATTTTCACGACAGCTAGAAGATAGCAGCGGCAATTAAAGTGTACGCGGCGTACAAGGAGTAAAAAGATGAGACATACACAGCATTTGCGCTGATAATGTTTCAAAAATCATAACATCCTAAATACCTTTGGCTAAACGACAAAGCCAAAGAACGCTCTGACATTGACCGGAAGGCAATCATTGCGGCGGTCAACAGCGTGGGCTATGTCGACCTACAGATGCCAAGGTGCTTAGAGGAAACGTCGAGGTTGATATAACTACTGTATTGCGCTATTCCAGTATAAACCCTCTTACATCCCGCTCATCCCCTCTCCTCATCCTCCTAATATAAGAAGGCACCATTTACCGTTGATTTGATCAAAACACTCTAATGCAAGTTCATGCAAGAGGAAGCGACTGTGATTGCGGTAACGATTGAGTCGGGCCTTTTGTCTGCTTAAGGTGATTGCTCTGCATAAAACTCAATAAAAGACGTCTGGAAAAAAACAAATTATGAGCGAACTTGGCGCCAGCCGTTACCTAGAGCATTTATCGCCACTGTATATGAGGTCATCAAGTTACTCGACAATGTGTTAATCCGAAGTCAGTATTACTACGTTGTGTTTTAAAAATATTTTTAATTTATTAGATTCCATTTCTAGTGACCGGAGTTTCCAATCTAAGAAACGCAATATTATTAGGCTCTCAGAAACGTTGTGGTATTGATTTCAGATGGTCAAAAACTTCTCTCGCTCACAAAAAGTAAGTTCACACGGCAATTTTACTCAATTTCAAAATTAGGTCAAAACACCGCCTAAACAAATATCACTTCAGGTTGAAAAACCCTATAAAAACCAAAACTCTGAGTCGTAAAAACCAAGAGAGGGCCAATAATAGCCTCAGCTATTCCTGCGCGGCTCTTAGTAAATTAAATTAACAATGGCATCAAAACCTGAAAGCGGATAGTTTTTACGAGCCAACAATTTTCACGACAGCTGGAAGATAGCAGCGGCAATTAAAGTGTACGCGGCGTACAGGGAGTAAAAAGATGAGACATACACAGCATTTGCGCTGATAATGTTTCAAAAATCATAACATCCTAAATACCTTTGGCTAAACGACAAAGCCAAAGAACGCTCTGACATTGACCGGAAGGCAATCATTGCGGCAGTCAACATCGTGGGCTATGTCGACCTAGAGATGCCAAGTTGCTTAGAGGAAACGTCGAGTTTGATATAACTACTGTACTGCGCTATTCCAGTATATCCCCTCTTACATCCCGCTCATCCCCTCTCCACATCCTCCTAATATAAGAAGGCACCATTTACCCTTCATTTGATCACAACACTCTAATGCAATATTATGCAAGAGGAAGCGACTGGGATTGCGGTAACGATTGAGTCGGGCCTTTTGTCTGGTTAAGGTGATTGCTCTGCATGAAAATCAATAAAAGACGTCTGGAAAGAAACAAATTATTAGCGAACTTGGGGCCAGCCGTTACCTAGAGCATTTGTCGCAACTGTATATGAGGTCGTCAAGTTACTCGACAACGTGTTAATCCGAAGTCAGTATTACTACGTTGTTTTTTAAAAAAATTTTTAATTCATTAGATTCCATTTCTAGTGACCGGAGTTTCCAACCTAAGAAACGCAATATTATTAGGCTCTCAGAAACATTGTGGTATCGATTTCAGATGGTCAAAAACTTCTCTCGCTCACAAAAAGTAAGTTCACACGGCAATTGTACTCAATTTCAAAATTAGGTCCAAACACCGCCTAAACAAATATTACTTCCGGTTGAAAAACCCTATAAAAACCAAAACTCTGAGCCGTAAAAACCAAGAGAGGGCCAATAATAGCCTCAGCTATTCCTGCGCGGCTCTTAGTAAATTAAATTAACAATGGCATTAAAACCTGAAAGCGGATAGTTTTTACGAGCCAACAATTTTCACGACAACTGGAAGATAGCAGCGGCAATTAAAGTGTACGCGGCGTACAGGGAGTAAAAGGATGAGACATACACAGCATTTGCGCTGATAATGTTCAAAAATCATATCCTAAATACCTTTGGCTAAACGACAAAGCCAAAGAACGCTCTGACATTGACCGGAAGGCAATCATTGCGGCGGTCAACAGCGTGGGCTGTCAACCCAGAGATGCCAAGGTGCTTAGAGGAAACGTCGAGGTTGATATAACTACTGTATTGCGCTATTCCAGTATATCCCCTCTTACATCCCGCTCATCCCCTCTCCACATCCTCCTACTATAAGAAGGCACCATTTACCCTTCATTTGATCACAACACTAACGCAATATTATGCAAGAGGAAGCGACTGGGATTGCAGTAACGATTGAGTCGGGCCTTTTGTCTGGTTAAGGTGATTAATCTGCATGAAACTCAATAAAAGACGTCTGGAAAGAAACAAATTATTAGCGAAATTGGTGCCAGCCGTTACCTAGAGCATTTGTCGCAACTGTATATGAGGTCGTCAAGTTACTCGACAACGTGTTAATCCGAAGTCAGCATTACTACGTTGTTTTTTAAAAATATTTTTAATTTATTAGATTCCATTTCTAGTGACCGGAGTTTCCAACCTAAGAAACGCAACATTATTAGGCTCTCAGAAACATTGTGGTATCGATTTCAGATGGTCAAAAACTTCTCTCGCTCACAAAAAGTAAGTTCACACGGCAATTTTACTCAATTTCAAAATTAGGTCAAAACACCGCCTAAACAAATATTACTTCCGGTTGAAAAGCCCTATAAAAACCAAAACTCTGAGTCGTAAAAACCAAGAGAGGGCCAAAAATAGCCTCAGCTATTCCTGCGCGGCTCTTAGTAAATTAAATTAACAATGGCCTTAATACCTGAAAGCGGATAGTTTTTACGAGCCAACAATTTTCACAACTGAAAGATAGCAGCGGCAATTAAAGTTTACGCGGCGTACAGGGAGTAAATAGATGAGACATACACAGCATTTGCGCTGATAATGTTTCAAAAATCATAACATCCTAAATACCTTTGGCTAAACGACAAAGCCAAAGAACGCTCTGACATTGAACGAAAGGCAATCATTGCGGCGGTCAACAGCGTGGGCTATGTCGACCTAGAGATGCCAAGGTGCTTAGAAGAAACGTCAAGGTTGATATAACTACTGTATTGCGCTATTCCAGTATATCTCCTCTTACATCCCGCTCATCCCCTCTCCACATCCTTCTAATATAAGAAGGCACCATTTACCCTTCATTTGATCACAACACTCTAATGCAAGATTATGCAAGAGGAAGCGACTGGGATTGCGGTAACGATTGAGTCGGGCCTTTTGTCTGCTTAAGGTGATTGCTCTGCATAAAACTCAATAAAAGACGTCTGGAAAGAAACAAATTATTAGCGAACTTGGTGCCAGCCGTTACCTAGAGCATTTGTCGCCACTGTATATGAAGTCGTCAAGTTACTCGACAATGTGTTAATCCGAAGTCAGTATTACTACGTTTTTTAAAAAAAATTTTAATTTATTAGTTTCCATTTCTAAAGACCGGAGATTCCAACCTAAGAAACGCAATATTATTAGGCTCTCAGAAACATTGTGGTATCGATTTCAGATGGTCAAAAACTTCTCTCGCTCACAAAAAGTAAGTTTACACGGCAATTTTACACAATTTCATAATTAGTTCAAAACGCCGCCTGAACAAATACTACTTCCGAATGAAAAATCTTATGAAAACCAAAACTGAGTCGTAAAAACCGAGAGAGGGCCAAATATAGCTTCAGCTATTCCTGCGCGGCTCTTAGTAAATTAAATTAACATGGGCCTTAAAACCTGAAAGCGGATAGTTTTTACGAGCCAACAATTTTCACCACAACTGGAAGATAGCAGCGGCAATTAAAGTGTACGCGGCGTACAGGGAGTAAAAGGATGAGACAGACACAGCATTTGCACTGATAATGTTTCAAAAATCATGACATCCTAAATACCTTTCGCTAAACGACAAAGCCAAAGAACGCACTGCCATTGACCGGAAGGCAATTATTGCGGCGGTCAAGAGCGTGGGCTATGTCGACCTACAGATGCCAAGGTGCTTAGAGGAAACGTCGAGGTTGATATAACTACTATATTGCGCTATTCCAGTATATCCCCTCTCACATCGCGCTCATTCCCTCTCCTCATCCTCGTAATATAAGAAGGCACCATTTACCCTCCATTTGATCACAACACTCTAATGCAAGTTTATGCAAGAGGAAGCGACTGGAATTGCGGTAACGATTGAGTCGGGCCTTTTGTCTGCTTAAGGTGGTTGCTCTGCATAAAACTCAATAGAAGACGTCTGGAAAAAAAACAAACTATTAGCGAACTTGGTGCCAGCCGTTACCTAGAGCATTTGTCGCCACTGTATATGAGGTCGTCAAGTTACTCGACAGTGTTAATCCGAAGTCAGTATTACTACGTTGTTTTTTTAAAAAAAAATTTTTAATTTATTAGTTTCCATTTCTAGTGACCGGAGATTCCAACCTAAGAAACGCAATATTATTAGGCTCTCAGAAACATTGTGGTATTGATTTCAGATGGTCAAAAACTTCTCTCGCTCACAAAAAGTAAGTTCACACGGCAATTGCACTCAATTTCATAATTAGGTCAAAACACCGCCTAAACAAATATTGCTTCCGGTTGAAAAACCCTATGAAAACCAAAACTCTGAGTCGTAAAATTCAAGAGAGGGCCAAATATAGCCTCAGCTATTCCTGCGCGGCTCTTAGTAAATTAAATTAACATGGGCCTTAAAACCTGAAAGCGGATAGTTTTTACGAGCCAACAATTTTCACGACAACTGGAAGATAGCAGCGGCAATTAAAGTGTACGCGGCGTACAGGGAGTAAAAGGATGGATGAGACAGACACAGCATTTGCGCTGATAATGTTTCAAAAATCATAACATCCTTAATACCTTTGGCTAGACGACAAAGCCAAAGAACGCACTGCCATTGACCGGAAGGCAATCATTTCGGCGGTCAACAGCGTGAGCTATGTCGACCTACAGACGCCAAGGTGCTAAGAGGAAACGTCGATGTTGATATAACTACTGTATTGCGCTATTCCAGTATATCCCCTCTTACATCCCGCACATCCCCTCTCCTCATCCTCCTAATATAAGAAGGCACCATTTACCCTCCATTTGATCACAACACTCTGATGCAAGTTTATGCAAGAGGAAGCGACTGGGATTGCTGTAACGATTGAGTCGGGCCTTTTGTCTGCTTAAGGTGATTGCTCTGCATAAAACTCAATAAAAGACGTCTAGAAAAAACAAATTATGAGCGAACTTGGCGCCAGCCGTTACCTAGAGCATTCATCGCCACTGTATATGAGGTCGTCAAGTTACTCGACAATGTGTTAATCCGAAGTCAGTATTACTAAGTTGTTTTATAAAAAATATTTTTAATTTATTAGTTTCCATTTCTAGTGACCGGAGATTCCAACCTAAGAAACGCAATATTATTAGGCTCTCAGAAACATTGTGGTATCGATTTCAGATGGTCAAAAACTTCTCTCGCTCACAAAAAGTAAGTTCACACGGCAATTGTACTCAATTTCATAATTAGGTCAAAACACCGCCTAAACAAATATTACTTCCGGTTGAAAAACACTAGGAAAACCAAAACTCGAGTCGTAAAAACCAAGAGAGGGCCAATAATAGCCTCAGCTATTCCTCCGCGGCTCTTAGTAAATTAAATTAACATGGGCCTTAAAACCTGAAAGCGGATAGTTTTTACGAGCCAACAATTTTCACGACAACTGGATGATAGCAGGGGCAATTAAAGTGTACGCGGCGTACAGGGAGTAAAAGGATGAGACAGACACAGCATTTGCGCTGATAATGTTTCAAAAATCATAACATCCTAAATACCTTTGGCTAAACGACAAAGCCAAAGAACGCTCTGCCATTGACCGGAAGGCAATCATTGCGGCGGTCAACAGCGTGGGCTATGTCGACCTACAGATGCCAAGGTGCTTAGAAGAAACGTCAAGGTTGATATAACTACTGTATTGCGCTATTTCAGTATATCCCCTCTTACATCCCGCTCATCCCCTCTTCCTCCTAATATAAGCAGGCAGCATTTACCCTTCATTTGATCACAACACTCTAATGCAAGTTTATGCATGAGGAAGCGATTGGGATTGCGGTAACGATTGAGTCGGGCCTATTGTCTGCTTAAGGTGATTGCTCTGCATAAAACTCAATAGAAGACGTCTGGAAAGAACCAAATTATTAGCGAACTTGATGCCAGCCATTACCTAGAGCAGCTTTTGCCACTGTATATGAGATCGTTAAGTTACTCGACAATGTGTTAATCCGAAGTCAGTATTACTGTTGTTTTTAAAAATATTTTTAATTTATTAGTTTCCATTTCGTGACCGGAGATTCCAACCAAAGAAACGCAAAATTATTAGGCTCTCAGAAACATTGTGGTATCGATTTCAGATGGTCAAAAACTTCTCTCGCTCAAAAAAAGTAAGTTCACACGGCAATTGTACTCAATTTCATGATTAGGTCAAAATACCGCCTAAAAAAATATTACTTCCGGTTGAAAAACACTATAAAAACCAAAACTCGAGTCGTAAAATCCAAGAGGACCAATAAGAGCCTCAGCTATTCCTGCGCGGCTCATAATAAAATAAATTAACAATAGGCTTAAAACCTGAAAGCGGATAGATTTTACGAGCCAACATTTTTCACGAAAACTGGAAGATAGCAGCGGCAATTAAAGTGTACGCGGCGTACAGGGCGTAAAAGGATGAGACAGACACTGCATTTGCGCTGATAATGCTTCAAATATCACAAGACCCTCAATACTTTTGGCTAAACGACAAAGCCAAAGAACGCTGTGCCATTGAACGGAAGGCAATCATTGCAGCGGTCAACAGCTTGGGCTATATCGACCTACAGATGCCAAGGTGCTTAGAGGAAACGTCCAGGGTTGATATATCTACTGTATTGCGCTATTCCAGTATATCCCCTCTTACAACCCGCTCATCCCCTCACCTCATCCTCCTAATATAAGAAGGCACCATTTACCCTTCATTTGATCACAACACTCTAATGCAAGTTTATGCAAGAGGAAGCAACTGGGATTGCGGTAACGATTGAGTCGGGCCTATTGTCTGCTTAAGGTGATTGCTCTGCATAAAACTCAATAGAAGACGTCTGGAAAGAACCAAATTATTAGCGAACTTGGTGCCAGCCGTTACCTAGAGCAGCTTTTGCCACTGTATACGAGATCGTTAAATTACTCGACAATGTGTTAATCCGAAGTCAGTATTACTGTTGTTTTTTAAAAATATTTTTAATTTATTAGTTTCCATTTCTAGTGACCGGAGATTCCAACCTCAGAAACGCATTATTAGGCTCTCAGAAACATTGTGGTATTGATTCCAGATGATCAAAACTTCTCTCGCTCACAAAAACTTCTCTCGCTCACAAAAAGTAAGTTCACACGGCAATTTTACTCAATTTCAAAATTAGGTCAAAACACCGCCTAAACAAATATTACTTCCGGTTGAAAAACCCTATAAAAACCAAAACTCTGAGTCGTAAAAACCAAGAGAGGGCCAATAATAGCCTCAGCTAATCCTGCGCGGCTCTTAGTAAATTAAATTAACAATGGCCTTAAAACCTGAAAGCGGATAGTTTTTACGAGCCAACAATTTTCACGACAACTGGAAGATAGCAGCGGCAATTAAAGTGTACGCGGCGTACAGGGAGTAAAAAGATGAGACATACACAGCATTTGCGCTGATAATGTTTCAAAAATCGTAACATCCTAATTACCTTTGGCTAAAAGACAAAGCCAAAGAACGCTGTGCCATTGACCGGAAGGCAATCATTGCGGCGGTCAACAGCTTGGGCTATGTCGACCTACAGATGCCAAGGTGCTTAGAGGAAACGTCCAGGGTTGATATATCTACTGTATTGCGCTATTCCAGTATATCCCCTCTTACAACCCGCTCATCCCCTCACCTCATCCTCCTAATATAAGAAGGCACCATTTACCCTTCATTTGATCACAACACTCTAATGCAAGTTTATGCAAGAGGAAGCAACTGGGATTGCGGTAACGATTGAGTCGGGCCTATTGTCTGCTTAAGGTGATTGCTCTGCATAAAACTCAATAGAAGACGTCTGGAAAGAACCAAATTATTAGCGAACTTGGTGCCAGCCGTTACCTAGAGCAGTTTTCGCCAATGTATATGAGATCGTCAAGTTACTCGACAATGTATTAATCCGAAGTCAGTATTACTAAGTCATTTTAAAAAAATATTTTTAATTTATTAGTTTCCATTTCTAGTGACCGGAGATTCCAACCTAAGAAACACATTATTAGGCTCTCAGAAACATTGTTGTATCGATTTCAGATGGTCAAAAACTTCTCTCGCTCACAAAAAGTAAGTTCACACGGCAATTTGACTCAATTTCATAATTAGGTCAAATTTTCGCCTGAACAAATATTAATTCCGGTTGAAAAACCCAATGAAAACCAAAACTCAAGTCGTAAAAACCATGAGAGGGTCAATAATAGCCTCAGCAATTGCTGCGCGGCTCTTAAAAAAATTAACAATAGGCTTAAAACCTGAAAGCGGATAGTTTTTATGAGCCAACAATTTTCACGACAACTAGCAGATAGCAGCGGCAATTAAGGTGTACGCAGCGTACAGGGAAAAAAAAGATGAGACAGACACAGCATTTGCTCTGATAATGTTTCAAAAATCATGAGACCCTCAATACCTTTGGCTAAACGACAAAGCCAAAGAACCCTCTGCCATTGACCGGAAGGCAATCATTGCGGCGGTCAACAGCGTGGGCTATGTCGACCTACAGATGCCAAGGTGCCTAGAGGAAACGTCCAGGTTGATATATCTACTGTATTGCGCTATTCCAGTATATCCCCACTTACATCCTCTCTCCTCATCCTCCTAATATAAGAAGGCGCCATTTACCCTTCATTTGATCACAACACTCTAATGCAAGTTTATGCAAGAGGAAGCGACTGGGATTGCTGTAACAATTGAGTCGGGCCTTTTGTCTGCTTAAGGTGATTGCTCTGCATAAAACTCAATAGAAGACTTCTGGAAAGAACCAAATTATTAGCAAACTTGGTGCCAGCTGTCACCTAGAGCAGCTGTTGCCAATGTATATGAGATCGTCAAGTTACTCGACAATGTGTTAATCCGAATTTAGTAATACTAAGTTGTTTTTTAAAAATATTTTTAATTTATTAGTTTCCATTTCTAGTGACCGGAGATTCCAACTTAAGAAACGCATTATTAGTCTCTCAGAAATATTGTGGTATCGATTCAGATGGTCAAAAACTTCTATCGCTCACAAAAAGTAAGTTCACACGGCAATTTTACTCCATTTCAAAATTAGGTCAAAACACCGCCTGAACAAATATTACTTCCGGTTGAAAAACCCTATGAAAACCAAAACTCGAGTCGTAAAATCCAAGTGAGGGCCACGAATAGCCTCAGATATTCCTGCGCGGCTCCTAATAAAATAAATTAACAATAGCCTTAAAACCTGAAAGCAGGTAGTTTTTACGAGCCAACAATATTCACGACAACTGGAAGATAGCAGCGGCGATTAAAGTGTACGCGGCGTACAGGGCGTAAAAGGATGAGACAGACACTGCATTTGCGCTGATAATGTTTCAAAAATCATAACATCCTAAATACCTTTGGCTAAACGACAAAGCCAAAGAACGCTCTGACATTGACCGGAAGGCAACCATTGCGGCGGTCAACAGTGTGGGCAATGTCGACCTAGAGATGCCAAGTTGCTTAGAGGAAACGTCGAGGTTGATATATCTACTGTATTGCGCTATTCCAGTATATCCCCACTTACATCCTCTCTCCTCATCCTCCTAATATAAGAAGGCGCCATTTACCCTTCATTTGATCACAACACTCTAATGCAAGTTTATGCACGACGAAGCGACTGGGATTGCTGTAACAATTGAGTCGGGCCTTTTGTATGCTTAAGGTAATTGCTCTGCATAAAACTCAATAGAAGACGTAAGAACCAAATTATTAGCGAACTTGGTGCCAGCCGTTACCTAGAGCAGCTGTTGCCACTGTATATGAGATCGTCAAGTTACTCGACAATGTGTTAATCCGAATTCAGTAATACTAAGTTGTTTTTTAAAAATATTTTTAATTTATTATTTTCCATTTCTAGTGACCGGAGATTCCAACCGAAGAAACGCATTATTAGTCTCACAGAAACATTGTGGTATCGATTCAGATGGTCAAAAACTTCTCTCGCTCAGAAAAAGTTAGTTCACACGGCAATTTTACTCAATTTCATCATAAGGTCAAAACGCCGCCTGAAAATATTACTTCCGGTTGAAAAACCCTATGAAAACCAAAATTCGAGTCGTAAAATCCAAGTGAGGGCCACGAATAGCCTCAGATATTCCTGCGCGGCTCCTAATAAAATAAATTAACAATAGCCTTAAAACCTGAAAGCAGGTAGTTTTTACGAGCCAACAATTTTCACGACAACTGGAAGATAGCAGCGGCGATTAAAGTGTACGCGGCGTACAGGGCGTAAAAGGATGAGACAGACACTGCATTTGCGCTGATAATGTTTCAAAAATCATAACATCCTAAATACCTTTGGCTAAACGACAAAGCCAAAGAACGCTCTGACATTGACCGGAAGGCAACCATTGCGGCGGTCAACAGTGTGGGCAATGTCAACCTAGAGATGCCAAGTTGCTTAGAGGAAACGTCGAGGTTGATATATCTACTGTATTGCGCTATTCCAGTATATCCCCACTTACATCCTCTCTCCTCATCCTCCTAATATAAGAAGGCGCCATTTACCCTTCATTTGATCACAACACTCTAATGCAAGTTTATGCAAGACGAAGCGACTGGGATTGCTGTAACAATTGAGTCGGGCCTTTTGTATGCTTAAGGTAATTGCTCTGCATAAAACTCAATAGAAGACGTAAGAACCAAATTATTAGCGAACTTGGTGCCAGCCGTTACCTAGAGCAGCTGTTGCCACTGTATATGAGATCGTCAAGTTACTCGACAATGTGTTAATCCGAATTCAGTAATACTAAGTTGTTTTTTAAAAATATTTTTAATTTATTATTTTCCATTTCTAGTGACCGGAGATTCCAACCGAAGAAACGCATTATTAGTCTCTCAGAAACATTGTGGTATCGATTCAGATGGTCAAAAACTTCTCTCGATCAGAAAAAGTTAGTTCACACGGCAATTTTACTCAATTTCATAATAAGGTCAAAACGCCGCCTGAAAATATTACTTCCGGTTGAAAAACCCTATGAAAACCAAAATTCGAGTCGTAAAATCCAAGTGAGGGCCAAGAATAGCCTCAGCTATTCCTGCGCGGCTCTTAATAAATTAACAATAGGCTTAAAACCTGAAAGGGGATCGTTTTTACGAGCCAACAATTTTCACGACAACTGGAAGATAGCAGCGGCGATTAAAGTGTACGCGGCGTACAGGGCGTAAAAGGATGATACAGACACTGCATTTGCGCTGATAATGCTTCAAATATCACAAGACCCTCAATACTTTTGGCTAAACGACAAAGCCAAAGAATGCTCTGCCATTGACCGGAAGGCAATCTTTGCAGCGGTCAACAGCGTGGGCTATCTCGACCTACAGATGCCAAGGTGCTTAGAGGAAACGTCGAGGTTCATATATCTACCGTATTGCCTTATTCCAGTATATCCCCTCTTACATCCCGCTCATTCCCTCTCATCCTCCTAATATAAGAAGGCACCATTTACCCTTCATTTGATCACAACACTGGGATTGCGATAACGATTGAGTCGGGCCTTTTGTCTGCTTAAGGTGATTGCTCTGCATAAAACTCAATAGAAGACGTAAGAACCAAATTATTAGCGAACTTGGCGCCAGCCGTTACCTAGAGCAGCTGTTGCCACTGTATATGAGATCCTCAAGTTACTCGACAATGTGTTAATCCGAATTCAGTAATACTAAGTTGTTTTTTTAAAATATTTTTAATTTATTAGTTTCCATTTCTAGTGACCGGAGATTCAAACCTAAGAAACGCATTATTAGTCTCTCAGAAACATTGTGGTATCGATTCAGATGGTCAAAAACTTCTCTCGCTCAGAAAAAGTTAGTTCACACGGCAATTTTACTCAATTTCATAATTAGGTCAAAACGCCGCCTGAACAAATATTACTTCCGGTTGAAAAACCCTATGAAAACCAAAACTCGAGTCGTAAAATCCAAGTGAGGGCCAAGAATAGCCTCAGATATTCCTGCGCGGCTCCTAATAAAATAAATTAACTATAGGCTTAAAACCTGAAAGCAGATAGTTTTTACGAGCCAACAATTTTCACGACAACTGGAAGATAGCAGCGGCGATTAAAGTGAACGCGGCGTACAGGGCGTAAAAGGATGAGACAGACACTGCATTTCCGCTGATAATGCTTCAAATATCACAAGACCCTCAATACCTTTGGCTAAACGACAAAGCCAAAGAATGCTCTGCCATTGACCGGAAGGCAATCATTGCAGCGGTCAACAGCGTGGGCTATGTCGACCTACAGATGCCAAGGTGCTCAGAGGAAACGTCGAGGTTCATATATCTACCGTATTGCCTTATTCCAGTATATCCCCTCTTACATCCCGCTCATTCCCTCTCATCCTCCTAATATAAGAAGGCACCATTTACCCTTCATTTGATCACAACACTGGGATTGCGACTGGGATTGCGATAACGATTGAGTCGGGCCTTTTGTCTGCTTAAGGTGATTGCTCTGCATAAAACTCAATAGAAGACGTAAGAACCAAATTATTAGCGAACTTGGTGCCAGCCGTTACCTAGAGCAGCTGTTGCCACTGTATATGAGATCGTCAAGTTACTCGACAATGTGTTAATCCGAATTCAGTAATAATAAGTTGTTTTTTAAAAATATTTTTAATTTATTAGTTTATATTTCTAGTGACCGGAGATTCCAACCTAAGAAACGCATTATTAGTCTCTCAGAAACATTGTGGTATCGATTCAGATGGTCAAAAACTTCTCTCGCTCAGAAAAAGTTAGTTCACACGGCAATTTTACTCAATTTCAGAATTAGGTCAAAACGCCGCCTGAACAAATACTACTTCCGGTTGAAAAACCCTATGAAAACCAAAACTCGAGTCGTAAAATCCAAGTGAGGGCCAGGAATAGCCTCAGATATTCCTGCGCGGCTCCTAATAAAATAAATTAACTATAGGCTTAAAACCTGAAAGCGGATAATTTTTACGAGCCAACAATTTTCACGACAACTGGAAGATAGCAGCGGCGATTAAAGTGAACGCGGCGTACAGGGCGTAAAAGGATGAGACAGACACTGCATTTGCGCTGATAATGCTCCAAATATCACAAGACCCTCAATACCTTTGGCTAAACGACAAAGCCAAAGAATGCTCTGCCATTGACCGGAAGGCAATCATTGCAGCGGTCAAGAGCGTGGGCTCTGTCGACCTACAGATGCCAAGGTGCTTAGAGGAAACGTCGAGGTTGATATAACTACTATATTGCGCTATTCCAGTATATCCCCTCTCACATCGCGCTCATTCCCTCTCCTCATCCTCGTAATATAAGAAGGCACCATTTACCGTTGATTTGATCAAAACACTCTAATGCAAGTTTATGCAAGAGGAAGCGACTGGGATTGCGGTAACGATTGAGTCGAACCTTTTGTCTGCTTAAGGTGGTTGCTCTGCATAAAACTCAATAGAAGACGTCTGGAAAAAAACAAACTATTAGCGAAATTGGTGCCAGCCGTTACCTAGAGCATTTGTCGCAACTGTATATGAGGTCGTCAAGTTACTCGACAGTGTTAATCCGAAGTCAGTATTACTACGTTTTTTAAAAATATTTTTAATTTATTAGACTCCATTTCTAGTGACCGGAGTTTCCAACCTAAGAAACGCAATATTATCAGGCTCTCAGAAACATTGTGGTATCGATTTCAGATGGTCAAAAACT
Organism: Convolutriloba macropyga; assembly: GCF_964194025.1. NCBI lineage: Eukaryota > Metazoa > Xenacoelomorpha > Acoela > Convolutidae > Convolutriloba > Convolutriloba macropyga. The sequence goes on from NC_134477.1 coordinate 2,874,846, forward strand.
TCTCTCGCTCACAAAAAGTAAGTTCTTTTCTCTCGCTCACAAAAACTTCTCTCGCTCACAAAAAGTAAGTTCACACGGCAATTTTACTCATTTTCAAAATTAGGTCAAAACACCGCCTAAACAAATATTACTTCCGGTTGAAAAACCCTATAAAAACCAAAACTCTGAGTCGTAAAAACCAAGAGAGGGCCAATAACAGCCTCCGCTATTCCTTCGCGGCTCTTAATAAAATAAATTAACAATGGCCTTAAAACCTGAAAGCGGATAGTTCTTACGAGCCAACAATTTTCACGACAACTGAAAGACAGCAGCGGCAATTAAAGTGTACGCGGCGTACAGGGAGTAAAAAGATGAGACATACACAGCATTTGCGCTGATAATGTTTCAAAAATCATAACATCCTAAATACCTTTGGCTAAACGACAAAGCCAAAGAACGCTCTGACATTGAACGAAAGGCAATCATTGCGGCGGTCAACAGCGTGGGCTATGTCGACCTAGAGATGCCAAGGTGCTTAGAAGAAACGTCAAGGTTGATATAACTACTGTATTGCGCTATTCCAGTATATCTCCTCTTACATCCCGCTCATCCCCTCTCCACATCCTTCTAATATAAGAAGGCGCCATTTACCCTTCATTTGATCACAACACTCTAATGCAAGATTATGCAAGAGGAAGCGACTGGGATTGCGGTAACGATTGAGTCGGGCCTTTTGTCTGCTTAAGGTGATTGCTCTGCATAAAACTCAATAAAAGACGTCTGGAAAGAAACAAATTATTAGCGAACTTGGTGCCAGCCGTTACCTAGAGCATTTGTCGCCACTGCATATGAAGTCGTCAAGTTACTCGACAATGTGTTAATCCGAAGTCAGTATTACTACGTTGTTTTTTAAAAAATATTTTTAATTTATTAGTTTCCATTTCTAAAGACCGGAGATTCCAACCTAAGAAACGCAATATTATTAGGCTCTCAGAAACATTGTGGTATCGATTTCACATGGTCAAAAACTTCTCTCGCTCACAAAAAGTAAGTTCACACGGCAATTGTACTCAATTTCAAAATTAGGTCAAAACACCGCCTAAACAAATATCACTTCCGGTTGAAAAACCCTATAAAAACCAAAACTCTGAGTCGTAAAAACCAAGAGAGGGCCAAAACTAGCCTCAACTGCGGGGCTCTTAGTAATATTCCTGCGCGGCTCTTAGTAAATTAAATTAACAATGGCATTAAAACCTGAAAGCGGATAGTTTTTACGGTGTTTGTTTATATGGATTCTCTGAGCGAAAACATCTATATTAATTGACCAAACATTGCGGCGGTCAACAGCGTGCGCTATGTCGTGGCTAAAGCTGAGGAAGCAATATGGCAGAAGAAAGTCGACCTACAGATGGCAAGGTGCTCAGTGGAAACGTCGAGGTTGACATATTTGTTCCTGCATTGCGCTATTCCCAAATAGTTGCGGCGTGAGTTGCTGCTTGCTCTGCTAGAGCGACCAGACCTTTTTTCAAATCTGATTGTTGAATCGGTGTTTGTTTATATGGATTCTCTGAGAGAAAAAAATTATATTAATTGACCAATCTTTGCGGAGGTCAAGAGCGGGGGCAATTTCTTAGCTAAAGTTGCGGAGGCAATATGGCAGAAGAACGTCGACCTAGAGATGGCCAAGGTGCTTAGTGGAAACGTCGAAAATGCCATATCTGTTCCTGCATTGCGCTATTCCCAAAGAGTTGCGGCGTGAACTGCTGTTTGCTGTGCAAGAGTGACATGCCCTTTTTTTGAAACTAATTGTTGAATCAGTGTTTGTTTGTATGGATTCTCTGAGTGAAAACAATTATATTAATTGACCAATCATTGCGGCGGTCAACAGCGTGCTGTGTCTTGGCTGAAGTTGAACCAATATAGAAGAAGAACGTCGACCTACAGATGGCCAAGGTGATTAGTGGAAACGTCGAGGTTGACACATCTGTTCCTGTGTTGCACTATTCCCAAAGAGTTGAGGCGTGAACTGCTGCCTCCTGTGCCACAGCCAGCAGCCCCCTTTTTTTTCAAATCTGATTATTGAATGGTTGTTTGTTGATATGGATTCTGAGTGAAAACATACATATTAATTGACCAATCATTGCGGCGGCCAACAGCGAGGTCTAGGTCTTGGCTAAAGATGAGGAAACAATATAGTAGAAAAAACGTCGACCAACACATGGACAAGGTGCTTAGTGGAAACGTCGAGGTTGATACATCTGTTTCTGTATTGCGCTATTCCCAAAAAAGTTGAGGCGTGAACTGCTGCTTGCTGTGCTAGAGCGACCAGCCCTTTTTTTCGAATCTAATTGTTGAATCAGTGTTTGTTTATATGGATTCACTGAGCGAAAACATCTATATTAATTGACCAAACATTGCGGCGGTCAACAGCGTGTGATATGTCTTGGCTAAAGTTGAGGAAGCAATATAGTAGAACGTCGACCTACAGATTGCCAAGGTGCTTAGTGGAAACGTCGAGGTGGACACATCTGTTCTTGTGTTCACTTTTCCCAAAGAATTGAGGCGTGAACCGCTACCTCCTGTGCCACAGCCACCAGCCACCTTTTTTCAAATCTGGTTACTGAATGGTTGTTTGTTGATATGGATCCTCTGAGTGAAAACATCTATTTTAATTGACCAATCAATGCGGCCTACAGATGCCAATGTGCTAAGTGGAAATGTCGTGGTTTACACATCGGTTCCTTTATTGCGCTACTCCCAACGAGTGGAGGCGGGACCTGCTGCCTCCTGTGCCAGAGTTACCAGCCCCTTTTTCTCAAATCTGATCGTTGAAAGATTTTGATGACGTGGATGCTTTGCGTGAAAAGATCTATATTAACAGACCAATCATTGCGGCGGTCAACAGAGTTGGCTATGTCTTGGCTGAAGCTGAAGAAGCAATATGGCAGAAGAAAGTCGACCTACAGATGGCCAAGATGCTTAGTGGAAACGTCGAGGTGGACACATCTGTTCTTGTGTTCACTTTTCCCAAAGAATTGAGGCGTGAACCGCTACCTCCTGTGCCAGAGCGAACAGCCCCTTTTTTCAAATCTGATTGTTGAATGGGTGTTTGTTGATATGGATTCTCTGAATGCAAATATCTATATTAATTGACCAATCATTGCAGCGGTCAAGGGCATGGGCTATGTCTTGGCTTAAGTTGAGGAAGCAATATAGTAGAGGAACGTCGATTCCAGAGATGGCCAAGGTGCTTATTGGAAACGTCGAGGTTGACACATCTGTTCCACTATTGCGCTATTCTCAAAGAGTTGAGGCGTGACCTGCTGCCTCCTGTGCCAGAGCGACCAGCCCCCTTTTCTCAAATCTGATTGCTGAAAGATTTTGATGGCGTGGATGCTTTGGGTGAAAAGATCTTTTTCCAATTCTGATTGTTGAATCGGTGTTTGTTTATATGGATTCTTTGAGCGAAAACATCTATATTAATTGACCAAACATTGCGGCGGTCAACAGCGTGCGCTATGTCGTGGCAAATGTTGAGGAAGCAATATAGTAGAAGAACGTCGACCTACAGATGGCAAAGGTGCTTAGTGGAAACGTCGAGGTGGACACATCTGTTCCTGTGTTCACTTTCCCCAAAAAGTTGAGGCGTGAACTGCTGCCTCCTGTGCCAGAGCGAACAGCCCCTTTTTTCAAATCTGATTGTTGAATGGGTGTTTATTGATATGCATTCTCTGAGTGCACATATCTATGTTAATTGACCAATCATTGCAGCGGTCAAGGGTCTGGGCTATGTCTTGGCTAAAGTTGAGGAAGCAATATAGTAGAGGAACGTCGATTTCCGAGATGGCCAAGGTGCTTATTGGAAACGTCGAGGTTGACACATCTGTTCCACTATTGCGCTATTCCCAAAGAGTTGAGGCGTGACCTGCTGCCTCCTGTGCCAGAGCGACCAGCCCCTTTTTCTCAAATCTGATTGCTGAAAGATTTCGATGACGTGAATGCTTTGGGTGAAAAGATCTTTTTTCAATTCTGATTGTTGAATCGGTGTTTGTTTATATGGAGTCTCTGAGCAAAAACATCTATATTAATTGACCAATCATTGCGGCGGCCAACAGCGAGGTCTATGTCTTGGCTCAAGTTGAAGCAATATAGCAGAAGAACGTCGACCTACAGATGGCCAAGGTGCTTAGTTGAAACGTCGAGGTTGACACATCTGTTCCTGTGTGGCAATATTTCCAAAGAGTTGATGCGTGACCTGCTGCCTCCTGTGTTAATCCGAGGTCAGTATTTCTAAGTTGCTTTTTTTATTTTTGCTTTTTCAATCCTGACAGCAATTATTCACATACGGATTATTTTTAGTTCTAATGTTTTAGTTTCGATATCTAGAGATTGGAGATTCCAATCTAAGAGACGCAACAACCTTTTTGGAGTTTGATCCGTATCTGCAAAAAAACGAACTCGATTATAATGGTGTTGGTTGCCGGAAAAGCGGCAACTTGAAGGTTATGGTTAAAAAAAGCCTCCGAGTTCAAGAATGGTCTCAAAATTGTTAGCGATAACGATGCAAAGAATCCGAGCATTGAAACTATATAGCAAAATTGTCCGGACCTTGAAAAGGCAGTATGCCCGACACAAGTCAAACTTACCTGGCACATGAAGCGGCTCAGAATTGCCGAAGGCTCTGGTTCAGAACAATCACATCCAACTGAGTCAGCGTTCAGGATATCGTTATAAAAGTCATAGAGCCAAAAAGCAAGAGGACTTAGAGAGCAACCACTTTTTGTTCCAAATAAAAAAGAATTATGCATATAGGTGCTCTCTTTTAGTCTGTCAGTACGTAATCCTGACAGAGGGTGGTCACTTAGTCAGTGCAAAATCGGTTCATTGCAGAGCCAAGTCAGTGCGTGCAAGGTTTATTTTAGATCGAGGTCATTGCTAAAAACAGAATTTACAGGGTGAGAACATGACTTATTCTATTTATAGTTTTATATGCTGAGAGCATTTTCAGACTACATTTAAACTGTGCTTCACAGTAAAAAATGAGTGACCGTTTTTCGTTTATTTTAATATGAAAAGTATAATAAATGAAATGATCATAGTACTAGTCAGAGTATAACAAAACAGAATTGACAAACTATGGTTCAGTATTATTTTTCTGGGTGTCTAGTCCGGGCGTTGATTTATCAATGAAAATCAAAAGAAAAATATCTAAACAGTTTTCGATTGCGAACAAACTCCTTGTAGTTATCTGTAGTCAGCTCTAACAACACAATGCGAAGCCCCTCAGTGAGTGATTTATACTCTGATAACAATACGTAAAGAAATCTGAATACAAATTAAATTAACCATAAGCTAAAATTTGAAAGCGGATAGTTTTTACGGGCCAACCAATTTCACAACAACGGGAACACAGCAGATGCAAGTAAAGTGTACACGGCGTGCAGAGATAAGGAGGATGCGGCAGACACAGCATTTGCGCTGATACATTTTCATAAATCAAGACTATCAATTCCTTTGGCTAAACGACCAAGCTAAAGAACGCTCTGCAAGGACTGGAAGGCAATCATTGCGGCAAACAACAGTGTGGACTTTGTCTTGGCTAAAGTTGAGGAAGCCATATAGTAGAAGAGCGTCGACCTACAGATGCCAAGGTGCTCAGTGGAAACGTCGAGATCGGCGTATCTGCCTGTATTGCGCTATTCCCAAAGAGTTGATGCGTGACCTGCTGCCTCCTGTGTTAATCCGAATTCAAAATTTCTAAGTTGTTTTTTTTTATTTTTGCTGTTTCAATCCTGACAGCCATTTTTCACATAGAGATTATGTTGAGTTCTAATGTTTTAGTTTGGATATCTAGTGATTGGAGGTTCCAATCTAAGAGACGCAACAACCTTTTTGGAGTTTGATCCGTATCTGCAAAAAACGAACTCGATTATAATGGAGTTGGTTGCCGGAAAAGCGGCAAATTGAAGGTTATGGTTAAAAAGCTTCCGAGTGCAAGAATGGTCTCGTAATTGTTGTCGATAACGATGCAAAGAATTCGAGTATTGAAACTATATAGCAAAATTGCCCGGACCTTGAAAAAGCAGTATGCCCGACACAAGTCAAACTGACCTGGCACATAAAGCGGCTCAGATTTGCCAAAGGCTCTGGTTCAAAACAATCACATCCAACTGAATCAGCGTTTAGGATATCGTTAAAAAAGTCATAGAGCCAAAAAGCAAGAAGACTTAGAGAGCAACCACTTTTTGTTCCAAATAATAAAAAAGAATTATGCATATAGGTGCTCTCTTTTAGTCTGTCAGTACGTAATCCGGACAGAGGGTGGTCACTTAGTCAGTGCAAAATCGGTTCAATGCAGAGCCAAGTCAGTGCGTGCACGGTTTATTTTAGATCTAGGTCATTGCTAAAAACAGAATTTACAGGGTGAGAACATGATTTATTAAATTTATAGTTTTATATGCTAAGAGCATTTTCAGACTACATTTAAACTGTGCTTCACAGTGAAAATTGAGTGACCGTTTTTCGTTTATTTTAATATGAAAAGCATAAATGAAATGATCATAGTACTAGTCAGAGTATAACAAAACAGAATTGACAAACTAGTGTTTAGGACTAATTTTTCTGGGTGTCTAGTCCAGGCGTTGATTTATCAATGAAAATCAAACGAAGATTATCTAAACAGTTTTCGATTTCGAAAAAAAATCCAATGCGAAGCCCCTCAGTGAGGGATTCCTACTCTAATAACAATACGCTAATAAGAAATCTGAATATAAATTAAAGTAATCATAAGTTAAAAACTTGAAAGCGGATAATTTTTACGGGCCAACTAACTTCAAGACCACTGGAACACAGCAAATGCAATTAAACTGTACGCGGCGTACAGAGATAAGGAGGATGCGGCAGACACAGCATTTGCGCTGATAAATTTTCGTAAATCAAAAGACTATCAATTCCTTTGGCTAAACGACCAAGCTAAAGAACGCTCTGCAAGGACTGGAAGGCAATCATTTCGGCAGTCAACAGTGTGGACTTCGTCTTGGCTAAAGTTGAGGAAGCAATATAGCAGATGAACGTCAATTTTACAGATGGCCAAGGTGCTTAGTGGAAACGTCGAGGTTGACATATCTGTTCCTGCATTGCGCTATTCCCAAATAGTTGCGGCGTGAACTGCTGCCTACTGTGTTAATCCGAATTCAAAATTTCTAAGTTGTTTTTCTTTATTTTAGCTGTTTCAATCCTGACAGACATTTTTCACATAGGGATTATGTTGAGTTCTAATGTTTTAGTTTCGATATCTAGTGATTGGAGGTTCCAATCTAAGAGACGCAATAACCTTTTTGGAGTTTGATCCGTATCTGCAAAAAGCGAACTCGATTATAATGGAGTTGGTTGCCGGAAAAGCGGCAACTTGAAGGTTATGGTTAAAAAAGCCTCCGAGTGCAAGAATGGTCTCGTAATTGTTGGCGATAACGATGCAAAGAATCCGAGCATTGAAACTATATAGCAAAACTGTCTGGACCTTGAGAAGGCAGTATGCCCGACACAAGTCAAACTTACCTGGCACATGAAGCGGCTCAGATTTGCCGAAGGCTCTGGTTCAAAACAATCACATCCAACTGAATCAGCGTTTAGGATATCGTTATAAAAGTCATAGAGCCAAAAAGCAAGAAGACTTAGAGAGCAACCACTTTTTGTTCCAAATAAAAGAATTATGCATATAGGTGTCTCTTTTAGTCTGTCAGTACGTAATCCTGACAGAGGGTGGTCACTTAGTCAGTGCAAAATCGGTTCATTGCAGAGCCAAGTCAGTGCGTGCAAGGTTTAAAGGTTTTTAGATCGAGGTCATTGCTAAAAACAAAATTTACAGGGTGAGAACATGATTTATTCTATTTAGAGTTCTATATGCTAAGAGCATTTTCAGACTACATTTAAACTGTGCTTCACATTAAAAAGTGAGTGACCGTTTTTCGTTTATTTTAATATGAAAAATATAATAAATGAAATGATCATAGTACTAGTCAGAGTATAACAACACAGAATTGACAAACCATGGTTCAGTATTATTTTTCTGGGTGTCTAGTCCGTGCGTTGATTTATCAATGAAAATCAAAAGAAAAATATCTAAACAATTTTCGATTTCGAACAAACTCCTTGTAGTTATCTGTAGTCAGCTCTAACAACACAATGCGAAGCCCCTCAGTGAGGGACTTATACTCTGATAACAATACGTAAAGAAATTTGAATAAAAATTACATTAACTATAGGTTAAAATTTGAAAGCGGATAGTTTTTACGGGCCAACCAATTTCACAACAACGGGAACACAGCAGATGCAAGTAAAGTGTACGCGGCGTGCAGAGATAAGGAGGATGCGGCAGACACGGCATTTGCGCTGATACATTTTCATAAATCAAGACTATCAATTCCTTTGGCTAAACGACTAAGCTAAAGAACGCTCTGCAAGGACTGGAAGGTAATCATTGCGGCAGTCAACTGTGTGGACTTTGTCTTGGCTAAAGTTGAGGAAGCAATATAGTAAAAGAACGTCGACCTACAGATGCCAAGGAGCTCAATGGAAACGTCGAGATCGGCGTATCTGCCTGTATTGCGCTATTCCCAAAGAGTTGAGGAGGCGTGACCTGCTGCCTCCTGTGTTAATCCGAATTCAAAGATTCTAAGTTGTTTTTTTTATTTTTGCTGTTTTGAATCCTGACAGCCATTTTTCACATAGGGATTATGTTGAGTTCTAATGTTTTTAGTTTCGATATCTAGTGATTGGAGGTTCCAATCTAAGAGACGCAACAAACTTTTTGGAGTTTGATCCGTATCTGCAAAAAACCAACTCGATTATTGTGGAGTTGGTTGCCGGAAAAGCGGCAACTTGAAGGTTATGGTTAAAAAAGCCTCCGAGTGCAAGTATGGTCTCGTAATTGTTGGCGATAACGATGCAAAGAATTCGAGTATTGAAACTATATAGCAAAATTGCCCGGACCTTGAAAAAGCAGAGTGCCCGACAGAAGCCAAACTTACCTGGCACATGAAGCGGCTAAGATTTGCCGATAGCTCTGGTTCAAAACAATCACATCCAACTGAATCAGCGTTTAGGATATCGTTCTAAAAGTCATAGAGCCAAAAAGCAAGAAGACTTAGAGAGCAACCACTCTTTGTTCCAAATAATAAAAAAGAATTATGCAAATAGGTGCTCTCTTTCATCTGCAAAAAACGAACTCGATTATAATGGTGTTGGTTGCCGGAAAAGCGGCAACTTGAAGGTTATGGTTAAAAAAAGCCTCCGAGTGCAAGAATGGTCTCGTAATTGTTGGCGATAACGATGCAAAGAATTCGAGTATTGAAATTAGTTTGTCAAATTTTCTGGACCTCGAAAATGCAGTATGACCAGCACAAGTCAAACTTACCTGGCACGTGAAACATTTGCCTAAGGACCTGGTACAAAACAATAAGATCTACTAATAACAAGGTTTATGATATGGTTAAAAAAGTTTGCAGAGCGACCACGTAATCATTTTGGAGTATTGAAACTATTTAGCAAAATTGTCCGGACCTTGAAAAAGCAGTATGGCCGACACAAGTCAAACTTACCTGGCACACGAAACGCCTAAGATTTGCCGAAGGCTCTGGTTAAAAACAATCACATCCAACTGAATCAGCGTTTAGGATATCGTTATGAAAGTCATAGAGCCATAAAGCGAGATGACTTAAAGAGCAACCACTTTTTGTTCCAAATAATAAAAAAGAATTATGCATATAGGTGCTCTCTTTTAGTCTGTCAGTACGTAATCCTGACAGAGGGTGGTCACTTAGTCAGTGCAAAATCATCTTGGTTCATTGCAGAGCCAAGTCAGTACGTGCACGGTTTATTTTAGATCTAGGTCATTGCTAAAAACAGAATTTACAGGGTGAGAACATAATTTATTAAATTTTTAGTTTTATATGCTAAGAGCATTTTCAGACTACATTTAAACTGTGCTTCACAGTAAAAATTGAGTGAACGTTTTTCGTTTATTTTAATATGAAAAGCATAATAAATGAAATGATCATAGTACTAGTCAGAGTATAACAAAACAGAATTGACAAACTAGTGTTCAGGACTAATTTTTCTGGGTGTCTAGTCCAGGCGTTGATTTATCAATGAAAATCAAACGAAAAATATCTAAAAAGTTTTCGATTTCAAAAAAAATCCAATGCGAAGCCCCTCAGTGAGGGATTCCTAAGGACCTGGTACAAAACAATAAGATCTACTTATAACAAGGTTTATGATATGGTTAAAAAAGTTTGCAGAGCGACCACGTAATTATTTTGGTCTAAATACTTGAAGTAACGTATTAACATTGGACAAACATCCGCAATAACAAGTAAGTACACGCTGAGTGCTTCGAACCTGCCAAATATTTCACTTTTGTTCCCAATTTGCAGAACTTAAAGATTTTATTTCAAATTGTAAAAAATTTCAATGTCTCAGTGTTAGCTAAACAAAAACATACACACTACTGGGCAAATGGTATATAATTGGAATGCAATGTTTCAGTACCGATATGCTACGTCACTAGGGTCCGGGAAGCAAACAAACATCTATAAAAAACCAGCGGCGGCAGACATAAGTGTCCTTTGTTTTGGGAAGCCATTTGGGAATAATGTTGTGCTTATACACACACAGTGAAATTCCATGTATTACAATATTCCCAAAGAGTTGAGGCGTGACCTGCTGCCTCCTGAGTTAATCCGAATTCAGCATTTCTAAGTTGTTTTTTTTTATTTTTGCCATTTCAATCCTGACAGCCATTTTTCACATAGGGATTATGTTGAGTTCTAATGTTTTAGTTTTGATTCCTAGTGATTAAAGATTCCAATCTAAGAGACGCAACAACTTCTTTCGAGTTTGATCCGTAATTGCTAAAAAACGAACCCGATTATAATAGTGTTTATTGCAGGAAAGGCGGCAACTTGAACGTTATAGTTAACAAATCCTCTGAGTTCACGAATGGTCTCGTAACTGTTGGAGATAACGATGCAAAGAATCCGAGTATTGAAACTATTTAGCAAAATTGTCCGGACCTTGAAAAAGCAGTATGGCCGACACAAGTCAAACTTACCTGGCACACGAAACGCCTAAGATTTGCCGAAGGCTCTGGTTAAAAACAATCACATCCAACTGAATCAGCGTTTAGGATATCGTTATGAAAGTCATAGAGCCATAAAGCGAGAAGACTTAAAGAGCAACCACTTTTTGTTCCAAATAATAAAAAAAGAATTATGCGTATAGGTGCTCTCTTTTAGTCTGTCAGTACGTAAACCTGACAGATGGTGGTCACTTAGTCAGTGCAAAATCGGTTCATTGCAGAGCCAAGTCAGTACGTGCAATGTTAGTTTTAGATCCAGGTCAGTGCTAAAAACAGAACTTTGAGGGTGAGAAAATGATTTATCAACTATATAGTTACATATGCTGAGAGCATTTTCAGACTACATTTTTACTGTGCTTCACAGAAAAAACTCAGTGACCGTTTTCGTTTATTTTAATATGAAACGTTAAATAAATGAAAAGATCATAGTACTAGTCAGAGTATAACAAAACAGAATTGACAAACTACTGTTCAGGACTAATTTTTCTGGGTGTCTAGTCCAGGCGTTGATTTATCAATGAAAATCAAACCAAAAATATCTAAACAGTTTTCGATTTCGAACAAACACCTTGTAGTTCTCTGTAGTCAGCTCTAACAACTCAATGCGCAGCCCCTCAGCGAAGGATTCCTACTCTGATAACAATACGTTAAGCAATCTGAATATAAATTAAAGAAACCATAAGTTAAAATTTGAAAGCGGATAGTTTTTACGGGCCAACTAATTTCACAACAACGGGAACACAGCAGATGCAAGTAAAGTGTACGCGGCGTACAGAGATAAGGAGGATGCGGCAGACACAGCATTTGCGCTGATAAATTTTCATAAATCAAAAGACTATCAATTATCAATTCCTTTGGCTAAACGACCAAGCTAAAGAATGCTCTGCAAGGACTGGAAGGCAATCATTGCGGCGGTCAAACGTGTAGACTTTGTTTTGGCTAAAATTGTGGAAGCAATGTGGCAGAAGAACGTCTACCTACAGATGCCAGGATGCCCAGTGGAAACGTCGAGGTCGGCGTATCCTCCTGTATTGCGCTATTCCAAATGAGTTGAGGCGTGACCTGCAGCCTCATGTGTTAATCCGAAGTCAGCATTTCTAAGTTATTTTTTGCTGTTTCAATCCTGACAGCCATTTTTCACATAGGGATTATGTTGATTTCTAATGTTTTAGTTTCGATTCCCAGTGGTTGGAGATTCCAATCTAAGAGACTCAACAACCTTTTTCGAATTTGATCCTCATCTGCTTAAAAACGAACCCGATTATAATGGTGAAGATTGCAGGAAAGGCGGCAACATGAACATTATGGTTAACAAAGCCTCTGAATTCAAGAGTGGTCCCGTAATTGTTGGCGATAACGATGCAAAGAATCCGAGTATTGAAACTATTCAGCAAAATTGTCCGGACCTTGAAAAAGCAGTATGGCCGACACAAATCAAACTTACCTGGCACACAAAACGCCTAAGATTTGCCTAAGGCTCTCGTTGAAAACAATCACATCCAATTGAATCAGTGTTTAGGATATTGTTAAAAAAGTCAGAGAGCCATAAAGCAAAAAGACTTTGGAGAGCAACCACGTCACCATTTTGTTCCAAATAATAAAAAAGAATTATGCATATAGGTGCTCTTTTAGTCTGTCAGTACGTAAACCTGACAGAGGGTGGTCACATAGTCAGTGCAAAATCGGTTCATTGCAGAGCCAAGTCAGTACGTGCACGGTTTATTTTAGATCGAGGTCATTGCTAAAAACAGTATTTACAGGGTGAGAACATGATTTATTAATTTTATAGTTTCATATGCTAAGAGCATTTTCAAACTACATTTAAACTGTGCTTCACAGTAAAAAGTCAGTGACCATTTTTCATTCATTTTAATATGAAAAGGATTATAAATGAAAAGATCATAGTACTAGTCAGAGTATAACAAAACAGAATTGACAAACTACTGTTCAGGACTAATTTTTCTGGGTGTCTAGTCCAGGCGTTGATTTATCAATGAAAATCAAACGAAAAATATCAAAACAGTTTTCGATTTCGAACAAACACCTTGTAGCTCTCTGTAGTCAGCTCTAACAACTCAATGCGAAGCCCCTCAGTGAAGGATTGCTACTCTGATAACAATACGTTAAGAAATCTGAATTTAAAGACACCATAAGTTAAAATTTGAAAGCGGATAGTTTTTACGGGCCAACTAATTTCACAACAACGGGAACACAGCAGATGCAAGTAAAGTGTACGCGGCGTACAGAGATAAGGAGGATGCGGCAGACACAGCATTTGCGCTGATAAACTTTCATAAATCAAAAGACTATCAATTCCTTTGGCTAAACGACCAAGCTAAAGAACGCTCTGCAAGGACTGGAAGGCAATCATTGCGGCGGTCAAACGTGTGGACTTTGCTTTGGCCAATGTTGAGGAAGCAATATGGCAGAAGAACGTCTACCTACAGATGCCATGGGGCTCAGTGTAAACGTCGAGGTCGGCGTATCTGTTCCTGTGTGGCGCTATTCCCAATGAGTTGAGGCGTGACCTGCTGCCTATTGTGTTCATCCCAAGTCAGTATTTCTAAGTTGTTTTTTCAATTTTTGCTGTTTCGCTCCTGAGAGCAATTTTTCACATACGGATTATGTTAAGTTCTAATGTTTAAGTTTCGATTCCTAGTGATTGGAGATTCGAATCTAAGAGACGCAACAAACATTATGGAGCTGGATCCGTATCTGCAAAAAACGAACCCGATTATAATGGTTTTGGTTGCAGGAAAAGCGGCAACCTGAAGGTTATGGTTAATAAAGCCGCGTTCAAGAATGTTCTTGTAATTGATGGCGATAACGATGCAAAGATTACGAGTATTGAAATTAGTTTGCCAAATTTTCTGGACCTCGAAAATACAATACGACGGACACAAGTCAAATTTACCTGGCACGTGAAACATTTGCCTAAGGTCGTGGTTCAAAGCAATAAGACCTACTTATAACAAGGTTTACGATATGGTTAAAAGAGTTTGCAGAGCGACCACGTAATTATTTTGGTCTAAATACTTGAAGTAACGTATTAACATTGGACAAACATCCGCAATAACAAGTAAGTACACGCTGAGTGCTTCGAACCTGCGGAACATTTCACTTTTGTTCCCAATTTGCAGAACTTTAAGATTTTAATTCAAATTGTAAAAAATTTCAATGTCTTAGTGTTTGCTCAACGAAAACATACACACTACTGGGCAGATGATATACAAATGGAAAGCAATGTTTCAGTACCGATATGCTACGTCACTAGGTTCCTGGAAGCAAACAAACATCCATAAAACCAGCGGCTGCAGATATCAGTGTCCTTTGTTTTGGGAAAAGGCCAATTGGGAATAATGTTGTGCTTATACACACACAGTGAAGTTCCATGTAATACATTATTCCCAAAGAGTTGAGGCGTGACCTGCTGCCTATTGTGTTCATCCGAAGTCAGTATTTCTAAGTTGTTTTTTCAATTTTTGCTGTTTCACTCCTGAGAGCAATTTCTTACAAACGGATTATGTTAAGTTCTAATGTTTAAATTTCGATTCCTAGTGATTGGAGATTCGAATCTAAGAGACGCAACAAACATTATGGAGCTGGATCCGTATCTGCAAAAAACGAACCCGATTATAATGGTTTTGGTTGCAGGAAAAGCGGCAACCTGAAGATTATGGTTAATAAAGCCGCGTTCAAGAATGTTTTTGTAATTGATGGCGATAACGATGCAAAGATTACGAGTATTGAAATTAGTTTGCCAAATTTTCTGGACCTCGAAAATACAATACGATGGACACAAGTCAAATTTACCTGGCACGTGAAACATTTGTCTAAGGTCGTGGTTCAAAGCAATAAGACTTACTTATAACAAGGTTTACGATATGGTTAAAAGAGTTTGCAGAGCGACCACGTAATTATTTTGGTCGAAATACTTGAAGTAACGTATTAACATTGGACAAACATCCACAATAACAAGTAAGTACACGCTGAGTGCTTCGAACCTGCGGAACATTTCACTTTTGTTCCCAATTTGCAGAACTTTAAGATTTTAATTCAAATTGTAAAAAATTTCAATGTCTTAGTGTTTGCTCAACGAAAACATACACACTACTGGGCAGATGATATACAAATGGAAAGCAATGTTTCAGTACCGATATGCTACGTCACTAGGTTCCGGGAAGCAAACAAACATCCATAAAAACCAGCGGCTGCAGATATCAGTGTCCGTTGTTTTGGGAAAAGGCCAATTGGGAATAATGTTGTGCTTATACACACACAGTGAAGTTCCATGTAATACATTATTCCCAAAGAGTTGAGCCGTGACCTGCTGCCTCCAGTGCCAGATCGACCAGCCCCTTTTTCAAATCTCTGATTGTTGAAAAAGTTTGTTTATATGGATGCTCTGAGTGAAAACATCTATACTAATTGACCAATCATTTCGGCGGTCAACAGCGTGGGCAATTTCATAGCTAAAGTTGCGTAAGCAATATGGCCGCTGAACTTTGGCCTACAGATGCCAAGGTGCTTAGTGGAAATGTCGGGGTTTACACATCTGTTCCTTTATTGCGCTACTCCGAGTTGAGGCGGGAACTGCTGCCTCCTGTGCAAGAGTGACCATCCCCTTTTTCTCAAATCTGATTGTTGAAAGAGTTTGATGACGTGGATGCTTTGGATGAAAAGATCTATATTAACAGACCAATCATTGCGGCGGTCAACAGATTTGGCTAGGTCTTGGCTAAAGCTGAAGAAGCAATATGGCAGAAGAACGTCTACCTACAGATGCCACGGTGCTCAATGGAAACGTCGAGGTCGGCGTATCTGTTCCTGTTCTGCGCTATTCCCAAAGAGTTGAGGCATGACCTGCTGCCTCCTCCAGTGCCAGATCGACCAGCCCCTTATTCAAATCTCTGATTGTTGAAAGAGTTTGTTTATATGGATGCTCTGAGTGAAAACATCTATATTAACTGACCAATCATTTCGGCGGTCAACAGCGTGGGCAATATCTTAGCTAAAGTTGCGGAAGCAATATGGCCGATGAAGGTCGGCCTACAGATGCCAAGGTGCTTAGTGGAAATGTCGGGGTTTACACATCTGTTCCTTTATTGCGCTACTCCCAACGAGTTGAGGCTGGACCTGCTGCCTCCAGTGCCAGATCGAACAGCCCCTTTCCCAAATCTCTGATTGTTGAAAGAGTGCTTGTTGATATGGTTGCTCTGAGTGAAAACATCTATATTAATTTACCAATCATTTCGGCGGTCAACAGCGTGGGCAATATCTTAGCTAAAGTTGCGGAAGCAATATGGCCGATGAAGGTCGGCCTACAGATGCCAAGGTGCTTAGTGGAAATGTCGGGGTTTACACATCTGTTCCTTTATTGCGCTACTCCCAACGAGTTGAGGCGGGACCTGCTGCCTCCTGTGCCAGATTGACCATCCCCTCTTTCTCAAATCTGATTGTTGAAAATGTTTGATGACGTGGATGCTTTGGGTGAAAAGATCTATATTAACAGACCAATCATTGCGGCGGTCAACAGAGTTGGCTATGTCTTGGCTGAAGCTGAGGAAGCAATATGGCAGAAGAAAGTCGACCTACAGATGGCAAGGTGCTCAGTGGAAACGTCGAGGTCGGCGTATCTGTTCCTGTATTGCGCTATTCCCAAAGAGTTGAGGCGTGACCTCCTGCCTCCTGTGTTAATCCGAAGTAAGTATTTCTAAGTTGGTTTTTTTTTTAATTTTGCTGTTTCAATCCTGACAGCAATTATTCACATACGGATTATGTTTAGTTCTAATGTTTTAGTTTCGATTCCTAGTGATTGGAGATTCCAATCTAAGAGACGCAACAACCTTTTTGGAGCTGGATCCGTATCTGCAAAAAACGAACATGATTATAATGGTGTTGGTTGCAGGATAAGCGGCAACTTGAAGGTTATGGTTAACAAAGCCGCTGAGTTCAAGAATGGTTTTGTAATTGTTGGCGATAACGATGCAAAGATTTCGAGTATTGAAATTAGTTTGTCAAATTTTCTTGACCTCGAAAATGCAGTATGACCAACACAAGTCAAACTTACCTGGCACGTGAAACATTTGCCTAAGGACCTGGTACAAAACAATAAGATCTACTTATAACAAGGTTTATGATATGGTTAAAAAAGTTTGCAGAGCGACCACGTAATCATTTTGGTCTAAATACTTGAAGTAACGTATTAACATTGGACAAACATCCGCAATAACAAGTAAGTACACGCTGAGTGCTTCGAACCTGCCAAATATTTCACTTTTGTTCCCAATTTGCAGAACTTAAAGATTTTATTTCAAATTGTAAAAAATTTCAATGTCTCAGTGTTAGCTAAACAAAAACATACACACTACTGGGCAAATGGTATATAATTGGAATGCAATGTTTCAGTACCGATATGCTACGTCACTAGGGTCCGGGAAGCAAACAAACATCTATAAAAAACCAGCGGCGGCAGACATAAGTGTCCTTTGTTTTGGGAAGCCATTTGGGAATAATGTTGTGCTTATACACACACAGTGAAATTCCATGTATTACAATATTCCCAAAGAGTTGAGGCGTGACCTGCTGCCTCCAGTGCCAGATCGACCAGCCCCTTTCTCAAATCTCTGATTGTTGAAAGAGTGTTCGTTGATATGGATGCTCTGAGTGAAAACATCTATATTAATTGACCAATCATTTCGGCGGTCAATAGCGTGGGCAGTTTCTTGGATTAAGTTGTGGAAGCAATATGGCCGATGAACGTTGGCCTACAGATGCCAAGGTGCTTAGTGGAAATGTCGGGGTTTACACATCTGTTCCTTTATTGCGCTACTCCCAACGAGTTGAGGCGGGACCTGCTGCCTCCTGTGCCAGATTGACCATCCCCTTTTTCTCAAATCTGATTGTTGAAAATGTTTGATGACGTGGATGCTTTGGGTGAAAAGATGTATATTAACAAACCAATCATTGCGGCGGTCAACAGAGTTGGCTATGTCTTGGCTGAAGCTGAGGAAGCAATATGGCATAAGAAAGTCGACCTACAGATGGCAAGGTGCTCAGTGGAAACGTCGAGGTTGGCGTATCTGTTCCTGTATTGCGCTATTCCCAAAGAGTTGAGGCGTGACCTGCTGCCTCCTGTGTTAATCCGAAGTAAGTATTTCTCAGCTGATTTTTTTTATTTTTGCTGTTTCAATCCTGACAGCAATTATTCACATACGGATTATGTTTACTTCTAATGTTTTAGTTTCGATTCCTAGTGATTGGAGATTCCAATCTAAGAGACGCAACAACCTTTTTGGAGCTGGATCCGTATCTGCAAAAAACAAACCCGATTATAATGGTGTTGGTTGCAGGAAAAGCGGCAACTTGAAGGTTATGATTAACAAAGCCGCTGAGTTCAAGAATGGTCTCGTAATTGTTGGCGATAACGATGCAAAGATTTCGAGTATTGAAATTAGTTTGTCAAATTTTCTGGACCTCGAAAATGCAGTATGACCAGCACAAGTCAAACTTACCTGGCACGTGAAACATTTGCCTAAGGACCTGGTACAAAACAATAAGATCTACTAATAACAAGGTTTATGATATGGTTA
Source organism: Convolutriloba macropyga (assembly GCF_964194025.1). Taxonomy (NCBI): domain Eukaryota; kingdom Metazoa; phylum Xenacoelomorpha; order Acoela; family Convolutidae; genus Convolutriloba; species Convolutriloba macropyga. The sequence goes on from NC_134477.1 coordinate 2,893,554, forward strand.
AAAAAGTTTGCAGAGCGACCACGTAATCATTTTGGTCTATATACTTGAAGTAACGTATTAACATTGGACAAACATCCGCAATAACAGGTAAGTACACGCTGAGTGCTTCGAACCTGCCAAATAATTCACTTTTGTTCCCAATTTGCAGAACTAAGATTTTATTTCAAATTGTAAAAAATTTCAATGTCTGTGTTAGCTAAACGAAAACATACACACTACTGGGCATATGGTATATAATTGGAATGCAATGTTTCAGTACCGATATGCTACGTCACTAGGGTCCGAGAAGCAAACAAACATCTATAAAAAACCAGCGGCGGCAGGCATCAGTGTCCTTTGTTTTGGGAAGCCATTTGGGAATAATGTTGTGCTTATACACACAGAGTGAAATTCCATGTATTACAATATTGAGGCAATATTACAAAATTACAAATTCCATGTATTACAGTTGAGGCGTGACCTGCTGCCTCCAGTGCCAGATCGACCAGCCCCTTTCTCAAATCTCTGATTGTTGAAAGAGTGTTTGTTGATATGGATGCTCTGAGTGAAAACATCAATAATAAACGATAAATCATTTCGGCGTCAACAGCGTGGGCAGTTTCTTGGTTTAAGTTACGGAAGCAATATGGCAGAAGAACGTCGTCCTACAGATGCCAATGTGCTTAGTGGAAATGTCGTGGTTTACACATCGGTTCCTTTATTGCGCTACTCCCAACGAGTGGAGGAGGGACCTGCTGCCTCCTGTGCCAGAGTTACCAGCCCCTTTTTCTCAAATCTGATCGTTGAAAGATTTTGATGACGTGGATGCTTTGCGTGAAAAGATCTATATTAACAGGCCAATCATTGTGGCGGTCAACAGAGTTGGCTATGTCTTGGCTGAAGCTGAGGAAGCAACATGGCAGAAGAAAGTCGACCTACAGATGGCAAGGTGCTCAGTGGAAACGTCGAGGTCGGCGTATCTGTTCCGGTATTGCGCTATTCCCAAAGAGTTGAGGCGTGACCTGCTGCTTTCTGTGTTAATCCGAAGTAAGTATTTCTAAGTTGGTTTTTTTTATTTTTGCTGTTTCAATCCTGACAGCAATTATTCACATACGGATTATGTTTACTTCTAATGTTTTAGTTTCGATTCCTAGTGATTGGAGATTCCAATCTAAGAGACGCAACAACCTTTTTGGAGCTGGATCCGTATCTGCAAAAAACAAACCCGATTATAATGGTGTTGGTTGCAGGAAAAGCGGCAACTTGAAGGTTATGATTAACAAAGCCGCTGAGTTCAAGAATGGTCTCGTAATTGTTGGCGATAACGATGCAAAGACTTCGAGTATTGAAATTAGTTTGTCAAATTTTCTGAACCTCGAAAATGCAGTATGACCAACACAAGTCAAACTTACCTGGCACGTGAAAAATTTGCCTAAGGACCTGGTACAAAACAATAAGATCTACTTATAACAAGGTTTATGATATGGTTAAAAAAGTTTGCAGAGCGACCACGTAATTATTTTGGTCTAAATACTTGAAGTAACGTATTAACATTGGACAAACATTCGCAATAACAAGTAAGTACACGCTGAGTGCTTCGAACCTGCCAAATAATTCAATTTTGTTCCCAATTTGCAGAACTTTAAGATTTTATTTCAAATTGTAAAAAATTTCAATGTCTCAGTGTTAGCTAAACGAAAACATACACACTACTGGGCATATGGTATATAATTGGAATGTAATGTTTCAGTACCGATATGCTACGTCACTAGGGTCCGGGAAGCAAACAAACATCTATAAAAAACCAGCGGCGGCAGACATCAGTGTCCTTTGTTTTGGGAAGCCATTTGGGAATAATGTTGTGCTTAAACACACAGAGTGAAATTCCATTTATTACAATATTCTCAAAGAGTTGAGGCGTGACCTGCTGCCTCCAGTGCCAGATCGACCAGCCCCTTTCTCAAATCTCTGACTGTTGAAAGAGTGTTTGTTGATATGGATGCTCTGAGTGAAAACATCAATATTAAACGATAAATCATTTCGGCGGTCAACAGCGTGGGCAGTTTCTTGGTTTAAGTTGCGGAAGCAATATGGCAGAAGAACGTCGGCCTACAGATGCCAATGTGCTAAGTGGAAATGTCGTGGTTTACACATCGGTTCCTTTATTGCGCTACTCCCAACGAGTGGAGGCGGGACCTGCTGCCTCCTGTGCCAGAGTTACCAGCCCCTTTTTCTCAAATCTGATCGTTGAAAGATTTTGATGACGTGGATGCTTTGCGTGAAAAGATCTATATTAACAGACCAATCATTGCGGCGGTCAACAGAGTTGGCTATGTCTTGGCTGAAGCTGAAGAAGCAATATGGCAGAAGAAAGTCGACCTACAGATGGCCAAGATGCTTAGTGGAAACGTCGAGGTGGACAAATCTGTTCCTGTGTTCTCTTTTCCCAAAGAGTTGAGGCGTGAACTGCTGCCTCCTGTGCCACAGCCACCAGCCACCTTTTTTCAAATCTGGTTACTGAATGGTTGTTTGTTGATATGGATCCTCTGAGTGAAAACATCTATTTTAATTGACCAATCAATGCGGCGGCCAACAGCGAGGGCTCTGTCTTTGCTTAAGTTGAGGAAGCAATATAGTAGATGAACATCGATTTTACAGATGGCCAAGGTGCTTAGTGGAAACGTCGAGGTTGACATATCTATTCATGTATCGCCGTTTTCCAAAAGAGTTGAGGCGTGACCTGCTGCCTCCGGTGCCAGAGCGACCAACTCATTTTTTCAACTCTGATTGTAGCGTGGGTGTTTCTTTTCATATGGATGCTTTAAGTGAAAACAACCTATGTTAATTAACCTAATAGCTTCATAACAACAATAGCATTTTTTAAAAGTTTTGATAACCTCTGAGAGAATTAATCATAACATAAACATGTACTTTGATCTAGAGAAAATTACTGATCAATGTAACGGTGTTCTTGCAATTGGCAGTACATTTTGTCATGAGGACGATTTTCATCAAGCCACTGAAACTGTTCCCAAGTGTTAGACTGGGCAGCTGTTTTGAAGCTTACCAATTAAAAATGTTTAAACAAGGTTGTAAATGAGGTATGTTATCAAACCGTTGTATTAGGAATCACAAAACAAAGGTTTTTGTCAGATGCAAGGAGTTAGGTGAACAAAGGCACAATTTGTTGATCAAAGCCTTGGTTCATAAGAAGGTTACAGTATCGCCTCTTTTCTGCGGAGCTCTTTAACCTCTGTAGTTGAATTTACTATGACGCCGATAACGCTGACGATATAGTGCTTCAGATTTGAAATTTAGATTTAGAAATTTTAAAAATAAAATTTTGGGACATGAAGCTTTGAAGGTTTACAGTCCTGCTTAAGGTATAGAAACATAAAATTACTGTGACAACAAAAAAATTTACTACAACGCTCTAGTTTAGCATTTAATTTTTTGGATGTTGTTGTTAGGATCACAACACTGCAATTCAATTGGCTCCGCTAAGCACTCTATTATAACAATAAAATTAATTTACCAAAAAACAGAACAATTTTTTCGCGGAATCCATCACTTCGAAAAAGGGGGCAAAATGCAATATATGGTAGCTCTAGGAATAATAGCGAAAGTTGACAAAAACCTACAAAAACTAGGAGATGCCATAATTTGTTCCCTTTCGTCCAGTAATTTAACATCCAAGAGACGGAATTAATGTATGGAGACGCATTAATGAGGCTAATTCTCGAGTTGTATTAAGCTCGTAGCTTTTGATTGGTTAAAAAATAAAGAAAAGTTCCCTTGAAGAGCCCAATTTTTTTAATCACTTATCGCATCAAACAACTTAATTTTATCTGATCACTATAACATCGAACAAGATAGTTTTTCAAGTCAACCCAAACTGTTATTTATTTGACAGATTTAACACAGATTACAGCGCCATTAACAATAACAATTAAAGGCCTTTATTATAATACACTCTTTCAATGTCAGGGTACTTTTCCTTCAAGTCATCTTGAACAGACTTTTCCAACTTTTCAACTGGAAGTGAACTTTGCTGAGGAAACAGCGCAACAGCTACAGGAAGCACCATAAACGTACACACTCCAATTAAAGAAGCTTCTATTAATACCCACAAGGGTCGTCCAAATGATTTGTGTAGTTTGAGTTGACGTTTTTCCACACCTTTTTGAAGGTATGACATAATAATGGGAGGGAAAACCATGATAGGAATAGCTGCGAATATTCTTGTGGCATCTACTTGAGCTAAACATCGAACTCCCAGTTTTCGAGACTTTCCTAGCTTGTTGCCGTTCTCATCGTTGATTGGAATGCCTAAATGAGAACAAATAAATATAAATGTATGTTAATGACTGGATGCTTCTTGATAAAATGAGTTTATGAAATGGGGTGTTTCCCATTATAATATTTCCCCCATTCCATGAAAATATAGCCCCCATTATGGTATATTTACCATAATGGGGGGCTATAGGTTATCTGACCACTAGGCTGGGGGAGGGGGCTATAATGGAAAAGACCAAATTTTAACTGAATATAAATTTCAGGGTCAATATCTACCAAAGAAGTCTTTTCAACGTAAAGAGAAAAGGTTCCGTTGCACCCCCCCCCCCCCCCCGTAAGTTATGCACGCCCCCATTAAGGAGTCCGTGCCATTACATAGTAAATTAATAATTAAAAATACGGATTTGGGGCTGCAGCCACTAAAGCTTAGCTTGGGGGAGGGGAGAGGGGCCACAAACTAAAGATCCAATTTTTTTTTTAATTTGGCTTTTATTTTACTGAATCGAAAAAAGGCTCTTTTTCGTTTGTTCGCCCCAGCTTAGTAGGTGCATATTATTTGCACCCCCAGACGCACGTGCCATATTTTTACATAATGAATTACTATATAAGGACACGTGCTCTGTAACGGGGGGGGGGGGGGGGGTTGCATAACGTACTTGCACTAACCAAAAAGATCCAAAAATGGAACCTTTTCAGGAGTTAAATCTTCTTATCAAAAAAACCTACGCTGCAGATTTTTTCCGAAAATAAATTGAACATATTTATTTATGAAATTAAGCGACTTGCTCCAACTAAACTGACTAAAAGATGAGCAAATGAATAAATGAATCTTACCCTCTCTCAAATCCTGCTGACGCATCAAGGGTACGTTGACTAAATTGCCCACAATGACAGCCGCAAAAGGTACAAACTTAGCAGCTAATGGATTGGTCGCTTTCTTGGCCAGCTGTCCGAGGTAGAATGAAGCACCCACAGCTGTTCCTGTGGCACTGAAGTATCCCAATGCTGTTCAAAAAATCATTATTGTCTTCTCTCAGATTATATAATTACTACTCCGTAAGATTGATAATTATGGCATGAGAAAGGTGTTATTCTTGAAAAATATGACAAAAAATCGAGAAATTTTGAAATTATTTTTGCCAAATTTTTGCAGTTTTTCATTTTGTCTCGAAAATTAGTGTTTTCAGAGCTTATCATGGCTTATTATTACCTCAATGTGTTTAATTGCATTACCGAAAGAATTTCTGGATCTTCTCCGTTTGTGCCCCCAACCCCCTTAGTAGGTATATTAATTGCATCCCCCTCCCGACGGGCTTACATTATTTTTACGTAATGCTTTAATATGTAATGACACGTGCTCTGTAACTGGGGGTGCATAGCGTATTGTGCACAAACGGAAATTTCTTTTGGTGCCCTTCAACTATTAACTCTGTTGAATAATAATCAAAATAACCATTAATGATCCCATAGTGAAACAGGAAGGCTCGCATCATTTTGTGCGTGGTTTGCAAGTTGACACATACCATAGAAATTTATAGGAAATCAATTGCATACATTTTTGTCCAAAATTATTTTATTCCCCTCAAAATATTTTTAAAATAGTCATTTTTACGTGTTTTGGAAAAAAGGAAAGCCTTCAGCAGAAGTATCGAAAGTGCTCAATTAACGTTCAATTTTATGTATCTGGTATTAACACCAAGCCCATATTCTACATTTTAAAGAGGTTTTTCAGAAAAACACCAATAATAAAATATTCACTCGTTCCAACTTTCTGAATTTTCGTCTTGGCTGGCATTGTGACTCAGATTGATCAGTTCATCCAGTCCAATTTTTTTCACTGAGAAAGACTTTCAGCGATTGACCAGTTGCATTAACAATTGTCTAGTGAAAAAGCAAAGCTTGCAAGTTTTCGAATTTACGCCCCAAGCTGGACTCTCTTCCATTTGTAAAAAGTTAAAGCGTGATTTTGCTTTAAAAAGCTATTTCAATAATATTTTTCGTCTGATTTGTTTGTTTGAAAGTGGATTTGCCGTTCGACCGACGACACCAATGATTTCGCTTAGAATTTTCTCAACTGCAAAAGAAACAGATCAAAAACAGAAACTTCCTTTCATTAAATGCTGAGATGTTAAAATTTGATTAGTAATCGGTTTAACTTATTGCCGCTTCTATTAGTTGCTCTCAAATCAATTTTTTTTAGAGTGAGGTAAGTCACGTGTGACCAAAAAACTTAATCACGCAAAAAGCACACTAAACCTGAAAAATGACGTCACGCACGCAACTGAGTTAAAAACTAATGAACAAAATCAGATTAAAGGGATTGTGACGTCATATGGTCATATAGAATTTCAAATTAACCTTCATATGGTACAAGTACACCTAAAAATGAAAACGTTGTTTCATGCAATTGTTTTCTGAATTTACGCTCCATGCCGGACTCTCCTCCATTTGCAAGTGACTTTGGTTTAAAAAGCTATTTAATTAGTGTTGTTCATCTGATTTTTTGTTGTTTGAAAGTGAATTTGCCGTTCGACTGACGACGCCAACAATTACTCTTAGAAATTTCTCAGCTGCATTAGAGTTATTTTTAGAGTCTACTTTGAAAGCAATTGGTATCCAAAAAAAATCAATTTTGGTCGAAACCAATAAAAAAATTTAGGAACTTAACGCAGACAAAAAATGCGGGATACATATTTTCTTATTTGAAAAGAAATTACAACGAAACGGTCTTCATGATTTTATTGTTAGCAAATTAATGAGAAACTGGTTTTAGATTACAATTTGCAAATCAAAGAAGGACTAATGATTTAATTTAGAAATATTCTGTTTAAATTTTTGAAGCAGATACCGCTCTTAGAATTTTCTACTGGGAGAAAGTACAAGGGCTTCCAAAAATGAACACACCAGATTGCCAGAAAATAGAAAACAGTCGCAATAGCTTCGTAGATCTGCAGTCTCGAACAAATAGTAAAAGAAAAAGACCAAAAACAGAACCTTCCTATCATTAAATGCTGAGATGCTATATTTTGATTAGCAATCAACTTATTGCTGCTTTCATTAGCTGCTCTCAGATCACGATTTTTGAGAGTGAGGTAAGTCACGTGCGACGAAAAACTTAATCATGCGAATGCACAAAAAGCTCTCTCCACTCAGCCCGAAAAATGACGTCACGCAAGCAATTGAGTTGAAAACGAGTGAACAAAAATCAGATTAGAGGTGATTGTGACGTCACTGGTATTTCAACTTAATTTTCATATAGTTAAAAGCACACCCAAAAACGAAAACGTTGTTCCATGCAAATAAAACTAATACTTTAGCCAATAAATATCAGCAAAGCCTTAGTGAGCTCACAGAAATCGAGAAGAGAAATTGTGGAAAATTTATCAGATTTTTGTCAAATTCCATAGAAAGAGACAACTTTGTAGCAAAGTTGTATCTTTATGGAAAAAAAAGCAAAAATATACTAAAATCAGAAAAAGTAGTCGCAAAGCCTTCAAATTAGCATTACATTCCTGTTATTTAAAAAATATCAGAAAGCTTTCAAAACAGGCTGGATATTAATACCACTTGTCAATAATAACTTGTTACACAACATGAAAAACCTAAAACCAAAAGGTGCAAACAAAATAACCACTCTTTCTTTTCTCCGCTCTTCGAGTTTGATCAATGAAATAACTTTGTCCAACTTTATTCACTTCCTGAACTTCCGGTTTCTTTGCTCGAGTAAAAAAACAAAAAACTATAACGGTTCTTCGAGATGTAAAAGGCCAAGAGATGGCCAATAATAGCCCTAGGTATAGCTTTGCGGCTATTATTAAGTTACTCCTCTGAACTTAAAATACACTGAAACAAACAAGCACGTAAAAAAACGTCCAAAATATTTTTCCATAATTATTGTTCCTTTAAAACAGAATTTGTGCTATTTATGCGGCGCAATTTAAGAATTTCTTAAAGAGATACTTTTCGCAAACATCGATAATCCATGAATTTTTTGAAATCTTTTTGAAAAACAAGACTATCAGATTTTCAGCCTAGAGCGCAATTTCAAACGAGTCAACAGCAATTTATACCATGTCGATCTCGCAACAAACTAACTTTACAACAAGCAAGCGAATCATCAGAGTTTTTCGAAGATTTAAGTTGTTAAAAACTGCGCCCAATAATGTTGGAAACTTCGGAGCCTTGTTTCTCTTTCCACAATAAGAGTTTGTGATTTGCTTATTTGATCACCAAGCAAACAAATGCAATCAATGCAGACCCATTCTCATAAATGTATGTTTCAAACAGCAATTGAAAATCCAACGCTCATACAACTAATTAATGGCAGTGGTGTCGCAATTCTGACGTCAACAGGAAAAAATTTATTGAAGATGAAATAATTTTTAATTACTATTCTTATTTTCATTCCTTTTCCTTAGAAAAAATTTAGGGTAATAAACTGGACACAAACACACAAAATCTTTTGCGGCAGTTAGCAAAAAAGGACAATCAATTACCGCTGAATAAAAAAACAATTTAATCGGTTTCATTGAGAGAAGAAACGAATTATGCCTATTTGGCTGTTGGTCAGCGAAGATTGTGCATTCCTATTAGTGTAGTTACAATAAGCCATGAACGACTGGTTAATCCACTGAGTTGTAAACAACTGCAACGGAGTCTTGTAGAATGTCAACATCAAAGCCGTCACAAAAGTGTTCCCAGGTATCTGGAAACTCATCCTGCCCAATAGTGGGTTCACCTCCTTCGTGTCTGGGTGATATGCTGAGGCGTACAGGGTTTTAGCCCATTTGATATCATCTTGTGATATTTTTTGGTTGGGTACAGTTGGGTCATGTACTATGTCTTTAGCGAGTTGTAATTCCTGTTTGCTTTTGAAGAGCCATATTGGATGAAGAACTTCTTTGAAGTATTGGTATCGCTGGGAAAAGGTGCTTTCCATAATTGAAAGGCGATGATTAAGGCAAGGTAGTTGTGACCTTAATTTTGAAAGCTTTCAAGTTTATAAATTTTGCTCAGCAGGGTTCAGCAGAAAATTGAGCAAGATTCAGCCACCAATTCAATCATCATCTGAAATCATTTTTTATAAATTTAATCTGAAATACATTTTAGTTAGCAAAAGCAATATCTAGAAGCTCACACTAAAAATGCAAAATCCTAAAAGCAAAAACATCATTTTTTGGGTCTTTTCGATTCTGCCCCAAGTTCGAGGGCGTATAATGGGAAACAACCTTAAAATGTAGTAGTAATCGATAGCACACATTTATTTGTGGCCCTTTACCAGAAATTGTTCCCAAAAAAAACTATTTTTCGTGGAGGTTTTCCTATGACAGCATACAAGCTATTTTCTCAAGAAACCAGTACACTTTCTCCATCTATGGACACTTTTGTCACGTGCAAGTAAGCGCAACGAAGGCTGCATTGTTGTAACTAAGCTTCACAAATTTATCCCACAAAGATTTCAATTGTTGCTCTGAAAAAATTTTGTTAGCAACTACGAGAAAAAAAATTGTAGACTGTTTCTGATGTTAAAGATAGCGTGACTCCTTAAAAAATATGGGGTTTTTCCCATTATAGCCTCCCCCCCCCCACCAGCTTAGTGGTCAGATAACCTATAGCCCCTCCCCCCCCCCCCCCCCCCATCATGCTAAATATACCATAATGTGGGGTTATAATTTCATGGGGGGGCTATAATGGGAAAGACCCAAACTATGTTTCCCTATCCCAGCTGTCTTTAATGATAGGATTACGCATTACGGTGGGGGGGGGGGATTGGGTAGTACACTACGAACGAGCTAAAGAGGTTGATACAAACACACAACACCCAGTAGCTCTGAGGACATTACTTTTTTCACGTTATAGAACCCGACATAGACACAAACGGAAAAGATCCCAAAACAGAGCTCCTTCCCATCGTAGCCCAGCTTAATGGGGCTAGAAGCCACAGCCCCCTTTTCTCCATTTTAATGGCAATAATGGTAAACTTCGACTTTTATAAGCTATGCATCTTTCAGTGTGTGCCTCCGCCCCTACCCCAAGCACCGTATGACCCCTCTCTATCCGAGTTATAAACCCCCCAATACCCCCCCCCCCCCAGCTTAGTGGACATACAATTTTTACGCCCCCATGTGCACGTGTTTTTATACATAGTAACGTGCTATATAACAACATATGAAATATAGCTGGGGGGAATAAAAAAAAACTGGGTTAGGAGGGGGGGCGAAACTGGGGTTTTGACACAGCAAGTTGAGTATGAACACAGCAGAAGCAGTCTTTAAAAACTTAACCATACTATAACCAATTTACAAGTACAACTTAGTGATTAGACCGTTAGCCATTATATACATATTATGCCACATATACAGCGAGTCAATCGCAGTGGATCGTGGTCTTCTTCTTCAGAAGAGGAGAATGAGGAGGAAAACAAGATGCGCCAACAGGGATTCGATCCTGACGATGAGAGACAGAAAATGCTATTTTACCAACACGAGGAGAAACAGTTTGTTCAGCATGGAAGACAGCAACAACAACAACAGGTAAGTGAATACGAGAATCAAACGAATCATTCGTAATGGTAATGCTTTATTTTCTTATCAGGATTTTCGAGTTAATATGCTTTCAGAATTATCAAAATATTCGCATCTATTCTTTTTGCCCCCTCCCCAGTATTTTTACGCCCCCATCTGTTGTTATACATAACGTTACTATGTAAAAAATAGCACGTGCGCCTGGGGGCGTAAGAAACATAAGCCCACTAAGCTTGGGGGGAAACAAAATAGATCCCTAAATTCTATATTGAAATAATGAAAACTACACATTAATCTATTAATGATCTTTCGGTTATTGATTGATATTACCCATCAAATTGTTCGTTCCTATTTATTTTAATAAGACCCGAATACTCCTAACTGTCTGTCTATTGGTATATTTTCATGCTGACATTGTGGCAACTCTGTTCAAGTTCTTTTGAAAAGTGATTTTTTGGGTCTTTCCCATTATAGCCCCACATGAAATTATAGCCCCCCATTATGGTATAATTACCATGATTGAGGGGGCTTTAGATTATCTGACCACTAAGCTGCGGGGGCTATAATGGGAAAGACCCATTTTTCTCCTTCGCTCTTAATTTAGAAGGTAAGTTGATCTTACTGATCTTAAACTCTGCTTGAGTTTTTCTCATCAGCTGTTTCCTCCGATCGCTCTGCTGTAATTGCGGGCAGTTTGCGCATCCATTGAAAGTTTCTGATGTACCCAACTGACTCAAGTCTGTGTGAAGATTCATCAGACTAAGCCTTGAAATTATTAATTCAGGTAGTAGGACATGTGGTTTGATAAATTACAGCAAGGATTATAAATACGACGCAAAACGAAGTTTTATACCCTAGTTAATCTACCAATTCATACGTGTCTCGTTCTTTGCCACCAATGTTTGTAAACAAAAATCCACTAAAAGACAGATGAGAGCATACTAAATATTCGAAAACAAGCAGCTGTATTTCCAAGGTATGAGAAAACTTAGCAGCTACAGTGATCGAATTGCAGCGGCCATTTTCGTAGACCTACCAGCATATGTACTTCAAATGACAATTTTGGGTTAAGGTGTAAACATCAATAACGAAATCTGCCAGCGGAATATTTAACATTCACGTTAAAAATAATTTTTGGTTCTAATTCCTCCATGGGAGCTTGTTTTGTCAGCATTCAAAATCAGTTGACTTTCCTTCAAGTAACTATCTGTCTCCAAAAAAAATCTAATCTTGTTTGCATTTTTCTCCTTGATCATGTCAATGAGATAAAATTATCATCGGCAAATTGTAGGAGCTCAACGTTGCCTATGAAATTAGGTAGAAAATGCTTTTGTATAAAAATAGCGATTCTTAAACTGTGCCTTTGGGTACACCATTAAAAACAAAAAAAAAATTCAGACATCTCGGAGCCTACTTTAACGCACTGCAATCGTTTTGCAAAGACTGTAAAAAATTAATTGCGGTCGCAGAAAAGTTGAAACACTCCTTTTTTATGCGAAAAAGAATTGAATGCTTTTCAAAAGTGCAAAAACATTGCTTCAGTGTTTCGTCCGTTTTCCATATTTTTATTACTTTCTCCGTGAAAAACAACAATGCATTTGTTGAAATTTTTTTGTTTGGTGATCCAAATTGCCCTTTCAACAGATCGTTTTGATTGATGTAATCTATCGAATGCGTAAGCAGACGTTTTTCTATTAGTTAAGCAAATGTTGGGGCTACCAAAATGGGTCGATAGTTGTTCATATGTGTTGTTAATCATTTTATGAATTGCTTTGACATATGCAAGTTTTAGAACACTTGAAAAAACACTGCTTTTTAATACAATCATTAAAAATAATTGCGCTTTTTAGAACCCACGCATGAACAAATACTGGACCAATAATTTACTGATGTCTAAGTTGTCAATGGTTTGGTAGATTTCTTTAAAGCCAAAAATGTGAAATTGAATTGCGCCGTGTGGATATTAAGAGGACCAAGTCATCCGAAAATTTGCTCGTTTCCTCAAAATTATAATTGAATGCAATGCAAATTACTTTTTCTATTTTTTTCAATTTCAGACACATTAATACCTATGCTCTGGTTTCAATTTTTTTTGACGAAATTCTATTTCTGTCTCGATGTTTCACATAGCTTGAAAAATCATCTTAATGATCTCATGCTCTCAATACCATAAATAATATTCTATTAAAGTGGCATGAGTGAATTTGATGGACTTGATGATTCCTCCCCTTGAAGGAATCCTATTTCACAACCAAGTACTATTTGGCAATTGACTCGATGTTACTTTATAAGAGCTCTTGGATGATCTAAATAGTAGCCGTTACATCTTGCATAAAAATTTTATATAATTAATTACATCTGATATTGTCAAGAGAACCCACAGCTCCATGCAGAAGCTCTGGTTCAGTTAATCACAAAAACCCCCCAAACGTTTTGGTTATTTTAGAACCGTGAGCAACATGGCTTTGCAATGCGACAGCAGATGCAAGCGGGTGAAAGATATAGACAAGAACAGCAGAAGGCAATATTTGCAATTTTGCTTAACAAAAACACTCCAAAAAGATGCCAGCTCTAAAATTTCATCAATTAGAATTGGACATTTAAATGGAATTTTTTACAAAATTATGAATTACCTTCGAAGTGAAGCGACAAATGAATGTCGTCACTGGTTGCAATCAAGTTAACATAGAAATGAGTTTTTACTTCATGTTAAGCAAAAAGAGTTAAGGCTCACCATCACCACGAAGAGCACTTTCAACAAAATCAGAGACATCAACAACAACAGATGATGGCACACAAGGAGAGACATCAAATGGCAAGTCGTGAACATCAACAACAGGCATTGTTTCTTTGCTGAAAAATATCAAAAACTAAACTTGCGTTTGGGCAATAACCTTTAAAAACCCAATAGAATAGAAACAATCACTGATGCACAAAAGGGCACTTTTTAAACACATTCTTGTGAAACAAAACTCACAATTCACACGATAGATTTATATCAAAACCATAAATATTTAAAAATATACTAAAAACTGCTCATTCACATTTTAGACACTCACAAAATCACAGCGAAATGAGAAATTATAGACCTTCATATGGTACTATTAGAGTAGTTGAATGAGTTATAGGTTCTAGTCCCACTAAGATGGAGGCCACTTGATAAACTTAAAAACTAAACCCCGCAGAATTGGAGACAGAATTGCTTCAAATCAAGCTTCTCAAATTTAGCTTATCGATTGAGGGACCAATAATCGTTTTCAAAATTCACAGCTGCTGGACCCTCGGGAAAGTTCCCCAAACATCTGTTGCATGCCATACAATGCACAGCTCCGATCAATCTGAAATCGTTTTTATGAACAACAATTCGGTTCGTCAACGCAGACAGAAGGGCAGTTTTTTTCAAAGAACAGGCACAAATCCTGTGCAATGAATCGGTAACAGCCTTATCCACGAAAACGGGCGATGTTCGTTTATTAGAAGTCTGGGAGATTCTAAGAGTACTGACCTCGGTGGTGTTTATTGAATAAGGATAAACCTTAGGTAGTTGATCCATTCGATACCCTTAAACTAGCAGTTGGAGTAAAAAGTGGAGCTGAAACTAAAATTAACTTCTCGTACTACCAGAAATCTCGTACGAAAAAATACTTCAATCTAGAACAAATAAGGTATATTGCAAAGAGATTCTAAGAACGCGTTGAACTCTGTTCAGCGTTTCCATTTCCTTACATCTAAAAGAAAGCTTCTGTCGATGTCGAGGATTCCATCAATTACAAATCTATTCTATTAGCAGAACAGATAGCTGAATTACAAATATATATTAACAAGCGAAAAGGAGTTCAGCTGGGTGATCCATCACTATGTCCTCATTTTTTTCGCGCACTCCGGTCAACAAAAAAAACAGATTCAAAACAGTAACAAATTTGGACGACGGGCTCATTGCAGGGACAGAGGACAACTAGAAGCGGTCTGGAAAATTTTATAAAAAAGAATCAGACGTGGTTTTTCTCTGTGAGCCGACAAGTGTAAACTGTGGTCTAACGATGACCTAAAAAGGTTGATATGAGAACTAAAAGGAAACGTGCAAATGGGATAAAAGTTCTTGGGGCGCTAATTGGTAATCCACATTACCACAAAAAATGTGAACATCTCGATAACTCTCTTGCGGTATTCTACACCACTGCCTTGGGTCACCTAAGCTATTGTACTCCATGCGTTGCAACACATACGCTGAGGAACCAATTGAAACTTTCGAAAACATTTGATGTACAACCAGAATGAGCTCCTTTCGAAGTGACTGTCACTTCAAGCTTTTCATTCATCCAAATTTCAAATGCGGCTTCGAATGCTGGTTAAGTTTTTGGTACAGCTGAACAGCGTGATTTTGGTTTTGAACAATACAATTGTTTGCAGACGGGTTTGTCTTTTTTCCCCTATTTTTAGATTATTCGACCAAAAATTTCCAAAAAAATGTATGATAACTCTCTTCTTATTGTTTGCTTCTTCCTTTTCTATCTTTTTAGAGGCGGCTATGTAGGTGCTAGTGCCAAGTGCTATATTGTGTGAAGACAGAGTTATCGTTGCAATATCCTTTCTAATAAAGGCTTTTAATTGCAAGTTTTTGCTAAGTGCTATTCGGGGCGCGGGCTCGGTAAAAACGCTCTTTTTCTGCTACAAGTTTTCAATTCAAGTAATTTGGTAAGCAACTGAACTGTACTGAGCAGAATCGTCTGTATGAATTTCAAGATAATAAAAGCGTGCTGTATGATTTTACAAAAGTCTTTTTCAACCAATCAAAATTTAGCATCGTCATATTACGGCTCTTTAGAAAAAGCGGAGGCGATGGGTTTCGAACCTTTAATCTTATGATTATAAACAGGGTTGCCTAGTGTGCTGTGCCAAGTGGGTCTTGATTAGTGGTATTGTCAAAGTCAAGGGATTTACTGGGCTAATTAAGTATAAATGGAAAGCAACATCAATAGTGGTTTGTTCTAAGTTTTTATTGAGTATTCCAGATCAAAATGCTGAAAGTTTACTTTCTGTTTGCTCTTTTGTGGCCTCTTGTTTTCTCGTCTGATGTATGCGAAGAAATTGAGCTGGGGAACGCGACTGCTGTATGTTGTGAAAAGAATACTACATTCCGCGTTGGCCAAGTGGATGTGAGTTTCGTGCCTTATCGGAGCCATATTTGTCCAATTGGTGATGGTGGAATTGAAGATTTGTGTCCTCGATTTGTGTCAAGTGTTTCAATGATGTTCGTGTTGGTCGTGGCAGGCGTAGTAAGCATGCAGTAAAGAAAAATAAAATCGTGCAGTTTTGTAGAAGAATAGATTCGTGCAGTAAAAAAATAATTAGATAAATTGATTTGTGGTTCTTGTCAGGTTCATCCTGAAGGCGCGTGTTCGTCCCCTGCAAACTTGTTGAAGTTTTTGTCCGTCCTCGCTTCTCTTGAGGACGAACACGCGCCGTGTAATAAGGTCCAGGTTGTGCGGCTGTCCTGGCCAGATGTATTCCACTATAAAATAACTGGAGTAGATCGGGTTGTCCGATCCTACAATTTTCGTCAGCAGTGCCATTCTGTTGTTCAAGTTAAATGGAAGAGGGGGGTCGGCTGCGAATAGAACAGGCATGACTGAGTTGAAAATTGATTTTTTGGGAAGTGAGTTTTGTGACTTTGACTGATGTGGATCAACAGAGATTTATGCCAGTTATTAGGTGTAGTTGATTGGTTACTCTTCTGGGTTTATTTGCATTTTTCCCAGGAAGATTAATGTAGTAGTGATCTGTCACGTGTGGCAGTTCCATTTGCTCCGCGTTGTGAGGGGAGTAAAGTTATGAAGTAAATCCCTCGGCATGGCAGTAAATGACAGTCACTAATGGAGTTTTCGGAAGTAATTCCCTCGGTATGGCAGTAATTGACAGTCACTAATGGAAGTTTTGGAGGAAAGTAAATTGAGAACAGTGTGATTGACGGCTCTATTGATAAAGTTATTCAGAATACGTTTACTGCGGAGAGGTCAAATTTTTATAGCGGCGTTATTCATCGACTGTTGGATCTTTTATCGAAGCTTTGCAAAAACGATTGTAATAACGAAGAAACGGAATATTC
The DNA here is from genome assembly GCF_964194025.1 of Convolutriloba macropyga. Lineage (NCBI taxonomy): Eukaryota > Metazoa > Xenacoelomorpha > Acoela > Convolutidae > Convolutriloba > Convolutriloba macropyga. The sequence continues at coordinate 2,910,459 of NC_134477.1, forward strand.
TATTTTATCAAAGTATGGACACTAAAAGGTTCGTTAATTACTTATAACAATTTAGGATTTCATAGGCTAGCATTAATCGTTTTTTTGTAATTTTAAACAGAATTATCGTGTTTAGAACGACACGAGGCAGACAAGATTTGCTAATCGAAATGAACGAGTTCAAACATCAGTACTACGATCGGAAAAAATTAATAAGTCTCGGATGGAAAGAAGTGGAAACAGTCGATGGGCGGGGTATAAATAGTTGGAACTCCTTAAAGAATAAATTAACTATAGAAGGTAAAGGGGGACTGGTTGGAGAGAATGGTTGGCCAAAGGTACCATTGGCAATAAATAATGAAGAAATTGTGGGATTGCAAGAAAGTTTAGTGGAAGGGTTCCGGGGCTGTAGAGATCAGGGCGATGTGTATAATTATGTTAGTAAATTAAAGTCGGAGAGTGGTGATAGCAGGTTGTATCAAGAAGTTGGGTCGTATGCTGGTTTGTGTAATTCAATAGGTTGGACGTTTTGTGTGGATGGTTTAATGAGTGGTGTTTTGCCTGATGGTTTTACTGGTGTAAGGAGAGATGCCATGGTACAATGGAATGAGTGGTGGACGGCGGCACATGTTGAAATTGGGGGTAATGATAGTGTTTCGAAAACGCCGTGTGGTGAGAAATTGTTTCTGATTTGTGGAAGTTATCAGACATCAAGGGATTTTAATAATGTTATGGGTACTCCGCAATATTTTATCGATTTAATTAAGAGGGGTCCTTCTGCAAGTGGTTTGGGAAAGGATGTTTGGTTTTTCATTCCGACGAAAGATAACGTGTTGTGCCAGCCTTCGTTGTGTGCGCATGCTGTTTTAACTTTTACAAAAGGTTTGTCGTTAGTGACGGGCTGGGAGGCGCGTGATCAATCGAATCAAGTTGTTGTCGATCGGACTTTGGGATCGTTTGCTTATGGTGTGCGTAAAGGTGTGGTAAAGAGAATTGTAATATCAAATAAAAATAAAAAGGCAGTGTTAGACTGGGCGAAAGAAAGAGAAGTGTCAACTGGTGGTCATAGAAGTTTTTTTTTTGTGGCTTGCGTTGTATTTTCTTTTTGCTAGCAAAACAAATAGGTTGGTGCTCAAATAATTTTGAATGGATAAAGTTGGTTTGTGCTTGTGGTTTGGTTAATTTCTCGAATTCGATAGTTTTGAAAGAAATTGTAAAGTTCTGAGTTTTTTGTAATACGGATCCGTTTGATATCGGTTTGATTGTCTTCTTGTGCGATAAAATAAAGGCTGATTCCAGTGTTTGTTTTTCTAATGATTCGAAGATTGTAAGTTGTTCCGTTAATGGCTATTTCCATGAGTTGCAAATTTTTCTTTCTTTTTAACAGAAGTAAGCGTTCAACATCTCTGTCGCCATATGATAACTCTCTTCTTATTGTTTGCTTCTTCCTTTTCTATCTTTTTAGAGGCGGCTATGTAGGTGCTAGTGCCAAGTGCTATATTGTGTGAAGACAGAGTTATCGTTGCAATATCCTTTCTAATAAAGGCTTTTAATTGCAAGTTTTTGCTAAGTGCTATTCGGGGCGCGGGCTCGGTAAAAACGCTCTTTTTCTGCTACAAGTTTTCAATTCAAGTAATTTGGTAAGCAACTGAACTGTACTGAGCAGAATCGTCTGTATGAATTTCAAGATAATAAAAGCGTGCTGTATGATTTTACAAAAGTCTTTTTCAACCAATCAAAATTTAGCATCGTCATAAAATGTTTCGTATTTTTTCCCGTTTAATCTGAACTTCGATAAAAATTGTTTCAATCGGTCTCACTTTTTTCTCATTAACAACTATTGCACGAGTCAATTGGCCACTGTATCAAACAGATTTTTAGGAAAATAGAAGACTTCAGGAAATTTAGAGCTCCCAAATTAGCAAAAATCAACTTTGAATATGTAAAACAAGGCAGTGAAATGTTTTGTCTACTGAATTCTAAGAGTTGTTTTTGTAAACAATTCGTCTTATTTCATCATATGTAACCATTCCAATATCTTCAAAACCAGGGAGACGTAAAAATATCGGTTTCCTGGAAGGAATATCAAACAAACCAAATCCACTATTGAAAAGTAAAGATGAAAAATTTTTATCTTTTTTTATTCTAACTACTTCTTGTATCAGAGCAGATTGTTTGATTTAACATCCCCTAGCATAATAAATTACAGAAGAATTCACGATTTAGAGTTTGTGGATGGCCAGTTTGAAACATTTACTACAAAAGTTTACAAAAAAATATTTTTCACTTTTGAAAATTTGCAAAAATATTTCAATTTTTATTGCCAATTTTACACTTACCGATACACTTGCATCAAGAAGTCTATACCTAGTTTTCTAAATACACCATCAATACCTAAATGAAAGTTGACGAACCAAGGGTAAAGATTCGTTGTCAACAACGTTGGTGTCGGGTTTCGTATCTGTGTGGGCGTGTGCATGTGTGGGAGTGTAAGCATGTGTGCGTGTGTGGTGTCTGTTTAGGAGACGAGAGTTTCTAGTATGCGAGAGATAGTTCTTTTAAATTTTATACCCAAATAGAGTTAGAGTGCAAAAACTATCAGAAATCATTGAAAAAGGTATCACATCTGCGAGATTTTAAAAAAAACCAGTTCAAAAATGTTCATTTTAAAGTTTGGTGCCCAAAATTACAATTACTGATACAATTGCCTCAAAAAATCCACACCCAGTTATTCAGAAAAAAAATTAAAGAAGGCCTGAATGAACGGTAACGAACCTTGAGCAAAGATCAGTTGCCAAAAATAACATTTTAAATTTTTTTAGTGTGCGCGGGTTTTAAGTTTTGTCTGTATCTTTGTCGTTCAAATTTTGATCAACCTATCTTTCTAGAATGTGTTAAACAGTTTTCGTTTTGTCTGCCGAAAAAAGACAGCATATTTTCCGGTTCAAACAGTACAAGAAATTTTGTCCGATTCATATGAGTTGCTTTCGGATGCTCGGATTCTCCCAATGGTTTCTCTGAAAGAAATTAACGGTTGTTTTGGTAACCTTGAGAGGTATGTTGGAACACAATGTGCTACGCACAGACTCGCACGAGCCATCTAGCTAATTTTTTTAAAAATGGAGGTCTATAATGAAATTTAGCCCAAAAAAATTAAAGCACGCTATATGTAGACAAAGAAACAAATCCTGTAGATTGAACAGCAAGAGAGTCATCGAAGAAGAGGTCAATTTAATCGTCAAGAGGTGGCTGGAGGTCAGAAACTTGATCAACAATTCCAGCACGAAGCAGTCGGTCAACAAGCGCAACAAGTCGACTTCAACAAAAAGTTGGCAGTTAAAGCAGCGTACAGAGAGGGATTTTCAGGTGAGAATACAATTTTCACCTTACCTTTAAACAACAACCTCGAGCAGTAAACCGAGGATTCCCATGACGGGGAAATTTGAACAAAAATATCAAAAGACGGCTGAATAATAAGAATTGCTTTACACCAACATGCTTTTTGACATCTCGCTCAGACGTGAGCACGTAAGAATACTGTAAAATTGAAAAACGCACAACTAATTTCGAACTACCAATAACAACAATTAGAAAAAAAAACTAGTATTACCTTGAGCATTCAAGCGGTGAAGTGGAAAATAGATTTCCATCAAGAAATAAAATCAAAATTTTCGAAGTGTCGCGTTCAACACTCTATAAGCAGCGACGTAACAGAAATACTTAAAAAAGATTCTTTGGAATAAAAAGTAAAGCACAGAATAATTACGTTTTCTTTTTGTTTTTTTTTCAGAACTCCCATTTTAAGACTTTTAAGATGGTAGGATTCTAACACACGGGCAATATATAAATCAGCAGTAAACTTCCAATACTGGTCATTGATATAAGTCCTTAACAAAATCCACAATTTATAAGGGAAATTCAGAGAAAACAATTTTTTCATTTAAAAACCTTGCGATTTAAAATTAAATAATGCATTTTGGTGTAGAAGTTTAAGAATTGTTGATACAAGAATATTTTTGCCAGAAGTTCCGCTTGAAATTTCAACCATAGTAGCTATCAGAGCTAAAGCAGTTATTTGAAAAAAAATAGCAGAACAAAAACAACCCAAACAATTCGGAATCAACTCAAATTAAATTTAAGTTAAGCATTATCCAAATGATAACGAACCTATCAACTTCATAACATCCTGCAATTTGACAAAAGGAAGAATCAAAAGAAATGAAAAAATCAAAAAATTAGAAAACTATCTGGAATTATTCCCACATTTTAGTATGTTTGCCATAAATGGGGGGGGGGGGCTATACGTTACGACAACTAAGCTGAAAATCATAAGTTGCGACAAATAAACCAATATTTTTAAAAGACCATTAGGTACAGTTAGTTTATGTTCCGAAAAGGCCCACCACATGATAGAAAAAACAATACAAACAATTCATATTGGGCAAAATGACCAAAGAGAAAGAACCAAGAGTTCTAAATTTGTTTACTTGTTTTTTAAACACAATTCTCTAAAATCTTTAAAGTGCGAAGTCATAATAATTGTTCCCAACAAAACGTGAAGAAGGACCAAAAAAGAAGTAAAAACAATTGAAATAGACAACATAGAAAACTCTAAAAACTGCACGAAATGCTTCAATTAATTCGGTGAAAATAGTCAATTCCAATTCTCAATTGTCTCGTTTTAGAAACATACTCAACACGAAGAACTCTGAAAAAAAACAATTGAAAAAAAACTTCTCCGAAAAGCAGAAAAACAGAATATAGAGGCAGAAAACTAAAAGAATAGGCCAAAAACAGTCAATGTCTTAATCTAGCCCGCTTTCTTTTACAAAAATAATCTTACATAGACCAATTCATTCAAAAACTCACCAAAACTACTGTGGTGTGCTGAATTCTTATCTTCTTGTTGCACGAGGTAGTTAGATTTACTGCATGAATGTACTAATCAAGTTGTTTGCGTGTGTGCATGCACAATTTCCAAAATGGGTTTTGATTATTTAGGTTTTTAGCTGAGCGGTTTGTCTTCTGATGCTGTGGATCGACAACTTCTATATATTCTTATTGAGTAAGTATATTCTCTCAAAATTAGCAAAATTTGAGGTTTCAAAATAGTTAACTTTCTGCTACTACCAAATTAGCTCTCTCTATTTACTAAGCAAATATTAGTTACAGCTTGCATCAATCTAGAATATTCTATCTGAAAATGTGTACATGTTTAAATCAGTTTAATTGATTCGAAATTTTAAGGACCGTCACACTCCCCCACTTCAGGAAACTTCCGGGCACAAAAGTTTTCTTACTACAATTTTTCTTTGACGGTCAAAATTGAGTTTTCTTTACGAGTTTTGCCACTTTGTTCCAGTCCAGTTGTTATCAGTCGAAATAGAAAAGAAGAGCCAAAAGGGCCAATAGAATTCCGAATAAAAAATATTGTATCCGAGATCCAAATTTGAATATTCAAGTCCAAGAATAAATAATTGAGAATTTATTGATGATGCTGTTCCTACGGCCATAGAAAGTTGATCGTATCATAGTTGGTTCCACCTGATTTGTCAATTGATTGCCAATTGTTAGTCCATCGTTTCTGCGGTGTATTGTACTGCAAGAGTATTTTACAAATTTTAAACTGCACCGGTTGAATAGGGGTTTATCGGATGATTAACAGTTTGAACAGAATATGATCGATCAAGATTGTTAATAGACTCTGCAGTGACATTTGGTGCACTGGGGTATAGACTTTTTTGGGATCTGGTCATAGACTTATTTGAGCTTGGTCCTAGTTCGTCCTCGTCAAAACTTTTCAACTCTTTTAATCGGTTAAAAGCGCATGAAAAAACATGATTGTTCTCTTTCAGTATATTATGTACTGCTTCTATCTCATTTGGGTCATTACTGTGTATGATGGCGATAGGTTTATGAACCACTTCAATTTGTTGATCAGCAGTCAAGAACTTAGGCAAGTATTTACGAACAAATTTAAATTTATGATAGAACCAGATGAACAGCACATGTAAGGCCAGGTTGAGAATGAACACAATGACAGTCAAGGACAAGGATATCTTTATGGGAACATATTCGCTCAAGTGAGATTTTAATGTGGGCTTTAACATAAGCATATCAGAAGTGAAAGGTTTTGCAACGGTGACTAGGTCTTCACTATTTTTTACTTTTGGGCTGAACAATAATTCTGCTCTAACTTTTCTGAGTAAGTCTACGCCTGCTACGGTGCGTGACTCGAAATATGGTAGCTGTTCAACGTCTGGAATGGATGCCATCAGATGTGCAAGCGGGTCTGGTAGTTGAACATCTATAAACTTAGCTGTAATCTTGTCACAGCTTTCCAAGTCTGATCGAATTTTTATATTGTCGCCTATTATTACTTGAAAGTCACAATCCACTGTCATAATACAGATCTTACAACCTGGAATTAGACGATTCCATGACTTGTGCTTCGAGGCGAGACTGTATTCTCTCATTTCGTACGCATCTGTCGCTGAGGTAATGAGCCATATGCCGTATCCAAGATTGTCTGCCTGTACTTGAGTCGGTAGGTAATGAACTTCCGTGTCACATGTTTCGGCAGCTTTCAGTGGTGAGCTCAAAAATAGCGTTGCTAGGCATGAGGGATGATTTGCTTGAGATGCCAAAGGCTCCTGGCAAATGCGATACCGCGATGAGCCTAAGCAACTATCAAATTGGACTTGCGACAGTGTCATTGACTCCATTTGATCCTCCGAGATAGCAAGATATGGGTCCTCAATAACCCATTTAATTGACATTCTCGGTTCGTCCTGAGGCATTGGAATAACTTTTGCGCTATAAGTAGTAAAAACTGTCTGTCGTGAAGCTAACGGAATCGCAAGGGTTAACAGCAACCCTTCTTTGACTGTAATAACATCACGCAGAAGTTTGGAGTCATAATAGGAGAGTATGTCGGAATTTGGAGGTATGGCTAAAGATAGTCTGCTTCCAGAAAGAATTAACTCGTCGGCGACAGACTGTAAAATAGCCATTAAAGAAGCTTTTGGTACGATCGACATTGGAAGATGCTGTTCAAGTAAAGTCGAGATCGAATTTAGGATGTTTGTTCGATAAGTGTACACCGCGGCTCTATAGCTTTTAACATCAGCGTACAACAGTGACAGAAGTGATGCTGTGGTGTCAAAATTGAAATTCAGTTGTTGATTTGAAAACAACAATTGGGTGCAATCTCTCAATATATGAAAATTATTTTCAATGGCCTTCAATTGTTCTTGTACAACTTGCCAGTTCTTATTTAAAGTTTCTGTCATCTGTTTTCGTGCTTCCTCTATTTCCGCTAATTTATTGCTTACAATGAAGAATTTTGCGTCGTTGTCTGTTTTCATTTTCGATACGTGGTCGACTAGAATTGTAGTAACTGTGCCCAAATGTTCAATGTTTGCTGCATTTTCTTTTGCCTGATCTTGGCATGAACCAAAGATACCTGTCAGTCCACAATTGGCTGATCCTCCGACCATCATCCCTGATCCAAAGAGCCCAATTCCAGCCATTGCAAGGGCTCCTACGTGGGCTCCCCTTCTTTTTCTTGATGGTCGTTTGTCTTCATTTTTAAGGAATGTAGCTGTTTCATTTCTAATAAGATCAACGTCTGTTTGTGATTTTTTTACTTCATTTTCGACTTTTCTTAGTAGCCAATCTACATTAAAAGACGAGGTATTGGCCTGAAAGTTTGTTGAAAAATCCAGTGGGCAAGATGCTGATGGTAGATTCCATTTCTCATTCAAGTTTCGTAAAAGTGCTTTCAGTTCTGGCTTCACGCTGAAGTTGTACTTTGGGAAAGGAACCAAAAACTGGACTGGGACAAATTTTTCTGCCAATAATATTTTTGATTCTTCATTAAATAAGATTCCTTTTTGTAATACGTCGTCGTAAGTTTTCTTCGGGTCGTCTGCTTTGATTGATAAAATACTCGTTAGTAGGATATTCAAGGTTGATGCAAGCCTCATCTAAACATTAATGGATTTTTGAACTATTTAACCTTCTGATTTGTTTTAGATTTAATTTTCATCACTTTTCTCTTTTGCTGAGAAAGGTTCAGGTAAACTAAGTCTGTTTTGCAGGTAAGTTAGCTGAAGGCTGTTTTCAGTTGAAATGTTGAAAGTTGTACTTTGCTTTCTTTTGTTCGCTGTCAGCTTCGGCTGTCAGCAAATTGAGTGGCGTGGCCACATCGTGAACTGTTGCCAAAATGGCAGTTTTGTTGTCGTTGGAGGCAACAAAGTGTGGAGTGAGTCGTCTCCCTTCTCCTGTGCTTCCTCAGAGGGATCAGAGGTTGATTGGCTAATGATAGCGCTGGCTGTCATTTCCTTTCTTTGCTGTTGCAAGTGCTCTCTCTTCTCCTTCTGTTATGGAGTTTACAAACTCATTGCTTGAAGAATAAACTCAAGACTCTACTTAGACTCAACTACCTTTGACAACTACTTAATTTGACTTCTTTACTTTCTGCGTTTTGTTTTGCTAAGAATCTTGGTGAACGCTCATACTAAGTAAGAATTTTTTTTAAGATACAATGGAGCCTAAGTTGATGGCGGCAATAATTGCCTTCAATAATCATCATGATTGGGACAAAAACATTGACTTTCTCGACGATGAACGAGAGTTATTTATTAAACGGTTTTCCGAATTCAAATTTGATGGAAAGGACTTGTTATTTTCTGGTGGAGTTGTGCCTACGATGGAGCAGGTGCAGCGTGAACTTGACAAAGTCCACTATAAATTTGATCGTCATAGACGGGGAAAACGTTATTTGAGAAAAGCCTTGATGAATGCTGGCTTTCGGATGCCAAGTTACTTAGGAGGTCTCACACGTGTAGTTGACGAGTAAGTTTTTTGTGTTTGTGCTTTAACTGTTTTCATCAAAACTGATTGTGTTTTGTGTGTTTAGGTTTTGTCGCTCCTGTCCCTACTGTTATAAGCAAGATCATAAAAATGATCGCTTTTTTATCGATGGAATAAGAGAAGGAGTGAAAAGGAAATTATGTTCTGAGCTTGGGATTGATTTCGAAAGGGATCCCGTAGATTTTGTATTGGGATCTACTGAGCTCGGGAAACCTGAAAAACCTTTGCCAAGGTCTGAGGATTTTGGGCAATGCTTGTTTTCAAGCATTTACTACCTTCTTACTGGAAAAAAATCAGGTAGTTTTTGGTGACTTTCTGGTTAACAACTTGTACAATGAGTTTCATTACTCTTGTTTTAAGGTGGAAAATTGACAAAATCACCTTGTCAGGTTATTCGCAGAAGGTGTGGTGAAAAGATGCTTGAACCTGAGTTCATAAAACTATGCTTGAAGCAACTGAAATATCTGTGTTCTCCTTTTGAAATATGTAAATCGAGGGACAGTGCCAACTCCGTTGGTGACCACTGGGTGGGTTATTTTCTGTTTTTTTTTTACTATAATTTTTTTGCAATATAATAACTTTTCATTGTTAACGTGTTCTAGTGTCTTGGCCTTGCTTATCTGCTTGGTGTGGACTTGTGTGTATACTATGAGTATCATAATGAGAATTCTGTTTGGGTGAGATATTATCATTCTGCTACATCTCAAAATCGTGGTGGAGCATTGCTTCTTTACAACGAAATAAAGAGAAATGGCAATAGAATTGGCTACCACTGCGAGCCCATAACTGAAATCCCTATCGAACAGTAAGTCTAATGTTCTGTTTTGAGTGTTCCATTTTGTTATTTTTGCAGCTTAACGAGAAATTCTGTCTCTTTTACGCATAACATTTTCTTATGGTTTGAATTTTTGAAATGTTTAGCTCACAGAATGAATTTGACTCTTTCGGAGTTAATGGTGAGATCTGCCCGCGTGCTGCCAAAGTTTTGCGAGGCGATTGAAACTTCTGGTATTGAAATAAACTCAGAATTGCGTACTAAAACTTTGCTTTCATTTGCAGGTTGTTCTAAATTTGTGCTAATTGTTGAACTTTCCTATCGAGTCATTGTCTTTTGATAGACAGTAGCTGTAACTGAGGACATTATACTTTTGCTTCTGTACTTTTAAAGTCTCTGGTGACCAATCTACTCAAACAAAAATTTGATTTTCGATATTTTTTCTTGACACTAGCTACTCCCTAGGGGGAGGGTCAAGTCGCAAAATGAATGAAAAAACTGGGTATAGAGAGTGGTACCATTTGATCCCGTTTGGTGAGTAATGATTCCCAACCCCCCCTTTTAGGGGTCGGAAATCAATATTTTACATGTTATTTGGGTTTTTCCGACAGGAATTTGACTTGTTTTTTGGCATTTTTCCCAATTTTTACTTATTCAGTTGTTTAGTACTCAACACGATACCTGATTAAAACGGCTTGACTTTAGTTTGCTTTAATGGCTTCTTAGACAGTATGTCCTTTAGATTGTTTCATTTATTTTTAAAGTTATGTCAACAAATACTCAAAAATTGTTGTGCCATTTTTGACCACAATACGGTTTTTTCTTCCTTTTTTGTTGATTTCACTTTGCTCCCTTGCGTTCTGTGGAGAATTCAATTGTGAGAGCATTCGGCATCTACATGGACGTTTCTCTGGTAAGATAACCTTTTTCCTACATGCAGATAGATTTCTATTTTGTCATTTTTGAAAACATCAATGATCATTTTGCAAACCATTGGCCAATCTAGGCCGTTTTTGTCACATTCAAGCTGTGGAATTGACACTCGTTGAACGTTATGGTTCTGAACATGCTTTCTAAGGCCTACTAAGCAAGTTTTCAGGGTTGAATACGAGGCTTTATCAGTTTTTGTTAATTTTGTGACTAGGTTATAAACAAAGCGTTGGTTGTTTTTGTCAAATATCGAAACGACAGAGCCTTCTCCAATTTCTTCACTTTTTGAGTTTCTAGATAGGTTGCAACTGAAGTTCGCCAGGCCTTCCAGTGGTGATTCACGCGACACTGATTGAACGATAGAATGTTTTGTGTTTTGAATATCGTCTGTACTATAGAAGAGTTTGAAATCGGGTCCAAAGATTGCTTTCATTTGACCAGCTGTATCCTGCCTTTCTTTCTGCACTCGTGTTCGCCTTGTTGCGCCTACTACCAAATCTAGCAATGGAGAAGGCTGTTTCGGAGACATTTGGCTTGAACTTGGCAAAGACGTCAGATCTTGTTCTTGATTTCTGTCAAATTCTGTTTGACTTCTTTTCAGATCCAGTTTTGTTGCTCGAGATGGGCCCCTATTATATGCTAACCTCTCTGTGCTTTCTCGACAAGATTTTATGATGTTTTTACGTTTTTCAGTGTTTGTTAATCTGGCTCCTGGTATTGTGAAGTTTTCTTCGAGCATAGGGACTTCAACCGTTCTGAAACTTCTGTTTTTTGGTTTCACTGATTTTTCATGATTGTCAACATCTCGGAGAAACTGAACTCGCTTCTTTGTGTTTCTGGCTAATATCGGTGTCTCAAGTGGTGTAACTTGACCTTTGTTTTGTTTTTCCTGAGTTCTGGTTGTTACTGGTAAATTAACTCTCGGTGAAATCCTCTGGTTCGATTGCGCTGTTGTGTTTGCATCCATCTCAAATGGTTCTGGGAAATTAGCGAAAGGAAAATCCTCCTCATGTAGAAGTCTTAAATGGTCGTTTTCCTGATCGAGGTTTATATTTTGCGCTTCCCTTTCGTCATTTCCTTGTGCACCTTCTACATTCACTTGTTCCTGAGGTTCTATGTTTTCATCCTGTGGAGCAACCTGACGTTCAACAAGGATTTCACGATTTTCTGGTTCAATTAAATGCGGTGGAAGTGGGTGTACAGGAAGCGGTATTGCTATTGCTCCTGGTGCTTGATCAGGTGGTCCTGGTGGTCTTGCTATCTCGTAGCTAAGTGTAGTTGAAACTGGTTGATCATCCTCCTGCTCTTCCTGTTCTGGTGCATCCACTGCAAACGTTTGATCTAAGAGGTTTGGTATTTGTTCATCAAATAACTCAGGTTCCTGTCTATATTTTCCTAACGCTGGCTCTGGCACAAACAGCTTTGGGTCAATTTGTTGTAAATCAACAGGAGATTCAAGAGGCTCATATGGTCTTAGTCGAATTCTGTGTAAACATTGCGTGTAATTCGTTCCAACTTTCCGAATTAGATAATTGGAATGTGTTAAAACTTTTTCAACTCTATAAAGGGGTATCCAAACATTCATTGATTTGTTTCCAAAATCATTTTGGTTCATAAGTTTTGGGTTTAGAATTAGGCAAAATGAAAATAATTTTAGCGGTTGCGCTGCTGCTTTCTCATCAAAGTATCTGCGATATTGATGATACCTGTGAATTAGGTTGATTTTCGTTTCAGAAAATAATTTTTGCATTGCGTCCTGTATCTCAGTGACAAAATCTGATTTCAGATCTAAAGTTTTGATAGATTTATTGAATCGTACGTCAAGTGGTTTAATTGGTTCTCTGCCGTGAAAAATTGATGTCGGTGAGCACCCTATTGATGAATAATATGAAGTGTTGTGGATATACGTTGCAAGCGGTACGTACAGCTGCCAATTTGACCATTGTTCATTTGTGTTTAGCTTCAGAATTCTCTTCAATGCTCCGTGTGATCTTTCAACAACGCCTACACTTTGCGCATGCTTCAGTGTGGCATGCCGGATTCTGACCTCCAAGAGTTTGGAGAGCTCATGCATCAACTCTGCAACTAAATTAGTTCCAAGGTCAGATACTATTGTTTTTGGAATGTAGCTATGCTTGAAAAAGATTGAGGTTAGTTCCTGTGCTATTTTCTGAGCGTTAGCCGAAATTAAGGGTGTAGCAAACAGGTACTTTGAAAAAACGTCAATTCCTGTTAGGACAAATTTGTAGGGTGATGATCCTCTAAACGGGCCTGCAATATCTATTTGCATCATGTCCCCTGGGAACGACTGTAAAGAAGAGACTGGCTGCAAAAATGTTCTTAGCGATTTGTTTGATATTGCTTTTTGTTGAATGCACGTGAGGCAATTTTTGATCATTTGAATAAAGTACTCAGTAAAACCTGGGAAATAGAATCTCTCCCTAAATTCTCTGATTGTTCGCAAGATGCCTATGTGACCCGCTGTCCTTGAATTATGAAGGCGGTAAAGCACTTCTTTCCACAGCTGTTTTGGTAGGCAATATTGTAAGCAGGCTACTTTTCCTGAATGATCATAGAATTCTCTGTATAGGATGTTACTCTGAATTTTTAGCCGATTGAATTGCTTTCCGTACTTCTTTAGTTCAAAGGAGGCATATTTCAAATCGTCAACTTTATTTTTCTTTATCCATTCAATAACTTTTTTAATGACTTGATCCTTTTGTTGCTCGGCTTCTAAATTTAGCGGCTCTAATTTATCTGATATGTTTTTTAAACTGTCCTTGGGGTCATTCATCAAAACTGCATTAACTTGAGTTGGTTTACTAATGATGCGAACTGTTGTTGGTATTTCCGCCTGATCGTTTATCTTGTTAACGTGACTTTCAACTTGGGACAGCAATCCATCATCTAATCCAGTTTGCTTTAAACAGGATATGATATTCTGGTCTGTTTGTTCACGATTATTATCGAATAGGTTGCTAAAATTAGCCATTGAGCAAAGCATCACATCAGGTGATTTTGCAATTGTTTCGACCTCAATTTCTTGAACTGGAATACGATCTGATAGTTTCAATTGTATTGTTTGATCAGGGTCTGTTTGAACACGTGATAAGAAGTCAGCTGCATAGTTTGCTCTTCCGGGTATATGTGCTATGACAAGATTGTATGATAAAAGTCGATCAAGAAAGTTCCATAAAGATGGCGGTATTGACTTTGATTGGAAAAACGATGTTAAACTTTTGTTGTCGGTTAACACAATAACGGGTTTTTCTGTACCCCAGATGAAATGAGAAAAGTGCTCTAAGGCAAAGTATAGTCCAAGAAACTCTTTATAATAAATTGAAAATTTCAACTGTGCTTCGTTAAACAATTTTGTTCCGAAAGCAACTGGAGCATATGTTTTCTTCTGCCTGTTTTTCTGATCTTTGATATAATCCTCTATCATTAAAACAAATCCTGCTCCGTAGTAACTTGCGTCGCATAAAAGAACGTATTGAAGTCCTGGTTTTGCTAGTCTGAGCGTTAAATCAGTTGCCTTCTGTAGATCTTGTTTCAAAATTTCTAATGCTTTTTCCTGCTCCTCGGTAATTTGATGTTCTACGTTTTTTCTCAAAAGTTTATAGAAGGGTAGAAGCTTTTCGCCTAGGTTAGGTATGAAGTCTCTCCAAAACTGTAGGAAACCAACTAATCTTTTCACTTGCTTAACAGTTTTTGGCATTGTTAGTTTACTCAAAAATTTTTTAATTCTTTCCCGCTCTGGTTGGATACCTGCTGGTGTAATTACTTTTCCTAAAAACGTAATTTGTTGAACTCCAAATTGGCATTTATTTGGTGATAGCTTAAGTCCTGATTTTCTAATACATTCAAATATTTTCCTGAGGTTTGGCACCAGCTCCTCAAATTTTTCTACTCCACCTCCGATATCGTCCATGTATTGTGTGCAAATGTTTGCGGCTAGACACTGATCAAGATAGTGTCTAACAAAGGAACTAAACCCTGTGACTGACTTGCTAAGACCTTGGGCCAAGCACTTGTAGGCGTACGTTCTGGATGCAAAGTTGAATGAAAGCAGTTGGACTGAAAGGTCATCAGCCATTTGCACACAATGATAGGCTTGTGAGCAATCGAGTTTGTTCAGAAATTTCTTTCCTGCAAAATGGTTTGTTGCATCACTCATATTTGATATCGGGAAATTGCTGTTTATATAGTCATTCCTTAGCAGGTGATTGATACGCCTCAAGTCAATTAAGATTCTCAAGCGACCGGATGACTTTCGTTGTGCAAATACAGGGCTGCTATATTTAGAATGCGATAAGGTTGTTATCAGATTGTAATAGTGCATGAGAGCAAGTTCAACTACTAGTTCATCTCGCAAATGTATGGGCGTGAGTGGACTTTGTACGTAAACTGGTAAATTATGTTCCGGAGTCAACTTTATCTTAAGCTCGGTATTGTAACCAACGTCAAAACGGTGTTTAGCAAATATATCAGAAAATTCCACCAAGAGGTTTTCAACTTCGGACTTCTGTTCACGTGTTAAAATTGACTGTTCCCACTTAAAATTTTCGAGAAATTTTTCACGATCATCGTGACTCGATTTAGGGTTTATGCTTTCAAGTGTCTGAAAATGTTTTATTTGATCAAAAATCTCACGCTGTAGTGGCGGTAATGATTCAGGGTTAAAGCATGTTTCAGGTGTTGGAAACCACAATTTTCCATATTCAGGAGGAGGCCTGGAAGACATTTTTTCGGAGCAATTCATTTGAACTAACTGGTTAATTCCGTTTTCGAGATTATTTGGGTCTTGCACTTTAGCCAAAGCTATCAATTGCGGATCAATTTGGATAAGTTGGTCTGCCTGGGACTGGCTCAAAATCTCAAAGGAGGCGACCATTGTGTTCGCCTTAACGTGAACATAATATTCTGTTATGTTGACAGCAGAAATCATTATTTTTCCGTGCTCATCAATTGAGCTGAGTGAGGATGTCAGTGCAATTTCAGTAGAATTTTCAAACTCGTCATTAGGGATTACTACCCCACTACATCCTGAAAAACTATCGGAATTTTCTTTCAGTGTGCATTCAAGAACTGCGTGTGAATAAGGTGGTATGGCATGTTTTTTGTTAAGGAAAATTGGAATTTTCTTCAGCTTTTTTAGGAATTTGGGTTTTTCGTTTTTGGGTCGAATTTCATTAAGCTGAACTGTCATATCTGGTAGTTTCAGTAAATTGTTCGAAGGGCAAATCCAAATTGAGTTTTTCTTAAAAAAGGGGTTGCCAAGTATGACAGAGTTCATTGTGGGCAATACAAGGAAATCGTCTGTGAATTGGTAATTTGCTATATAAAGTGTCAATCTCACGGCTTTATCAACTACGACTGGTGAACCGGACGCCATTTTTACACTTTTATAACGAGGTTCTACAAATGATAATTTGACCTTTCTAATTTGCATCTCACCTAAGAGTTTTTCTGGAATCGCATTAGCACACGATCCCGTGTCTATCAGTGCTTTTCTTTTAAGTTTATTGTCAAAATTCAAATGGACGTACGATAAGAATTCACCCTCTAGGGGTATTACTGCGCAAAGCTCTTTTTCTAAGTTTACGCTATCATCACTTTCTAAACAGTTTACTAATGATTCATTAGAGTGAGTTTTGTCTAAACTATTGTTGGACTCTAGTGGAACTTGTGGCTTTAGTAGTTTTTTGTTGATCGTTGAAATGGGAAATTTCCGGCACCTCTACGCTTTCCACGACTATTGAGTGAACACTGATTAGCTAAGTGATTCGGATATCCGCATTTATAGCAGAAAACACTAGCGTATTGCGTAGTCTCTATATGGTTCTGTGGGTCAGGTTGAGTAACTTGAACTACTGTCTGGTCTACTGCCTGTTCTTGCAAGGGTTGTTGATTCACTTGTACTGGAAAGTGTTGTTGATGAACCGGCAGACTGTAGTTATTTCTATAATAACCACGGCCTCGGTAATTGTTTCCTCTGTAGTTATTTCTGCCACGATAGCCGCGTTCGCTACCTCTGACTCGTCCTCTCCCCCTTGAAAAACCACGATAATTATTACCGGAGTTTTGGTTTGAACTTCGGAAATTCTGCTGATTTATTTGCGATTGCTCCTCAAACTGTTTGGACAGTTCACTGACCTTATTGTCCATTGCTTCCTGTGATTGTGTCAGTTTGGAGAGTGCATTGACTAAATTTTCTGAGATTGTGCTACTCATCTCATTGAACGCACCTTCAGTATAGTCGTCCATTCGGCATAGATTATGAATTGTCAGCTGTCGTCTCGCTAACAAACATAAGTCGTCAACTGTGTTATTATCAGGCTGCTCTAAAAGTTTTGCTCTTAACCAACTTGGCATGCATTTTTTAAAATATCTTTTAATTTGATTTGCCCGTTCAGTTTGAGTAAAAAGCAAATTCTGAGCGTTTTGTGCGTCAGCGGCCGCGATGCGCGCGGCTTCTGCACCTGCGTCTAATGCTGGGTTTGCTGGTGGCACTGGCGTTGGCTCTGGATCTGGGTATGCTCTGAGCGCCATGTCTCTCAGTGTTACTAAGAAATTTTCTGGTGTGTCTTTCTTCGGGTCAAACCTAATTCCTTCTAACTTTATTTTATGAAGCTCCTGTAGTTGAGGGTTGCAGAAATTATTTCTAAGTGCTGCTAAACTCAGATCTAAGTTAGCTCTTGTAGCGTCGTCTAGTGAATTGTTAAAGTAACGCAAAGCGTCGTCTTTCAAGTGTATAGAGAGAAAGTTTGCCTGTTGTGCACCTGGAATTGCTGCTACACCTATTATGCTCCGTAGAAGTCTTTCAAACTCATTAAAACTTTCGTTTTCTTTCCCTCCATAGGCTTTCAACGTAATGTTTGGGTTAGCTGCCATAACTTTAGGCAAATAGTGGAATAATTTCCTAAGATTTTTATGTCAATTTTGATCAACCTGATTTTTGTGTTAGTAGATTTTTGCGTACCTTAGGTTCTCAAACTCATAGCCTTCTATACTATCTTGCACTTAGTTACATCTTATCTCAGACTCAAGTTCGTTGTTGACTTAGAACTATGTTTTATGCCTCTGATTCCGACTTAAGGTTAATGTGGTCAATCAAAAGCTTGATATTTTTGGAGAAATATGAAAAACATCATTATAAGTTATCAGTTATCACGCTCCAATTTGTGATTGTTATCATACTGTTTGGTATCAGACTGATGATTTCAAACAATTGAAAGTGATTGAGCGTTCATCAAGTTTAGAGCATTTTAAAATTCACTGCAAAATCTGAATTTTGTAACGAACCCTTGGAGAGCTGCTTCTTGATGGCACCTGTGAAATTTCGGCCTTTTCGTCTTTCTCTAGCACGGGTGGTGTAGTAGGTTAAGTTGCTCTAGGTGCTGACTTGTTGACCAGATACTGCCGTGATCTGTTTTTTAGCCAATCGTCTGCTGTTGGAGTTGTCTTCCTTCCTGTCACCATGTGGTGTGCTGAATTCTTATCTTCTTGTTGCACGAGGTAGTTAGATTTACTGCATGAATGTACTAATCAAGTTGTTTGCGTGTGTGCATGCACAATTTCCAAAATGGGTTTTGATTATTTAGGTTTTCAGCTGAGCGGTTTGTCTTCTGATGCTGTGGATCGACAACTTCTATATATTCTTATTGAGTAAGTATATTCTCTCAAAATTAGCAAAATTTGAGGTTTCAAAATAGTTAACTTTCTGCTACTACCAAATTAGCTCTCTCTATTTACTAAGCAAATATTAGTTACAGCTTGCATCAATCTAGAATATTCTATCTGAAAATGTGTACATGTTTAAATCAGTTTAATTGATTCGAAATTTTAAGGACCGTCACAACTACTTAAAACTATCTTCAACCAATTGCAGTTTAAACCAGTTGCAACTAACTTCAACAACAGTCAAATATATGAATACAATTATTATATTCAAATAAATGTTATTGTATTCGAAAAACCACGTCGGCACATAAAACAGCTAATTTTTTTTTAAAAAAAACTACACTGAAAACGCCAACCCAGTGAATTGAAACTTGAAACATCTTGATAAGAAGCTTGTTAAAACTTGACAAATCTTGATAAGATCCTGGTAAGATTCTTGGTAACAAAACGTCAAGATATGTACGGACATGCAAGATCTTTGCAAGAAATTCAAGAAATAAGCTCTTGATAAGATAAACAAGAAAGAATCTTTAAGCTCTTAGAAAGATTTGCCAAGTTTTAGGGATATGAAAACAAGAATTAATAAGATTATGCAAGAACTGTCGGAAAATCGACATGGAGATTTTCCAGTATGATCTGTGGGGTAGCGAAAAAATTATTCAGTTAGCGCATATTTTTCACACACATACTTTGTGTGGTTGTCTTATAAAAACTGGTATAAACAAAACAATTCTCTCTTCTTTCCGTACTTCAGTTTTGTTCAGCAACAAAAAAAATTTAAAAAAAATTCCTCACGTTCCGTTTTGCCTTTTTCATCATGATTCAGAGCCACCTGATCGATTAAAAAATTAGATCAACATAGCTCCACTTCGGGTCGTAAAAGCCAGGATAGCTCCTGCCCTAATTATACGAGGGCGGAACAAAAAATGTTTAATTTATCTTCCAGATGGGGAGGGATCAGCAGATTCCGGTGAAGAAGAAGGTATGGCAATGCATCAGAGCCAAAGATCTGGGCCCCAACTCAAAATGGAGGAACCAATCCGAGAAGTGCCATCACGTCACTCGAGCAGGGTAAGTTCTGTTAGCTTGAACAACCCGAAACAGTTTTGAACGTCTGTAACCATTTAGATACCTAGTTTCTTGAAATATCGATTAAGTTAAACTCGAAACCTGCTTAATTTTCTATTACTTTTGAGAAAATTTAAATTTGTCCTTCCATACCGTGGCCAATCTAACTCGCTCAAACTGCTTAAAAAATCAATTGTGTCTCATTTAAATGAAGGAAAAACGACTGTACACTAATTTAAAAGCAATTCAGACGCATTTCATCACGTTAAATTTTTTAATGATAATAATAATTAAAAAATAATTTAAACAATATTTTTTACGTCGACTACATTGATTATTTCATTCTTTACCAAGGATATCAATCAAATCGAAAGGAATCCGTATTAATATCTCGGCAAATTATAACAAACAAAACTTCTTCAAACTTTAATTAAAAAATAAATCGAAACGTCGTTGATTTTTCGAAAAAAAACATGCACCAATACAAACAGTTGAAACAAACTATCGACATAGTGAAAATAGTAATATTTCGTTAACACAGAATCTACATAGCACAATTTTTTAGCCGTTCAAAACCGTACATCTGCTTAGAAAGTATGCATAATCTGGTAAATAGAAAATTCAGAGAGGAATACAAATTATGCATCATTTTTTGCCTCTTAAAAGATCCCACCTGAAAGAAGAAATAGAAATTTAATAAACAAATAGATCAAAAATAAGCAAAAAATAAATCATCTGATAAAAGTAGTAAAACTAACGCACTCAGTAATGATATTAAACATATTTCACAATACTGGGCAAAAGTACATTTTCGAAACGAATCTATCACAAATCATAAAATTTTGAGGTTTTAGATGCTGCCTGAGAGCATAAAGGGTAAATTGCAGTACTATGAGATTCCAATTTAGGGCGAAAATCGAGTATTGTGATCATTTAATGATTCTCTCGATAACGCCATGTTGTATACTTGCTGAGCGGGGTATCTCTAACCAAGATTGATCCTTCAAATCTGAATGCTTTACTTGTGCTGATTTTAACTGCAGTAAAAATGTTTTTGATAAGTGAAATAAATCTCTTGACGAAACGTTTTCTTATTGTTATGTCACCTTTATCATTAAAAGCGCAGTGGTCTGGCTACTAGAGTTTAACCTCAGCTATCAACAGGGGCTCGTTGTCTAACTTGTGAAAGATTTAAACACGGTTTCAAAACTGGTTTTTTGGAGATAGAGTAAATTTGAAACGTGAAAATTAAACCAACTGTTTTCGAATGAAATTGATTTGCTTCCTCCTCTATTCAACGTTTTTCTTATTATCCGTTTTAAAAGGTTTGTTTTTTATGCCTTTTTGTTTCCCTGTTGCTCTCTTCTCTCCTTTTTGTATCTGCCTAGCTTTCCATTCCTTTTTAGTCCAATCAAAATTGTTCAATGGAACTCCATTACACTGGCCGACTGATTGAAATTGTCACGTCATTCGTCTTGTAAGCAAACGCCGATTTTTTATATAAAAAATGAAATTTACAATTTTACTGCTTCTTATTAAATTTTGCAAAAATCATAGAATGGGAATAGTTTAAAATGTTCTATGATGAATTTTTTTGCAACAACGGAACATTTTTTTTCTTCGTCACACTGAGAAGCCAACCACAACTCAACAGTCATGACCTTTTTTTAAAGGTTAGTTTCAAGCTATCATGTAAAAGTTATGAGATCATGCATTCAGCTAAATCGTTAAGCCATGCCTATGCGCGAGTATACGTTTGGCACATCTGGGTACAGTTCATTATGATGAGTTTGCAAAATTCTAGATGGTACTTCTGGTACTGGTATTTGAAATTGTCGTTCAGGAATAACGACACTTTTCTTGTGAATTTTGTGGTCGGGGTGTGCCATCAAATAATTGTAATCCTCTTCGTAAACTACAGAGACTGGTTTCGTCTTTATTGCTTGTCCCTTCAGGATTCTACGGAAGGGGAATTTATTGTGAATTGGCAATTTTTTATGGGCCAAGTAAGTCCATAAAAAATGAAAAGCTTGCGATATAAGGAAGGAAAGTAATCCAACTGTGAGTGAGAGTTTGATTGTTGTAAAGCCCGACATATGTTCTGTTAGTGTAGCTCTGAGTTACTGCATCTGGAATGTTATCGGTTGTTTAAAGGCTCTAATTCGCACAGGGTCGCTCTTCTGCTCCTCTGGCAGGCGAATTATCTGCTTTTGTACCTCTTGAAAGAGTTTAATACGAGCTGTTGCAATATCTGGTAGGTGTGGAAAGCTGTCAAGCTCTGGAAAGTCGTTGAACAAATCATAGGAAGTTTAACGTCAACACGCTGAGCTGGTTCCTTGGAACAGGTTTCCAAATCAGACTTGAGGTGAATATTTGGTCCTTGAATTTCGTGTCCGCATCTGATGGTTATTATACAAACTGTGCAGCCTTCATGGATTTTCACTGGCATGGGTAAGCTGGAGTTCATTCGTCTTTCTTGTAGTTTGAACTTAGAGTGCGAAGATGTGATAAGCCATCTTCCAAAGCGTAGGTTTTTTGCTTTCTCCTTCAAAGGTAACTTTATTGATTTCAAGTCGCAATTCTCTAGCGATCGATACTGGTCTTGAAGTAGCAGAGCTGCTAAGCATGTTGAGCTTGTTTTCTTCATTGCGAATGTTTGTTCGCATATCGTGTAAACCTTTGAGCCAACGCATTTTTCCAAATCATTTTTTGATACTGCTGCTGTCTCGCTCTGGTCATCAGTTGTCGCGATATATCGATCCTCCAATTCCCATATGTTTGCAGTACCATCCTGCAATGGCATCGGTATTGGGATTGCTTCGTATACTGTAAGTAGTGTGGATTTTGACGCTAGTGAAACAGAAAAAGTGAAATTATTCCGGCTTCATCGGATTCAATTTTCTGAAGTAATTTGCTTTCATAGTACGTCAGTATATCTGTGAGTGGTATTGCTTAAGTTAACCAACTTCCATTTTCGATTTCATTTGTCATGACTGCCAAAAATATTTCGTGTAGGGTTTCTTTTGAGATGATAGAGAGCGGTAAAAATCCATTCACCATGGCTGAGAGGTTTTGTAGGAGGTTTGTTCGAAAACTTGCTAGTGCGAGTCTGTATGATCTAATAATTGTTTGAAGGGTGTTCAAAATTGACGAAATACTCGAGAGATGCTGATTCAGCTGTTGGCGCGAAAAGAAAAATTGATCGTAATTTCGTAACTCGTGGACATTCTTTTCTATGGCCAACATCTGGTTTTGGAGGTTTTCAAAATTAGCATTTTGCGCAATTGTGATGTCTTGCTGCTGTTTTTTCATGTCATTTATTTCTTCACCGAGAATAAAAAGGTTGTTGTCAATAGTTCCAGTTGCTTCTTTCCATTTCATGTTCATGTTATTAACATAGTTAACAGTTGAAAGTATTGCATTCCTGTTTTGACTTCCAAGCTTGTTGCAGCCACCAAGGATTCCTAAGAAACATGATTCACCTGACGCTAGTCCTAAACCAAGGCCCATTATTCCTGCTCCAACGTCCAGAGCCATTCCCATTGCTCGTTTTTCTCTTGTTTTGAGCGCAGTGGGAGAGAGTAGCATTTCAGTTTCGATGACCAATTTTCCAAGGTCACCTTTTGCTCGGTTGTGCTCGGTGTTTGTTACATTATAAATCCATTCAGCGCATGTAGTGCTTATGTTTTTTTCTGCGTATTCAAGCTGACATATTTGGGTCGGAGTTGTCCATTTTTGTGAAAGTTTTTGGCTATTTCACTCAGATAAATAGACAATGTTGCATTATGAGGCGGAAACGGAAGGACAAATTTAATATTTACAAATTTTTCTGCTACGACGACTTTCTGTTGGAAATTGAATAGGATTCCTGATTGCAGAATGAGGTTATCTCCTGGGTTGGGAACTGCGGAAATTTTGTCGGCGAATACAGCGATAAAGAAAACAAATTTCCAAACATAGCTGAATTTTGTTGTAGTTTACTGTCGTCGTTTGTTGCAAAGGAAGAGCGGGGTTGTCAATTGTGTAACGTGATCTAGTTCTTCGAGGTGGGGTAGGTCAAAAATTTCATCGGGACTATAGTGTTCAAGCCATTGATCTATGACTTCTCTCAATATGGGTGATTTCCAATCAAACTCGACCAATTGTGATTCTAAAGCGTGGAGGCGGAACAGAATATGGACTTTATTTTTGTGTTTTTTGTAACTGGTTACTTTGAACTCTTCAATTGATACTTCTTGCTCAAATAGACTGCAGTTAACAAAGCTCATTTTTTTTTATTTTTGTAGGCTGAATAGACTCTAAATTTGTTCAATATTCAATAATGTTGAATGCATGAATACTTGATGGAATGTGGCGCTCAGAGGAAAACTTAAGAACAAGAAATAGCTGTGATGTATTCTTTACAACAAACGTTTCGGTCAAAAGATTGGTGAATTGAAACGTTGCGCGGATAATATTTATATCTGTAGCCGGATAAAATATAGATGCAAGCTTTGCAAGTTTGCCATTAATTAGTATCAACATTGTTGTTTTGAACGATTGAATTTATTTTTAGTTCAGAAGATTTTGTTGGATCTCTCAATTATTCTGAATTTTGCAACCAGATAATTTGCCAAATGGAAGGGGAAAAATGGATAATTGTTTAACCTATCCCAATAGAAGAGATTGTGCGATTATTTATTTGTTTTGGTAACCGGCTTTGTTGATTTATTTTGATTACTTTTCTTTTGTTAGGTTGCTATGTTGTAAACCGCTTAAGGTTTCACAGTGGCGTCGTTCCATTGAGTAACAATCTGATTTCAGATGGGGGCTTTAAGAACACGCAGATGTTCGGTATAAGGGGTTTCCGCAAGCGGTTGTCCCTATTTTGACGGTGATGTACTTATATTACTGGGTAGTTTAGAGAATCAATGATAGCAAATTGTTGGGGAAACAAAACCTAGGCGCCTCATTTAAAAACTACGCAACATCGGTTGGGGGGTCGAAACTAATGCTAATTTATCCGAAAGTCAGCATTTTCCCCTACTCAGTTTTAATGACAGCGGAATGTATGCTCACAGACTGTCCGGTAAACGGTCAATGGAGAAATATCTAACCCTGACGGAGGGGAAATGGTTTCAACCTCCTAAGTTTCCTCACTTTGGCCAAGACTTTCTGTCTTATGCTTTCTCTGGAAATCGATTGTGGATAGTGTGGCGAGTGTCAAAGCTGGAATTGAAGCCACCAGAATAATTAAAAACGCTTTTGATATGCGAGAAGCTATTGCAGGCAAACGATTTGTCAGGGAGCATATGGATTTCTATTTTCAGAGGGTTGGGGAAACTTTTGCTATCCCGAATGATAGAGCCATTGCGTTTTTCGTTTTCGAAAAGTCAGGCGAGTGTGGAAGAAGATTTTCAGTAACTCTTGACATTTTGGCGATGGCAAATGGCGAAAGGGGCTCTAATAACCTAAGGAACTTTTTGCAAGAGAAACCTTGTGGTAGCCGACACGGTGACGCAAAAGGATATCGCTAAAACGACGAGTTGCAGTCCTTTATGGGTGATCTACGCGCATGTTTTTCTAATGTCAAGTTGCCTGCTTTAAAGAAGGGAGAGCAGCGGCAAAATGAAATTAAAAGGAAGCAGAACGCTAGAAAGAAAAAGGACAAGGTTGCTGCGATGCTGAGGGGAAGAAAGGAGCAAAGAGAGAGGCAAAAAGGGGAATAGTTAGCTGAAATTTTCCGGCTTTCATTTTCATTAAATTTAGTGTTTGTTTTTGTAAATAACTTTTGATTGGGACTTCAGAATAATTAAAAACGTTTTTGATATGCGAGAAGCTACTGCAGGCAAACGATTTGTCAGGGGAGCATATGGATTTCCATTTTCAGAGGGTTGGGGAAACTTTTGCTATCCCGAATGATAGAGCCATTGCGTTTTTCGTTTTCGAAAAGTCAGACGAGTGTGGAAGACGATTTTCAGTAACTCTTGACATTTTGGCGATGGCAAATGGCGAAAGGGGCTCTAATAACCTAAGGAACATTTTGTGCAAGAGAAACCTTGTGGTAGCCGACACGGTGACCCAAAAGGATATCGCAAAAACGACGAGTTGCAGTCCTTTATGTGTGATCTACGCGCATGTTTTTCTAATGTCAAGTTGCCTGCTTTAAAGACGGGAGAGCAGCGGCAAAATGAAATTACAAGGAAGGAGAACGCTAGAAAGAAAAAGGACAAGATTGCTGCGATGCTGAGGGGAAGAAAGGAGCAAAGAGAGAGGAAAAAAGGGGAATAGTTAGCTGAAATTTTCCTGCTTTCATTTTCATTAATTTTAGTGTTTGTTTTTTGTAAATAACTTTTGATTGGGACTTCAAAAATTCCTACTACAATTATGTAAGGCATTGTTTTGGCTATCGATTGGTACAAAATTTATGCCGAAATTGTGAATAGCATTCATGGGGGGAGCAAAAACTTCGAAATTTTGACAAAAAAATTCGTACCTTGCCCGTGCAATTTTTGGGTTTTGGGAAAAATCAGAAAAAACTTTTCTGATTTTGATGATTTTTAGGGAAATTTGCTCAATATGCATGATTTTGGTCTATATTATCCACTTGCTCACTGTTTATCCGTGTATTTCCTATCACAAATTGTGCTTATTATGCTGAAATGTAAGCAACGTGTGTTGTGAATAAGGAATAAAATGTGTGGCGGCCTTGTTTTATGAATTAAGTGAGGTTGGGGGGCTGAGAGTGAGGTTGGGGGGCTGGAAAATTTTCTCTAAGTTTTATAAGATTTTGAAATCCTAGGGATCAGAAATTATTTGGGATACGTATTAATGTTCTGAGAAAGTCATTGTGAATGATTTGTAAACAATTTTCTTGAGACATTCAGTGTTTGGGGGGCAAAAATGTGAAATTTTCGGGTCAAAATAGCGAAAAATTTGTCACTTTTTGCTTTTTTTTGGGGTTTTTCCTGTGTTTTTGGGTCAAATTATTTTCAGCTTTGGGAACAAGAAATAGCTGTGATGTATTCTTAACAACAAACGTTTCGGTCAAAAGATTGGTGAATTGAAACGTTGCGTGGATAATATTTATATCTGTAGCCGGATAAAATATAGATGTAAGCTTTGCAAGTTTGCCATTAATTAGTATCAACATTGTTGTTTTGAACGATTGAATTTATTTTTAGTTCAGAAGATTTTGTTGGATCTATCAATTTTTCTGAATTTTGCAACCAGCTAATTTGCCAAATGGAAGGGGGAAATGGATAATTGTTTAACCTATCCCAATAGAAGAGATTGTGCGATTATTTATTTGTTTTGGTAACCGCCTTTGTTGATTTATTTTGATTACTTTTCTTTTGTTAGGTTGCTGTTGTAAACCGCTTAAGGTTTCACAAAGGCGTCGTTCCATTGAGTAACAATCTGATTTCAGATGGGGCTTTAAGAATACGCAGATGTTCGGTATAAGGGGTTTCCGCAAGCGGTTGTCCCTATTTTGACGGTGATGTACTTATATTACTGGGTAGTTTAGAGAATCAATGATAGCAAATTGTTGGGGAAACAATACCTAGGCGCCTCATCTGAAGAGGGTATGTTTATTTAGAGGGTTGTTTGGAGGGTTATTAACGATGAATAGGCGGCTTTAGTTTTGACTGCAAGAGTTTGTCTCTTTGACGCACAAGATTCTGGGTAATTTTTGAACTGGCGTCTTTTTTATTGGTTCGATCTCTCCGAACAAAGCAAGCGAGTACAAAAAGGGGTTGTTCTTAGAGTCATAATAAAGACCATTTCTGCGTCAAAACAAAATGTAATGTCTTTGTTTTGTCTATATTTTGATGGTAACTATGACAACCGACGGTAGATTTGGTTACGCTTGAGGGATTAATTTGTAGTGGGTCAACGTTTTGTTGCTTTTTTATGAGTCTTTCAGAGGTGAAAAATGTTGTTTTTTTGGGGGGGCTGCAAGAAATTTTACTCGGGGATGGGGGTTGGGGATTAATGCAAATTGATTGTCGAAATCTTTTGTATCACATGGTTGGGGGAGTGGATTATAATCCATTATTGTTGAAAGGGTGTACATTTGATTGTTTAAAGATAGTTATCATCAAGTGTTTTCAGATCAGAGATGTGCAAAAACGTTTCTCTTGATGTTGTCAGTGAACTTGTAGCCCGTTGTTGTCCATCGGGGACAACTTATTTTAAGGCCGGAGAGGCTAAATCGTTTTGTCCTTTTTGGGACCAAGTTTGTGGCCGGGAGCCCATGAGTGGGGCGGATGACTCCACTAGTGCCATAATACTGGGCACTCTTGTCCCTGCAGGAGTAATCTTGCTGTTTGGGGTGACTGTGGGGATTTTCCTGTACAAGAAATGTAGGAGGGGTTCAAGACAGTAAACAATACACTGAGACTTGTAGTTTAGCATTGTGACTAACTTTTGAACTGAACTTATTCTGAATGCTGATTTGTTTTTTTTTCTTTTTCTTTAATTTGATGTAGGGGACCTGTATATAACTTTACAATTGTTTATCTTGGACTTTATGTTAATTTACAATTTGTTATGCGACTTTTTATATCATTACTACTTCTCAATTTCTGTCACTTTTAAGATTCGAGTCAATTTGGCACGTGTAATAATGTGGTCTAGATTTCAGATAACTGTGTTAGGAACTATGGTTGATGAGATATTCAGTTTTTTTTGCCAATGATTGTGATATTAACTATGCTACCCAGGTCAACCATATTGAGAACCAAACGGGGGACCAAGCTGCATTCATTCCGGACATGAGCATGGTAATTATTGGCCAATCCCTGCATACTCGAATCGCCAACGCCGAATTGTATGGGGGCTTTGAAAACTACGCAACATCGGTTGGGGGGTCGAAACTAATGCTAATTTACCCGAAAGTCAGCATCTTCCACTACTCAGTTTTAATGACAGCGGAATGTATGCTCACAGACTGTCCGATAAACGGTCAACTGAGAAATATCTAACCCTGACGGAGGGGAAATGGTTTCAACCTCCTAAGTTTCCTCACTTTGGCCAAGACTTTCTGTCTTATGCTTTCTCTGGAAATCGATTGTGGATAGTGTGGCGGAGTGTCAAAGCTGGAATTGAAGCCACCAGAATAATTAAAAACGTTTTTGATATGCTAAAAGCTATTGCAGGCAAACGATTTGTCAGGGAACATATGGATTTCCATTTTTAGAGGGTTGGGGAAACTTTTGCTATCCCGAATGATAGAGCCATTGCGTTTTTCGTTTTCGAAAAGTCAGACGAGTGTGGAAGAAGATTTTCAGTAACTCTTGACATTTTGGCGATTGCAAATGGCGAAAGGGGCTCTGATAACCTAAGGAAATTTTTGCAAGAGAAACCTTGTGGTAGCCGACACGGTGACGCAAAAGGATATCGCAAAAACGACGAGTTGCAGTCCTTTATGTGTGATCTACGCGCATGTTTTTCTAATGTCAAGTTGCCTGCTTTAAAGACGGGAGAGCAGCGGCAAAATGAAATTACAAGGAGAACGCTAGAAAGAAAAAGGACAAGGTTGCTGCGATGCTGAGGGGAAGAAAGGAGCAAAGAGAGGCAAAAAGGGGAATAGTTAGCTGAAATTTTCCGGCTTTCATTTTCATTAATTTTAGTGTTTGTTTTTTGTAAATAACTTTTGATTGGGACTTCAGAATAATTAAAAACGTTTTTGATATGCGAGAAGCTACTGCAGGCAAACGATTTGTCAGGGGAGCATATGGATTTCCATTTTCAGAGGGTTGGGGAAACTTTTGCTATCCCGAATGATAGAGCCATT
Organism: Convolutriloba macropyga; assembly: GCF_964194025.1. NCBI lineage: Eukaryota > Metazoa > Xenacoelomorpha > Acoela > Convolutidae > Convolutriloba > Convolutriloba macropyga. Next base: position 2,939,549 of record NC_134477.1, read on the forward strand.
GCGTTTTTCGTTTTCGAAAAGTCAGACGAGTGTGGAAGACGATTTTCAGTAACTCTTGACATTTTGGCGATGGCAAATGGCGAAAGGGGCTCTAATAACCTAAGGAACATTTTGTGCAAGAGAAACCTTGTGGTAGCCGACACGGTGACCCAAAAGGATATCGCAAAAACGACGAGTTGCAGTCCTTTATGGGTGATCTACGAGCATGTTTTTCTAATGTCAAGTTGCCTGCTTTAAAGAAGGGAGAGCAGCGGCAAAATGAAATTACAAGGAAGGAGAACGCTAGAAAGAAAAAGGACAAGGTTGCTGCGATGCTGAGGGGAAGAAAGGAGCAAAGAGAGAGGAAAAAAGGGGAATAGTTAGCTGAAATTTTCCTGCTTTTATGTTCATTAATTTTAGTGTTTGTTTTTTGTAAATAACTTTTGATTGGGACTTCAAAATTTCCTACTACAATTATGTAAGGCATTGTTTAGGCTATCGATTGGTACAACATTTATGCCGAAATTGTGAATAGCATGCATGGGGGGAGCAAAAACTTCGAAATTTTGACGAAAAAATTCGTACCTTGCCCGTTCAATTTTTGGGTTTTGGGTCCATTTTATCAACTTTGTAGACGATTTTAAATTTTTCGAGACTTCAGTGCCATAATCGGGACAATTACCAACAGTCTGGGCTAATTTTTGTTACCCTGGACTTTATTCGCCAGATTCAGCGAGAAAAAACTTTTCTGATTTTGATGATTTTTAGGGAAATTTGCTCAATATGCATGATTTTGGTCTATATTATCCACTTGCTCACTGTTTATCCGTGTATTTCCTATCACAAATTGTGCTTATTATGCTGAAATGTAAGCAACGTGTGTTGTGAATAAGGAATAAAATGTGTGGCGGCCTTGTTTTATGAATTAAGTGAGGTTGGGGGGCTGAGAGTGAGGTTGGGGGGCTGGAAAATTTTCTCTAAGTTTTATAAGATTTTGAAATCCTAGGGATCAGAAATTATTTGGGATACGTATTAATGTTCTGAGAAAGTCATTGTGAATGATTTGTAAACAATTTTCTTGAGACATTCAGTGTTTGGGGGGCAAAAATGTGAAATTTTCGGGTCAAAATAGCGAAAAATTTGTCACTTTTTGCTTTTTTTTTGGGGGTTTTTCCTGTGTTTTTGGGTCAAATTATTTTCAGCTTTGGGTGGAAGCTGCGCATTTATGGGAAGCAAGTTAGGCAACGTTGCGCCGGGACGGTTTTGGCGGTTTAGGGCCAATTGAGCTTTTTTAGGGCCAATTTTTGGCGGTTTTTTGACATAAAAGGGTCAAAAATTTGCATTTTGAAAAAAAAAACTGAAAATCAGGGACTTCAGTATGGTAAAGCAAGCTTTTGGGGGGACGGGGGGTTTTTTTGTGGTCCTGAGATTATTGGGCCCAAATCGGGGAGAAAATAACTTTAGACCAATTGATGTATTAAATGCTGATATTTATGGAAAAGACACCGTTTTGAATGAGTTTTCCTTTCTTTCAGTTTGGAATATTGAATAATGCAAGACGTTCCAAAGCTAACCAAGTTGATTACCACCGTTCAGAAGTCAATAAATTGTTTGAAGTTGTTTTAAAAACCAAGTTAATAGAAGTTATGGGAATTAGACCTTTACCAGTTATTGACGACGCCGGCCCTTTACTCAATTCTAACAACTTTCCAAGTTATGCCTTTGTTATCCGTGGACCTGAAGCCGATACTGTCCGTTGTTTGAAGTCAGATGTCAGTCGCGCATGGAAATTGGGTGACGTAGATATAGAAGAATTTTTATCAAGTCAAGGTGCAACGCGGAATTCTGAAAGTTTTAACGGCGAACTTGCTGGTTTTGAGTCTTCCAGAACAATTTCTTTCGCATTGCCAAAAACCAAGATCAATTTTTCTTTACCTCCATGTACTACACCTACAGTTTTTGATATGCTTGCAGCACATGGCGGTTGGTTCACAAATGGCCATTAAGAATATGGTGGTGCCGCGTCTGTTGCTAAATTTGTATCCGGCTCAAAGCTGTGGATAATTACTGATGGCAATCGTGAGACCCAAAGATTTCTTTTAAACATGAAGACATTTAGTGAATTACAGAACTTTTTGCATGTAAAAACTACAGCTTCCAAATCGAAAACTTATTTACCACATTTATTTTATCATGTTGGTCAGCCTGGAGATATCATTGTTCAGCCTGAATTTCATGTTCATTGTGTTGTTACTAAGGAAGCATTTGCCCCTGACGACAATTCAAAAAGTGTTTGGGCCCTTGTTCATGAATGGGAAGGAATTAACAACAATTACTTACAACTTAGAAGAATTTTATTGGATAATTTTGTCTTTGGCGTTTCACGCGGTTTAGTTGAACAAATTATGTCTGAGGGACATTTTAACCTAGAGGAATTCTGCCAACTCTTTCTCTGGCGCGACTGGCTGACAGCTTATCAAAAATGGCACCGTAAAAATTGCCGAAGTATTGAAAGAAACGAAGTTATTACCGATACTGTACAAAGATATTTCATTATTTCTGACGTTTTAGCACATTTACGTGCCTTGGCCTTAACTAACTATGATTTGGCAGAAAGTTTTAACCTTCGAAATAAGCACGACATTTGACGCGGAATAGTTAGCTGTCATAAACTTAGAACATTAGATTTGCCTGAGAGAGTAAATTTGGAAGAAGAAGAAGTTAGAAAAAAGATTTTCTTCTACAAAAAACTCAGTGAAAAAATATTGCCTTTAAATGATGAGCAAAAAAAGCATATTCCGCTTAAACTGTACGCCGTTAGTGAAGATCTAATGCTAATCCGAGCGCGTCTCGGTTTGCCTTCAGAGAAAACTTCATTTTTAAAGAGAGGAGTCCGATATTATTCGGGCAGGGACTGCCGTTTACAATCATTTGTTTCGTTTATTGAAATCACAAATTTGAATTATTTTTTCACTTAACATGTAACCATGCATTCTAAACCACTTAAGACGGAACCAATTAAACTAAGTTTTTATTTATTTTGACCATTATTGCCGTTTTATCCTTTTGGACGGATGCTTCAACTCTTGTTTCTTGGTTTTTTGGAGAGGAAGAGTTGTCGCTGTCGCTTCAACATCAACAGGTGAGTTTAGTTTCCGTTTGCCGTTTTTTGTGACGGGGTGGGAATATATACTCTAGGCTGTTTTTTGACTTATTTGCAATGTGAGAATATATATGCAAGGCTGTTTTTCAAGTTTTTTTCAATATATTTTTTTTTGATCATTGTGTTTGCGTGAGTGCGAAAGTTTGTTTTTGTGTTTTATTTTCTTGCTTGTTTATTTGTGCGTATGTTTGTAGTTGTTTGTTTATCTTTAAAAGTAGCAACTGAAAGTTGTTTTTCAGTGTACTTCCAGTTAGAGCTCTATGGTTAGTAAGCTGTTGAACAAATATACGACAAACAATGTTTCTATTCATTGTGTTTTTTAAGAGCTGTTAGAATTTCGTCTTGTTAGAGTTTTGTTCAAAGTTTGATTACGGCGGAAGTAAAAAACCGTAAAATTCGAATTTGTGTTCATGTTGGTTTTTATGTTAACTTCATGTAAGCTTTGTTTTCTAATAGTTAGCTTTTTTTCCAACTTGACTGCCTATAGAAGTGTGATCAGTACCTCTTGACAGCTAAATGTAGGCGTTGTTTTCAACGTTAATTTATTTTGTAACTTCTTACACTTAATGGTAATTTAGAAGCACAATAAGGGAAGTGCGGATGTTTTCCACTTGTTTATTGTTTCCAGATACACTAAGGTGTATTTCAGGAATTTTGTGTGTTTTTGCTTTGCTATGATTGCTGCTGATTGTGGTTGAAAATTAATTGATTTTTATGCGCACCCTTTGCGTCTTTTTGAATGGAAATGCCTGCAATTTGTGGCAAAGTTCGTTCCTCTCTAATTGATCCTACATCACAAGGCGCCTCATTTTGTTGTGAGTTACATCTTTTGCCTGGACCAGGTGCTCTCTGAAGTGGTGGTAGTGTGTTCAAGTCATCAGCTTGGTTGCTTGTAGGGAACCTATCGCGGTGTAAAAGTGGTGGGGGCCTCGGGATTGAGTTGTCAGAGTCATATAGTGGATTTGAAAACAATTCGAATCTTTCATCTATTGTGAGGTTGTCGGTTCCAGTCGAATTAGACGATTGGGGTATTGGTAAGCGAACAGTACATGACTGGAAATATAATTGTAGGCAGTTGTAACGATCCAGTTCGCTTTGCTCAGGAATAGTGCTTATTGTTCGGTCAGCTGAATTTGATAAATCCATTAAGTCACTTGCTTGTCCATTGTAACTGGTTCCTGGTGTCTCATGGTCAGAAGTTGCTGTGCTTTGATGTGATGATTCTATCACATCTTCCTCCATATCTGTAGAGCTTTCTTGGTTGATTCGACTATAATTGGCCGACCGATTGCTAGGAAAAAGTTTCCACTTGAAAAGCTCTCTGGAAAACTAGAGGTTTGCGAAAGAGAAGCCTGAATTGGCGCTGGTAAGCTAAGACAAAAGAAGGCTCCGCATTGCAGATTGTCATCATCTAGTGTTGTTTGAAGGTCCACAATTTGCGTAATTTTGACAGGATTTTCGCCATATATGATTATTGCTATTTCAGTTCGCAAAAAAGTTATTTCAACCATAGATTCAAACTCTGCGGTGCTGATGTTTCCAAAACTTGTAGGCAACCGTTCTATTGCTAGTTCACGGAGTCCGAGTTGTTGTGCTCTAAATTGGAGATCTTCAAGGCACGAAAGTATATTTCCTTGCTGAATTTTTTCACACCTGTCAGAAATTATTGCGCTAAAAATCCATCGATTCTCTTCGTCAAAATATAAACAAGTCTGCCCGACACAAGTGTTCTGTCGGTTTGGTTGGCAGTGCATCTCAGTGTGGTTTGTGTAAAGATCTTGTGTCAATTCCGTTACAGTTTCTGCATGCATTGATACCCAGTGTACGATATGCGTTTTTGAGTTGACGATTTTCCCTTGTTGTCGGTCAATGATTGGTTCGCGGATAGAACTTAAATGATCTGCGCATTGTTCCCTTACAGCCATCATTCTGTCGTCTGAACGAAGATTATATCTGTGATGAGTGGTTTGAGTTTTCTTTATGGCCAAACTTGTATTCTGACGCGTCAATAACGCTCGGGACCGTGAAGTTTTGTTCTGACGTTATATGACCTTCAACTAAAAACTCATCATTCGAGCTCGGATTGTTTGCAGTTGAAATTGGTGGTTCTGCTGCTCTGTATATAGTTTCTGATGGACTATTATCAAACTGAACTTCTTTTTTGTCGGGCTCTGGTGAAATTTCAAGGGACGTTTCAATGTACGCATCCAGTAGATATGGTTCTTTCTCATGTTGTTCAATGTTGGGGAGTGTTTCAAATTTGCTGGGGTCTACTTCCTCTAAATCATTGACAATAAATTGTGGTTTAATTGGTCTAAGTCTAATTCGGTGAACTAAATGTGTGTAATGTGTTCCCACTTTGCGAACAAGATAGATACTGTGAGTTAGTATTTTCTCCACTCTATACAAAGGCAACCACTTACTCTTTTGTTTTTTAAAAGACGTGTTTGGGTTAGAAATTTTAGGATCCAAAAGTAGGCAAAAGGAGTACAACTGAAGTGGTGACGCGGCACATTTCCGGTCATAAAATTTTCTATTTTGGTGATAAGAAGTAACGAGATTCTGCCTAGCGTTAGCAAAAAGCTGTGACATTCTGTTGTGCAGTTTGGATATGTACTCAAAATGATTCTTAGGTTGCGTTTCTGCTGAGGTTTTAAATCGCAAGTCTACTGAAGTATGAGGCTCCCTTCCATGGAAGAGTAATGATGGTGGACAACCAATTGCTTTATGATAAGTTGTGTTGTGGGCAAATGTCGCCACATCAACATAATTATACCAATCTGAAGAGAGTTGGTTTTCGTTTACTTTAAGTGCACGCTTGAAGCTAGCATGGCTCCTTTCCAAAAGACCTATTGTCTGAGGGTGTTTCAACGTTGCGTGTTTCAGTTGTATGCCTAGCATTTTAGTCAAGTTATTGATCAAGTTTGCTGTGAATACTGTACCTAAGTCTGTTAAAATGGTTTTGGGCAAGTATGCGTGACGGAAAAAGATACTTGTAAGTGCTTTTGCAACTAATTCTGCATCAGCGCTTCGGAGAGGTAGTGCAAACAGGTAACGTGTAAACACATCAATTCCTGTTCACACAAACTTGAACTGGCTCCCTGGCATTATACCTACGAGATCTATCTCAAATAAGTCTTTGCGTGGAAGCGATTGGAAAAGGCAACGGCCTCAGTAATGCTGGTTTAACTGTTTTCGCTTGAAGACAAGTCAAACAATTTCTCACATAGTTAACAATGGTTTCACTGAAACTAGGAAAGTAATACTTCAGTCTGAAGTCGTGTATCATCTTACCGATTCCTGAGTGTTTTTTGTTGCTCATTGTGGAGACGAAAAAGAAGTTCATCACGAAGTTGTACCGGGACGCAAAATGTTAGCTGTGTCGTTTCCAATGTCGTTAAAAAACTTCCTAAATAAAACTCCTTTATCAATGACCAATCTGGGAAGCTGTTTGGCATATTTTCGTTGAGAAGGTGTTAACTCCCGTTTTAATATCTCCACTCCTTTTATCCATTTAATGGCTAATTGTATGTCTGCATCTTTTGATTGCTCCTCTGCTTGATCAATAGGTTGAGTAAATTCAGATAAATCAAGGTTGTTTTTTGGATTGTCTTCATTAAGTGCAAGCAGGTTTGGCTGAATTTCTTTCCGAGAAAAGCAAATTGGGACAACCTCAGCATCTATTTCCAAATGCAGTAACGGGATATCGTTTTTCTTGTACAGTTGAAGAATATTGATTGATAGCTCTGTAGGTTGAGTTTCAGATAGAGAATTATCTCGAACTTGATATGATTATTGATATGAATTCTAGAGAAATAATCTGCAGCTGTGCAGGCTGAAAGATTTTGGATCCGAATGTAACTGGGCTATAGACTTTCAGTTCCTTACCTGCTTTGTTAGTAACGTAATCTTCTATCATTAAGACAAAACCTGCTGCAAAATATGATGAATCAGCAAGAATAACGTACTGACAACCAACTTTTGTTAACCTCAATGTCATTTGGCAAATACGTTTTAGTTCATGTTTCAACTCTTCAAAGATTTCACGATGGATCGTTTCAATTATAATGTCATGGTCCATATGTAATAGTTTGTAGAATGGTAGAAGTTTTTCAGAAAGGCGAGGTATGAAAGATTTGTAAAATTGCAAGAAACCGATGAAGCGTCTGACTTGTTACTCGGTTTGGGGAATTTGTAGCTTTTCAAGAAAATTTGTTATTTATTCTTCTGTGGGTTGAACACCTTCTGAAGTTATTGTTTGTCCAAAAAACTCAATAGATGAGGTGCCAAACTCACACTTATTTGGAGAGAGTTTTAGTCCTGCATTTTGAATGCATTTGAAGATGCACTCAAGGTTGTCAGTCAATTCTGGTACGTTGTTCGAAGCAGTCCCGACATCATCAATGTACTGGATACATTTATCAGTTATGATACATGGATCCAGTTTTTGTCTCATGAAGGAACTGAATGTGCTCACTTAGTCCTTGTGCCAATCGTAAGAATGCATAGGTTCGGGATGCAAAATTGAATGGTAAAACCTCAACTGAGCGTTGATCTGCCATTTGGAGTGCAAAGTAGGCTTGGCTACAATCTAGCTTACAGAACAATTTGTTTCCCGCGAGGTGCGCTCCTGCATCGGCAAGCGTTAAAATTGGGAAATTATTGGAGTCATAATCGAATGGGAGAAGGTGATTAATTTTCCTTAAATCGATTAGGAGTCAGTTTTCCACTTGGTTTCCGTTGAGCGAATATTGGAGAAGAGTATTTTGAAAAGGGTAAAGTCGTTATGATTCCATAATACTGAAGTAAAGCGAGTTCAGTTAACAGCTCGTCACGGATATGGATTGGTGTGGTTGGACTCTGTGAGTAAACTGGCTTGTCATGCTCAGGCGTTAGAAGAACTTTAGAGTCATCATTGCGACCTACATCTAGTCTATGTCTGGCGAAAACTGTGAAATTTTTTCAACAAAGCTTCAATCTGTGAACGTTCTGAAGCCGAAATAATTGATTTGTCCCATGAAAACATTTGATGAAATTAATTTTCCTGTTCTGGGGAATTTTCAGGATTCAGTCCTTCCTGCTCTCTGAACTTAACTAAATTTGTTTTTCACTTCCTGTAAGAGAATCGAGGTTTTGACAGTTTTCTGGAGTTGGAAACAAGAAATTGCCTGGTACTGTATTGGGAGCTTGACCATTGCTTACTGATGCTAAGATTGTTTCGTTCAGAATTGTGTCGCATTCGGTGTCATTTTCCAAAGTTAGCAGCTTTGGATCTATTGGAATGATGAACTTTGCTTGATCTGGGGTAACTAATTCAAATTCGGCTAATATCTCTTTCGCAGGAATTTCAACTGGTGTGTCTGATCTGTTAAGGAGGCCCAGACGTATTCGACCTTTACAATCAGTGGTCTCAATTGCACTGCTGATACTCACACTGTGTTTTTTTCAAATTCTTTATTTGGATCAATTAAACCTGTAACTTCTTTCAAATCCTCTCCATCTAGGCAGTGTACAAGAATCATGTGGAATGCTGAGGGACCCACTTCAATTGAATCCTCTAAAACTAGTTAGAATTTATTTTTTGCTTTTGAAAAGTTCTTCTCTTTTTTGCTAAGAGAATGAATAAAAAAGAAGAAATCAGGAGAGCGCAGAAGGCATCGTTTGCAGTCTACAACTACGTTATTTTTATCAAGAAAAGGCAATCCCAAAAGAATATCGTTCATATCTGGTAAGATGAGAAATCGGTCTAGAAAGTTTTTATTGCCCAATTGGAACTTTAAATCGACTTGAAAGAGTACTTCAACTTTTGCACGGGATGTCACCGAGACTTTATATTTGGGCGGGTCATGCTTTTGAAAAAACATAGATGGGTTCAAATTGATTATATCGTCGAACGTTGATTGCGACATTGCGCTACAAAACGCGCCTGTGTCAATAAGAGCTCTTTGTTTACAGTTTGTTCCAAATACAAGGTTAATATAAAATGGGCGTGCTACAAACATGGCTGAGGCTTGGTCACTAAAGAAATCGTCATCTAGAGAGATTGTAGAAAAAGATGCATATCTGTTTGTGGTTGATTTGTGGAAGTTTTTTGTGCTGCAGTTCCGTAGTTGAGTTAGTTTTTTTGTTGACGTTGGAATGGAATGTTTTCTCCAACTCTTGGAGCTGGTCTTTGCCAACACTGTCCCTGAGTATGACATCTGCGTCCACAGTTACCACAAATGTCTCTTGCTGGTGTTGGACTTCGTGGATATCCTCTTCACGGACACGAATTTCTGTACGAATTTTGGAATTGAGTATTATATTGACGCATTCGTGAACTTTGTGTCGCATTAGTACGCCAGTTTGGTGCATATATGGGCTGTTGCTGCTGTGGCTGAAGATTTACTGTAGCAATGATAGTTGCACAAGCTTCATTTATTCTTGAACTTAATTTGGACATATTGTCTACGAATCTGTCTAGTTTTTTGAAGAAGGCGTCTTCCTTTTGGTTAGCCTCTGATTGCAAAGCATTGAACGAAGCAGGGTAGCTGGTTTCAAGTTATGTGTTAGAGACCCACATTTCTGTTTTGATTCTGTCGCATAACTGGTCTACAGTTTCAGCGGCTGGTGCTTTCAAAAGCTTACGTTTATATTTTAGCGGCATTCCTTGTACAAACTTCCCTTTTATTCGATCAGTCCTTTCCTGAGCTCTATTGGCTCCTGCGGCAGCATTGTCTGGGAATGCTAGATCCGCTAATCTTTGGATTGCAACTAAGAAATCCTCGGCTGTTTATTTGCTCGGGTCGTAAATCTTCTCGTTAAATCTTAAGACCTGGAAGGCTCCGTTTTCTGTGTTGTTATATCGGCGACCCAATCCCTCCATTAGTTGGTCGTAATCGTTTCTCACTGCTTCTGGAAGGCCGTTAAAAAATCGAAGAGCACTCTCAGCTAAATTCATTCTCACGAACTGCGGTCTTAGAGCATCGTCAATTCCTGCTAATGCTACTGCGGATTCAATGGAGGAGCGAATGTCGTCAAAAGATTCTCCCAGTTTTCCACTAAATTTGTCAACTTTAATATAAGGCTGTATATTCGCAGCCATTGTTTCTATTTTTTTTAAAAATCATGCAATTAGAGTGATGCAATGAGAAATGAAAAAGTCGACAAGTAATATCAAACGGTCAAGAATTTACTCACTTTTTACAAAAGTAAATTAAGAGCATCGATATTACTTATCTGTTGACGATTTCGTTTTTGTTGAGAAGTCGTTATTTCCACAAACTCTGCTCAGTGGAATGTCCCTAATCAACTTAGTGTGGTGAAATAGGTGATTCATCGGGGTGGTCATCGTGAGTGTACAGCTGATTGTTACTTTTTGCAATTAGGTTTGTTGGTTTTGTAGAAAAATAGATTCAAAGAATGCCTCAATTGTCTTGAGAGTTAATCATAGACATCCGAATGTAAAATTATCAAGTAGATTGTTTGTTCTTGTTCTTCTCTTTTTAGTTGAGACATAATTCGTGAAAATTGAACAAATGTACTATCAATTGTTAGCAATTCAGCTTCGCGAGTTTCTTCAATTAAAGTAGTAAGATTAAGTGTTTATTTGAAAACTGATTAAAGTGTAAGATAACAGTTTGGCTGTCGCACTGTTCGTGATTATTTTTTATATCTCTTTGCTCTGTGTTAACTGTTGAACTGTATCTATTGTAATCCATTTATTGTTAAGTGATAAAAAGTAGAGAACAAATTATTCCGAAATTGGTAATATGAATGAATATTGTGCTGCAAAAGTGACTGTTGTGTTTGACATCTGAATTTTTGCTTTAGTTTGTGCAAAATGAGGTGATGTACTGTCGGTAATGAAAACAGATAGAATATCGGAATTTTGTTTCCTAAAGAACAAACGCTATTTGTTAAAACAAGGTGAGAAATTGTAAAAAAGTATTTGGCCCTCTATATCGTTTATTTTAATGCGAAGATTTTGGCTATGAACGTCGGTAAAATTCATAATTCAGCCAAACTCCACTTCTGAGAACGTGGTGATTGACGAAAATTATTTATAACGTTAGGCATTCCCTTGTCACCATGTTGTATACTTGCTGAGCGGGGTATCTCTAACCAAGATTGATCCTTCAAATCTGAATGCTTTACTTGTGCTAATTTTAACTGCAGTAATAATGTTTTAGATAAAAGAAATAAATCTCTCGACGAAACGTTTTCTTATTGTTATGTCACCTTTATCATTAAAAGCGGAGTGGTCTGGCTACTAGAGTTTAACCTCAGCTATCAACAGGGGCTCGTTGCTAACTTGTGAAAGATTTAAACACGGTTTCAAAACTGGTTTTCTGGAGATAGAGTAAATTTGAAACGTGAAAACTAAACCAACTGTTTTTGAATGAAATTGATTTGCTTCCTTCTCTATTCAACGTTTTTCTTATTATCCGTTTTACAATGTTTGTTTTTTATCCCTTTTTGTTTACCTGTTGTTCTCTTTTCTTTTTTATCTGCCTTGCTTTCCATTCCTTTTTAGTCCAATCAAAATTGTTCAATGGAACTCCATTACACTGGCCGACTGAATGAAATTGTCACGTCATTCGTCTTGTAAGCAAACGCAGATTTTTTTTATATATATAAAAAAAGAAATTCACAATTTTACTGCTTCTTATTAAATTTTTGCAATAATCATAGAATGAGAATAGTTTAGAATGTTCTATGATGAATTTTTTTTTGCAACCACGGAACATTTTTTTTCTTCGTCACACTGAGAAGCTAACCACAACTTAACAGTCATGACCTTTTTTTTAAAGGTTAGTTTCAAGCTATCATGTAAAAGTTATGAGATCATGCATTCAGTTAAATCGTTTAGCCATGCCTATGCGCAAGTATACGTTTGGCACATCTGGGTACAGTTCATTATGATGAGTTTGCAAAATTCTAGATGGTACTTCTGGTACTGGTATTTGAAATTGTTGTTCAGGAATAACGACACTTTTCTTGTGAATTTTGTGGTCGGGGTGTGCCATCAAATAATTGTAATCCTCTTCGGAAACTGCAGAGACTGGTTTTGTCTTTATTGCTTGTCCCTCCAGGATTATACGGAAGGGGAATTTATTGTGAATTGGCAATTTTTTATGGGCCAAGTAAGTCCATAAAAAATGAAAAGCTTGCGATATAAGGAAGGAAAGTAATCCAACTGTGAGAAAGAGTTTGATTGTTGTAAAGCCCGATATATGTTCTGTTAGTGTAGCTCTGAGTTACTGCATCTGGAATGTTATCGGTTGTTTAAGGGCTCTAATTCGCATTAATTCAGATATTCTGTTCCGTATTTAACAAAAAAAGCAAAAAATAACAATACTAAGACTGCGACTGATTGCAATCCGAATTATTTTTCGACTGTGAAAAAACTATTAGACCAAAACTAGCCCTGCTATTGCGTTGAGCTAAAAACTAACTCTGTCAAATATTCTGTATGTGCATAAAATGAAAAGTCATTATCAAAAAATAAATAATGAATTTTGGACAATTCTCGAGTTAAATTATCAATAAACCGTCGAAATTTAATTCAAGAACACTCTGCAAGGAAGCGCAAGTATAACTAGCCCTCTATGGATTTTACTAAGGTTGTGTCAGTAGTTTTAAGGCAAGTTAATCCGACCAATTCAAAGAAAGTGCGCTAAAAAAGCTTAATTCGAGCCTTTTTTTATGAAAAAAGTGAATATTGAACAACTTTAGCCACAAAAATAGATAAAAACAGTTCAACACCACTCTTCTATCTTCAGAGTTAAAACCAACAACATTATCGTTAACAATTTTGACATATTTTAAGCAAAAAAATTGCGTAAAATTACGGAAAATGCGATAAAATACAACGAAAATCAGTCAAATGTTCACTGAACTTTAAACGTCGATAACTCCGTAAAAAAAACGAATTTGAAAAAAATTAATTCTATATTCTACGCTGGACGAGCTTTATAATACCACTGACAACTTTTTTCGATGGATATATCGATCGGCCAAATTTGACTGAACAAAAAAAAATCATTTGAGTATATTGTTACTCCCCCCACTAAAGGGAGTCGGAGCAAAAATTTTTCTGAGTTGTCAATAGTTAGCCCTGATGTACATCGACGACTGTTGGTACTACAGCGCTCCATGGCTATAACTAAAAAATAAAATTCCTTTGAGTACAAGAATCGGAATTCTCCTTTTCAAGCTTTTTGTGGTAGTCTTTTGAATTCGTGCAACAGCTATTGGAAAAACTTTCAGCGTTTGAAGAGACAACATAATTGAAGAATAAAGCTATGCCATCATCAGAAAAACATGAAAGGCATAAAATCTGAGAAGCAAAACTACCATTTCAACCAGGACGAGAACGTTACTGTTAAAATTTTGCTTTACGCCTCAATATCAAATTTATGCAATGATCAAATTAGTTTGTTTTATTTTTCACCCAAGTATATATAACCGGTCTGGTTAAAAAAAGAATTTATTTGTTTCAATAGAATTTGATTAAAAATTTAGGTGAAGAATAGTTGATAACTTTTTAAAACACGTCATTAATCATTTTTATATCAAAAATTCAATTATTTAAAAGTTATCAAATAATTAATGATTTTCTGGTTATTACAAATTGGGTCAGCTCACATTATGACACTTATCCATACAAGACTGATACGAGTAGTGAAGATTCAATCTAGAAGGTACATCACACAACCCCTCTGTACAATTGCCCAATCCGGGTTTATACTGCCACACTCCGAAAGACAAACACAGGTAATACCACGTAGCTGTGTACTCACACGTGTTGTTCACAAGTACACCCGGGCCCCTAAGAATTCCTATTTCTGCATTTGCAGCCCAATAGAAGCAAATTGACAAACTGACAGCGAGAATGATTGATTTCGGCATTCGGATTGGTATTTCGGCTTTCTGTGATTGAGTTTAGTGTTGCGATATCTAAAGCCGATTAATACAGAACTCTGATTCGAAAGATTAAATTTTTCATATTAAACGCTAACATTGAAAAAGGAATATGAAAGCCAACGTTTCGCTCGCTTCCCTTTATAATAATAATCATAAATTGCTCTCGAGTAGGATGTACAATTGTTTGCAATACATTTGGTATAAATCATGTACCATGACATTAAATCTACTCTACAGGTCATGAAAAGTTCCAAGAGGTTCTAGTCAAGTGACGGCCAGTACCATTAGTATGATCAGTGGTGTGAATGCGTGGCGTATAATAGCAAGGGGGGAAACCTCAAAACGTAATTTTGAATTTTATGAGATCTATCGAGTTTTGTTAATAAAACAAAGCAAAAAGTTCCATGTTGTCCACGAAAAAATTGTCCCTGAAACTAGATAAGAATCGCTTCAGTTTTCTTGCACTCATCTGTTGCATTTCTAAACCAAAATTAGGATAGAATTTCAAAATGAAGTTAAGAAGCAATTTTCGTATTCTTACTCCTAATCTTTTAGGACTTAGGCCGCTGCTTTTATTGCAGTTTTAAGTTGCTTTGACTGGACTCTTTTTGCTTGCAGTGTATCAACTTCTTTCTTCGTAATTACATTTTTGAGACAATCAATTTGGCATTCTGCTCTCAAAGTTTCAGCTAATCTCCATAAGACTTTTATAGGGGCCGAGTTTAAACTAGCTTTCTTTTGGAGTTTATGGAGATCGTTTCAGCGTTTTCTAGGTCTCCACCTTCGGCAAACTTAATCAAAATGGGCCAAAAAAGCATTTTTTGTGCAATTTTTGATGAAAAAAGTCTGAATTTTGAAAACCTTTCTAAATTTTTTCGCCAAACAAACTCCATTCAAACAATTCGGCATCGCTCTTTTGTCTCTATCTGTAACAAAAACACTATATCGTTAAGATTTTAACTTATTTTAAATTATATTAGCAAAATTGTGCCAAATTTTAGCAAAATTTACAGAAAATGTGAATAAAAACTGTCGAATATTCACAAAACTTTAAACCTCGATAACTCCCCTTAAGAAGCGAATTTCGAAAAAATCTTAATTCCAAATTCTAGGATGTACGTGTTTTTCAAAGATACCACTCACAACTCTCTACGATCTTTTGACAAGCATTTTTGGTACTGGATGTATGTATTTACATTCACATTTAGGGAAAACTATCAATTGCAGCAATTCCGGATATAGTCTGCCCCTCCAGCTCACGGCATATATCTTGTACTCTCCCGGGCGCACGTGCTAAATTTTTCAAATGTTTTTAATCGTTCTTACCTAATGTCCACAAAAATGAAGTTCAAAATTTTTGACAAATGGCTATAAAAATTGGCTGTGCCTAATCAAGCTTTCACCCATTCTGCCATCGCCAATTAAAATGCTCCAAAAGTAGCACTTAAAATCAACACAAAAAACTGCTTAAGAGTTCATGCCATTTTTGATCAAATTCATGAAAAAAAAATTACATGCACAAAAAACTTTTTCTTGAAACGGTCTCTTTTGTTTTTAAATACCAAAATGTTTGTTTAAAAATTTTCTGAACGGCGGTCTATAACCTTTGAATCTCCATAACTTTTGAAAGTAGCATTTATTAAAAACTGTCAGAACTATTACAACAATTCCTGTCGCTATCATGTGTACCACGGGAGTAACTTGGTCTAGGAATTTCTTTATTATGAAGCAAAATTCAGAAGAAATATTTTGTTAACAATTTACCAAATATAAATCCATAGCGATTGTCAATTAATTTTACTGTAAAAACCAGCTTTCCAAAAAATAGAATTAATTAAGAGCAATCAGGTGCAGAGAAAATTAACTTATTTAAAAACAGAAATAGCAAAGAAATAAAAAACATGATCTTAATGCGTAGCTTAGGAGCTAAAAACGGAAAACCAAAACGGTTGAAATAAAAAAAAATAGAATGTTCATGTTTCATTGTTTTCCATTGTTTCTGAATTAAAGTTTGCAAGACTGATAAAAGATTGACCAGCCAGTTTGACTAAAAATCCACTTTCAACCTTTCTAACAAAATGATTCCAATTATAAAGAAATAATCAAAAAAAAGTTGAAAGGCAAGTTTTGGCAAGTAGTTTTTTTCAATTTTTATTTTTCTTATTCATGTGTCTTTTATTCGAAAAATTTTGAAATCTACACTATTTAATTTTATTTCCAAATAAAGAAAAATCTTCATTTGCTACGCTTAGGTGAAAAATTGGTTGAAACAATTGGTTGGTAGTTTTCTCACTGAAATAAATATGTTCTTGTCTATCAATTAACTGTCAAATTCGATAATTTGAATATTGTATCGATTTTCGATTAATTGGAAAAAGTGCGTTTTAAAACTCAAAAAACATCAGTTCAGAAAAAGGGAGCCGAGCAAAAGGCGATAACCATCTTCCCTCATTTTTTTAAATGACTGTTTCTGGTCAGAATGACTGCTTCAGAAAGTTCACACGTGTAACCAATTCAGCCTATTATGAGTCAAATGAAAACTTAAATTAATTAGATACGGTTTTGAATAGAATAGTGCGGTAATTCGGACCAAAATTTCTTCCATTTCACTAAGTACAACTTTGGTCGAATAATTTGTCTGAAGTGAGACACGTAAAAGACCTACAGAACTTCTGTTAAATCTGATAGCTTAATGGCGTGAGAAGATTTATTTGCACTGAAACTGCTATGCATTTGTAGATCAATGGACCACTTAACTTTGAAAATCAATGAAGCATCAACGAAAAAGAAATTGAAGACAAAACAGTTTTTATCCTTTCTTTCAAGTAATCAGAATACTTTTTCGCCTTTTCTGTCCACTCAAATTGCCAGTCAACAATTGTTCTTGTCTGAAGTATTCCATATTCGGCTACTTCTGTGAAATTTTAATTGAGTCAGTTTTTGAAATGGTTTTGGGTTCAGCGTAAATGACCAAAGAAAAAAAAACAAAATTCATTAAAAATGTTTAGAAAACTTTGTCCTTTCTCTTTCTTAACTGAAAATGATAAAATAAAGCTATTTCCATTGAATCAAATAGGCTCTCTAATACAGAAGCAGAATTTGCAAAGAAAATTGGTTTATTGAAGAAGCCAGAGAAATAAAAAACAGATGCTCGAAGCATTTTAATTCTGTTTGGTTCTTTTTTCACTCCTACAAAAAAGCAAAAAAGTAAAGCTCTAAAAAAGTATTTCAATGAAGCGAAAGATCCCGTTCAGGTTTTTTCTTCCGAATAGTTGTTTTTATCAAGTTATGAAAATTTCACTTTGTGTCACTATAAAGAAAAATTATATCTAATGTAGCATTTATTATTATATAATAACAATTTTATCAAAATAAAACAAATATAACTTAATTCCGCCACTTTCATTTGCTTTAAGGCCAAAAATTGAAGTTAAACGCGAACTTTTGGCACCATAAAATATAAGTAGAATCGACAAATTACTTGTTAACTAAGATAAAAGTAGTCAAAAAACAAATAAAAGTTTTACATAGTATTTTCTGTTCTCTTATTTTTATGTCAGCTGTAACATTGCTGTTAAAAGGACAAATGCTAACTCACAGTTCTTGCAAAAAGCAACATACTATCTTCGTACTTAATCTCCATTTTTGTAACAGTGAATGATGCTACCTTTACACTTATAAGTATGCATCTGCAGAAAACATCTAGATGTTCTTCTAAGATCAGATCTTTTCCAGATCATTAAGTTAGTAAAACATTTAACCTTTCTCAGGATACATTAAAGATCTTAACTCATGCAGTTAGTCATTTTTACCTTGATTTTGTAGGCCGAATCAAATGTTGGCAAAATTTGATTCGGTCTGCGAGAGTTACTGAGCAATTTTGCTAAAATGCAGAGCGCATTCAAATTGGTTGCTTCTGATAGCACTAATTGGGGCGAGAGCAAAATAGAGAGAAAATTCAGATAAACTTTATTATCATTTTTTAGGTATACTGAACGTCAAATTCAACTCGATTCAATCACAAAAAAAGCCAAAAAATAATTTGGCGAGTGATCAGCATAATTTTCGTTATTTAGCTTTTAATTTTGCTTACAGCTTTTAAAACTTAGCTTTTAATTTTGCTTACAGCTTTTAAAACTTAGCTTTTAATTTTGCTTACTAGCTTTTCAATTTGCTCTTCTCTTAATTCTGGTACACCTATGTTACGCTAGAGGCGGTTTTAATTAATCTGCCTGGGTTCAAGCATTTCAGTGCCTTTGCTTAGGCTGAATGAACAAAGAGCTCGCTGAAGTTGTTTACTCTAACGTTAGATATTAGCAGTATAATACGTAAACTCATTAGAAAATCAAAAAAACAATGGGTATTAAATACCAAATAAAAAAATTGGAAGATCGGAATGAATACAATTATTTGGCCAGTGACACCTTTGATCAATAATCGAAGAAGCGTAAGAGTTATCTTTAAAGTCTGCCTAAAAAACGAAGGAGAATAAGATGAACTGTTTAGAAAAGTATCAAACGTTCTTTTCTTTTGAAAAATCTGGGCTAAAATAAGCTAAACTTAAGAACAACGAAATCTAGATCTGCAAGGATTTAATTTAACTAGCACTTTACAGAAAAATCTTATGAGTATTTTTGATACCAGAACTGCAGCTTACATAATCACTTGAATAAAGCATGCAAAAATATTTTATTTTTCAATCTAGTCATGTATCAAATTTCTTGATAACTAAATTCGCTCTAATGCTTGCACTCTATAGTTAATTGCAAATTTATAATGAGCAGTTTTAGGTTGTGGAAACGTTGTAGTAGTAAAGATGTTTTCTCGCCGAATAATGAAAACAAAACACGTAAATTTTTTAGAAGTGGAAAACTTTTCACAAAGTCCAGCAATAACTTAGTTCATTTGTAAACAAAACACTAACCTTAATCTTCATACGTTATCTTCAATTTATCAAGTAAAAGAATGAAGATAAAAAAGTTTTCTAAAAGTTTTTGCTTGGTTTGATTAAGTCCTTTACAATCTTCCAGAACTAAAAAATCTATTAAAACCTTTTAGTCTGAAAAAACAATGCAAAATGAAAACTAATGAAACTAAAACCAAATGAACAGTTATGAAACGAGTTTATAACCTATAAATGCTGAGTTTATCGCAATAAAAACAATTTTACTACAGGTTTCTCCGGAATATTTGCCTCACTTTGAGCTTCACATTGGTAATAAAAGAATTACTCTCGTAACAAAGAAAATTTCTTGACCAACTTGAGACGTATGTTGACTCATTCTGTGCTACGCACAGTCTTGCACGAGCCGTTGTGTTCATTGTTAATTGCTCTCAAACAAAGTTGGCGGCAATTATATTAGTCCTGTGTTCTTTTTTTGCAATTTTTTGCTTGGGAATGAAGGTCTCTTGGAGCCTTTCCAGTCAGTAAAAATGCAATTTACTAAAATTGCTTTGAGGAAACAATTTCATGGTGTTAAGGGCGGTTCTTAACTCTAAAAGTAAAATTTGACCCCCCCTCCCAGTCACCCCACCCCTACTCGACCCCCACCCCCCCCCCCCCCCCACCCCAACGCCCGCCGTTTTCTGTCCTCCACAAGGTGGTTTGGAGCCCCTCTCGTCCAGCCTTCCCTATCCCAACCTACCTACCCCCCCCCCCCCACCGCTTGATCCCCACTCCGCCCCCATGCTAGCATCTCTCCCAAGATGGGTACCACTGAAGCCAACCGCTCGCCGGTCGTTTGAGAGCAATTAATCTGACGTTAGTCGATTATATTTTATATTTAAATTCTTTTATTACTGCGCTGCTATTGGTTGTTGGGGGAGCCCACAAGCCAATGTCATGCTGATCATATTGATCCTCACATTTTACAAAATGTTGTTGACAGCAATTGTCGTGGTCTCGAGCACGAGTAACAACAATTTTATTATTTTAATAATTGAATTCAAAATGGCCTAAATGTACAAAATTTCACAGGTATTTATAATCCGTATCAGTATGAAAACTTACAGATCCGTCTAGATATAGATAAACTGATATGCGTTAATTTACACCTTATTTGTGAACAAGTTTTTCCCCTTGCCGTATATGGCAAGTACTAGTGCAGTTTTTTGCACTTAACACATTGTTCTCCCTGCCTGAGAACATGTCATTGCTATCTACTGGGATGGTCGGAGAGTTGGTTACTGATCGAGTTTGGTGGTGGGAAGGTCGAATCTATCTCACAAATTTATGGTTTATGTACATTGATAAACTTGTGGTATGAACAAATTTGAATCGACGATTCGGTTCAAATTAGAAGCCATTATTCAATTTCACTTCACCAAACATCAGGTAAGAAAGTTTTCTTTATATCGAAGTTTTAACTTAAGTTGCTAAGTTCGCTGCTTCTCGATATATCACATCCTCCCTCCTTTTTTAGGCAAGTTTGTATGAAGAGCTTCTCCAAATCTTTCTGGCTGTTTTTTATTTCTGCTTGAAGTTCTCGTGGCCACTGAAGGTTGTTCCCCTTCAACTGCTGAGGTTTCTTCAGTAGAGTTGGGTGATGCCACGTCTATGTCGTCCCTACTGCTCTCAGACTGTGAGTCAGTAGATTCAGTCTTGATGTCGTCAGGTTCCAACCGTGCAATTTGGTTGTCACTAACAAGAACTGTCTTCTTTGAATTCTCCGGCTGGATGAACGAAGTGTTCATTCCTTTACGGATAATGAAAGTAGCTGGAACCGTTGGTGAACTGTTCGTCGGTTTGAAGAGGACTCGTTCACACAGATCAAAATCAGTGACTGTTGGAAGTCTTATTTTACGTCCCAGTAGCAGTTCTACAGGAGTTTTGCCCCGCGTCTTGGAAGTGTTCCGATGTGTCATTAAAGCCCGCTGTAGGAAAGCGCCAAATGACACATTCAGATTTGGACTCCAGGCTTGAATAGCCCGTTTCACTGTTTGGACCGCTCGTTCAGCAATCCCATTTGCTCTTGGATGGTAGATGGGAGATTCCATCTTTTTAATCTCAAGTGATTCACACCATTGCTTTAGGTCACTGCTCACAAACTCAGGACCAATGTCTGATACTAATGTTCTTGGTATCCCAAATCTTGCAAAGATTTGACTCAAGTACACCTTCACTGTTTGTGAGGTTCTATTTCTCGCAGGGAAAGCTTCTATCCAACCTGATCCCGCGTCTACTATCACTAAGATATTACCTTGATCCTTAACGTAGCCCCAGTCCATGTGGAGTCTTTCCCAAACTTCAGCTTCCGGCCAAGTAGATACTGTTTTCCACGGGCTAGGCCTGTTTTCTTGGCATTCCTTACATTTACTAACATATCGAAGAACATCTTGACTGATGCCGGGCCAACAAGCCATCATTCGAACTGCTGTTTCAGTTGCATTTTTGCCTGGGTGAGTCTCGTGAGCTTTGGCCATCACCATGGGTCTTAGTTTGGGTGGAATGAAAGGCACAACTCCTCGAAAGATGATTCCATTGTGAATGGTCAAGGCGTCTTTCTGTTGTTCAAATCCTTTCTCTGCTTCTGAGCACTGTTTGCAGATGCCGCTTTTTATTCGTTTGATGAGATCTTGAAAGAGTCGATTCGATCCCAGCTCAGTTTTGATGTCTGACTGGGTCACCAGGTCGGATTGGACGAAGTAGATATTGTCAAGAGCAAAGCAGACTCGATCATTGTCATCGTCATCATCAAAGTCTAGTCTGCTCAGAGCATCAGCGTGGGGGATCTGTTCTCCGGGTGTATATTTCAATTCGAAGTCAAATCCCATCAGCGCTATCGCCCATCTTGTAATTCTTGCTGATTCTGTTTTCGGAATTTCTTCGTCTGGGGCGAAGAGATATTTGAGAGGTTTGTGGTCAGTCTGTAGAGTGAACCTTCTTCCGAGTAGGAATTGTTTCAATCTTGTGACCACAAAGACGATTGCAAGTGCCTCTCGCTCAATATTGGAGTAATTTTGTTCGGCTTGTGACAACTTCCTCGATACGTAGATCACAGGATGTCCTTCTTGTGAGAGTACCCCGCCTATAGCTTTCTCTGAGGCGTCTGTTGTCACGGTTGCATCCTTCGTCAAGCTGTAGGGCTGTACAAGAGGGTTAGCACATAACTCGTTTTTGATGTTTTCAAAAGCATTTTGCCTTTCCTTGTCCCATCTGAATTCTTCTTTTCGAATTTCATTTAGGGGTAGCATTTTGGTTGCAAAATCCGGTATTATTCCACCATAAAAATTTGCTAAGCCGACAAAGGACTCGAGTTGTTTCATATTTGATGGCGGCTTTGCATTTTTGATTTTCTCAACATGTTTAGGATCGGGTGCTATTCCTTCTTTGGAAACAGAATAACCAAGAAAACTTACGCTTGAAACTGGTTTTGAGTTGGATTTCTTCTCATTGATGGTGAATTTTTTTTCACGTAGCCGACTCTTGACTGCAAGCATTCGTTTCTCGTATTGATCTTTTGTTGTTCCATATACCAGAACGTCGTCTTGGAATATGACCACACCGTTGATTCCTTTGAGAGTTGACTCAATGCAATTGGTGTGAACTTTGAGGTCCACGCATAGTCTCAGAGCTCCATTTTTCTTCCGCTGCCACACTACTGGTGATGCATTTGTGACCCCACCAGCTTGTACTAGCTCCAGGATGCCCTGTCGTACCATTGTCTCAAGCTTCTCTTTGACCCTGTCTTGGAGAGTTAGAGGTATCTTTCTGGCTTTGCAGAACATTGGCTGTGATCCCGGTATGAGGTTCACATGCGCTTTGTATCCTTTGACTGCAGGTAGTCTTTCATCACTCACTGCATTGATGCCTTCTTGGGGTAGTATGTCTCTCCCAAGTAGCCCAAATTTTTTGTCGGATTGCACAACTGCTAGTTGTTGTTGACTATACTTGCTTCCGTTCCACTCAACATCACATGTTAGTGATCCCAGAAGCGTCAGTTGATGACCATCATAGGCCTCAAGATGTCTGACTTTCCCATTTAACTGAGGTTTACCAAGCTCAGTCCAGATTAAGGATGATATCACGGTGCTATCAGCACCGGTATCAACTTGCATTTTTATTTTATGGTCTTTTACTGTAATGTACTCCCATGTCACCGACATGTTAAACACGTTTTCCCGTGTATAGTACATTCCTATCTCCTTTTCGGATGATGATTGACCAGGCAACTTACCCTCTTCCTCGCAGAAGTTGTTGTGCTGGTCAGACTTACCTGACTTAGGCTGGGTTTTACTTCTGCACATTTTTGAAAAGTGCCCCACCTTTTCACAGGTGTTACATTTCTTGTTCAAAGCCGGACACGGCTTGCTGCTGTGTGGCTTACCTCCACATCTATTGCACAAGTTACCATTGCCTTTATTACCAGTGAACTTTTCACTAGGTTTTCTGAAGGTCTTTTTGAAGTTGTATCCCACTTCTTCTTTTATTACAAATGGTCTATTACCTGTTGAGGAACTCGCAAAAGCCATTGCTTGACTTCTGAACTGTAAGCTTTCTGTCATTTCAGACAGAGACATCGTTGGCTTAATTTTAATGCCGTCTAATAGTCTTAATTTGGCCTCAGGGTCTCTGAAACCTGAGATAAATTATATTTTCACCAACTCTTCTTCAGGGTTGGTTACTGTTTTAAATTTTTCGAAGTCGCAATAACGTGCTTCTTCTCTGAGGCGCGCTAGAAAATCGTCGTCAGATTCTCCAACGCCCTGGACAACGGACAGAAATTTAGCCTTTTCTGCCGTTACTACTCTCTCCTTAGGTGAAATATAGTTTTGAATAGCTAGTCTGATCTCTTTAAAAGGAGTGTCTAACAGTTTTCTAGGGCTCATAAGGCTCCTAAGTTTAAGAAGTGCGTCCTGGCCGCATATACTAAGAAAGAGATTTGTTACCTGTAGGTCCACTACCGTACCGTCGTTGTTGATTTTATCTTCTTTCTTCTCTGCGCGACATTTCGCCACAAAAGACATGATCCACGCAGTACAGGATTCATCATTCTGCAGATCCAAGGTTTGTCGGTCGTTTGGTGGTCTGGACACCATTGTCGTGGTCTCGGGCACGAGCAACAAGAATTTTATTATTTTAATAATTGAATTCAAAATGGCCTAAATGTACAAATATTCACAGGTATTTATAATCCGTATCAGTATGAAAATTTACAGATCCGTCTAGATATAGATAAACTGATATGCGTTAATTTACACCTTATTTGTGAACAAGTTTTTCCCCTTGCCGTATATGGCAAGTACTAGTGCAGTTTTTTGCACTTAACACATTGTTCTCCCTGCCTGAGAACATGTCATTGCTATCTACTGGGATGGTCGGAGAGTTGGTTACTGATCGAGTTTGGTGGTGGGAAGGTCGAATCTATCTCACAAATTTATGGTTTATGTACATTGATAAACTTGTGGTATGAACAAATTTGAATCGACGATTCGGTTCAAATTAGAAGCCATTATTCAATTTCACTTCACCAAACATCAGGTAAGAAAGTTTTCTTTATATCGAAGTTTTAACTTAAGTTGCTAAGTTCGCTGCTTCTCGATATATCACAGCAATATATGACCAGTATATGAACAAAAATTGGTTGGTCTTCAAACCATTGAGTTTCCAAACTTAGATATAAAAAGCACCAAAATAGAGAGTTGAACAGATAAAACCGGTTTTTTCATATTTACAGTGCGCAGTTAATCTTAAAAAATTTGCGTCGTTTAGAGCAATTTTAATTCCTAAATTGTTCAAATCAGTGCAATTAATGATTTCAGATAAGAAAGAATGCGAAAATGCACGGAAAGTCGATCTTAAACTTAGGTAAAAGAGTTTATTCAAACCTGATTTTTGATGAGAAAATTTAACCTGAACTGGATTTTAGTTTGCAAATTTATTCAGACAGATTAGCAGATAAAATTTGTGTGATTACAAAACTATGTCTGACACAGCATGCTCTAATGTTCTTTGCTTAACGATGGCACCAATTGTCAATTCGAATGAAAGTTACAACATTTAAGGTCTCAGCAACTGGTGGAGGAGATTTCCAGACTAGACTAGGCGATATATTTAATCTCAGGGCGCAAACTGATCAGGATTCTTAGTCTATCTATGAAAATAGCATTTCCCGACTAAACGTAATTGTTCAGCGAGCAAACAGTAAATTTGAAAGTTTCTGTTTTAATTATGAAGAAAGATTGCTCAATTTGTGTTGACCACAGCTTAATTCAAGCGTTTGAATTTGCAACTTATTTCGAGCGCCTATGCGCTGACCACTGCTTTGCTTCTTACCCTTCGCCCCTTTCCAAATAAATTTCATATAAAAAGAAACGATTCTGTATTTCCGGTGAATGCTACAAAAATAAGAAACCGCTGGTCAAATCCCGAATTGAGAAGCAGAAGCTGAGAGAATTAAGCCTATGATGTAGTTCATGTATGCCATGGTTTCCAAGTTACTTCCATCATATTTGTTGTGTTCCCAACCGGATAGTAAACAACGCAACAAACACGAACAATTAAATATATGATGATGGTTTCACCATTAAAAAGTGTGACCTCATTTCCCTCTAATGGTCAGTTCTGAAGGCAGATGAAACTTCTCTCATAAAAGAAAAAACGACCACAAATTAACTTGCATCCGAAACAGTTCTTGTAGTGAACTATTAAATTTGCTAATTGCAATCATAACTTTCAAAAATTCTTTAGCTACCTATGTTTCGCTTCAGCGCAGTAAAAGAAGAGCAAACAAAAATTATCAATAAAAATAGAATATTAAAATTACAAAAACTATATACTGCACTGAAATAAAAACTTTAATATAGATTTTTTTATCTGTACAGTTTGTCAATTAAAATTATTTTAAATTCAACATTTTAAACATTTCAAAATGAATGCAATCAGCATTTTTATAAAATAAAACATAAAAATACACGGCCAAGAAGGTAGTCAGATCATATTGATAATCACGCAATTTGTGCAAAAAAGTCATAAATCGTATGAGGTAACCAGACGAAAAGAACAAATCGCATAGTTCGAATGAAATCTATAAAAGTATCGACAAATTCCTGCCACGATTCGGGATGCAAAGGATCATAACTTATGGCTCCAATACGTATTTGATTTACTTCAATTTCTGTTTTGTCGTTTAGGATGCTCGTCTCCCTTTCTAATTGCTGCAATATTATTGGTAAAGTTATCCTCGTATACCTCGAGTAATTATCGACAACAATATAAATTCTCTTCATATCGAAAATTTCCTTATGCTCTTTGAAAAAATTAATTATAAAACGGAACTCCAAATCAGACGGTCTATAACCTGATATATCAATTTTAAGGCTTGTTATCTTGTATTCTGTATAAGACTTTAAAAACATCAGAAATTGACTCAAGCTGGAATTTTCACCCAATTGCCATTGTCGAGTCCAGACTCGTAAAGGAAACTTTAAATATGATAGGGTGATCAAGTTATTGAAATGATGGCATGTGGCTCTCCATGCCAGCACGTCTTTTGCAGCTGCTGAGAGGGAGAAGTCTTCCGCCTGACTCGAAATAAGATATTGGCAAATTTTCTCAACTAATTGAGGAGGGAGTTGGGCTATAGGACATTGCATTGCTTCACAATTAGGCTGATCAGTCAGGTCATTGCTGTTTCCTGAAAAGCAATAAATTCAGCTGAAAAAAGTAACAGTTAAAAAGAGTTTAAAACATTTAAAATTGTACTAACTATATGAAGAATGAAACTCTCCAACAGCTAACGTAGCCAATGGCTAATCTGTTAGATATTAGCGATTTCTATTCTTCATATAATTAGTTCAATTGACAAAACAAAATTAGGCTTAGTGGGAATACATCTTTTTTATGCCACCAGGCGCATGTGCTATTTTCTTACATAGTATCCAGGCCAAATAACACAATATTTGAGTAACTGGGTGTCACAAAAACACGGTAGGAGAAAATATCCCAAGTTCTTTGCCGTAGAATTCGGAATAATTTCAGGGCTCAACTCACAGACAGCAAGAGCCTGTGGGTGACCAGAGGAAACAGTTCATTGCAAATAAAAGACAAAAGCAACAACAAACTCAGCAGGCATCTTGTTAACTCTCAAACTTAGATCTCTAAACGTTTCCGGCAGATAATAAAGAAGCAGCAAAACTTCAGCCTAATATCACAAAAAAAATAACAGAAAGAAAGCCGGAAAGAAGAGAATAAATGTAGATTTATCCGGCTGGGCAACAAAAATGGATAAGAATATTCTGTCCCATAAAGTCCTGAACGTCTGATTGAGTTATAGTCAGTCCCATAAAGTTGCAACGCTATTAAACGTTTCAAAAGTCAATGGTCAATTTAAAAACATGCAGATATCTGGCCAAAAGATGCTCATTTGCATGCCTCCAGTTTTTCCCATACAACTTTATGGGACTCACTATAGCGGCTAGGTTGAATGTTACATTGATAGTTGTGAGACTGTGCTCTATTTACATGAAGTCTAAAACTGCTAGCTGTCCAGTACTGTCTACCAGTACGCTGTGCGACATTAAAAAAAGAGCAACAAAAGATTTCGAAGCAGAAACCCAGAACAAAATTTTCACAAAAATCAGTAACTACTAAAAATTAGATTAACGTCTATTTGAACTGTTTTAATCACCTTCCCGGAGCGTTGATTGACGTGAACCCGGTTGTCAAGTTAAATCAGTTTTTACTAGTTTCAACTAGCTTCTACTTGACCATTTTTAATTTAATCCAGTTGCTAACCTTGACTAAATTGGCCTAAACGTCATCATTGCGGCCGATTGACCAAACACTGGCATCATCGGCAACGAGAAAAGTAGGGGAGCAAAATATGGGAAGCAAAATATTGGTAAAATAACTAAGCACATCAAAATCAATAATGGACCAATGATAGACCATTGTTATATTCCGACTTCAACTACCACGAGGACAGAAAATTTTTCGACAGGGGTTTAGTCGACACGGAAAAATGAGAAATTTAGCTGACTGTTTTTGTCGAATAAATCATCAGTTCAGAGGACCATTATTATCTTTGGTGCGCGGTCGGGTGGCGCTCCACTCGGCCTCTCCGTGGCCGCAACCCCCTAACACCTGTCGGTGGGAGAGATGGGCAGGATGAAACCAAGGGCAAGACCTTCTATACGCTAGTTGATAAAAACTGCCGCATATTTGCCCGCTCACGAAATATCGTGTTAAATTAGTCAATCAGTGCTTCAGAATTAATCTACTACCGCACTTTTTGTTAATTGGTGGGTAAATTTCTCGTTTTATGGTTGTTGGCTAGAAACCCTGTTGTTCAATACGACAGCCACCGTTAACTTCTAATCTTTGATATCTTTTGGACAATTACGTACAACTATGCCGACATTTAAGAGTGCTGAAACTGGAGCTAATATTAATAGCGCCGAAACTGCAAATAACAATTAATTATCAATTAAATTTTTTTCAAAGCAAACAGGGCACGCTAATCAGTAGTTCGGTGGTGATAGATTTGTATCAAGGACCACGATTTTTTGAGTCATGGCCAAGGTCCGCAATTATTATTGTTTGCTTTAATTTTATCTCGCTGAAATTATATTGTCCCACTAAAAACAAAATCCAAAATCTCACCACTTCAATGTGATTGGTTCAGACTTTTGCTCTCATTCCAGTTGAAGTGAACTGATTGGTTTAGAAATTTATCGGGAGAAACACTTAATTAATTTTCAGCACTCTTATTCTCGGAACTCTTATACATCGGCATAGTTGTACGTCACGTTTCCAAAAACAATTCCGCATAATCACTGCACATAAAGCTTAAATTAAACCACCAAAAAATCCAGAGGGAATTAAAATGTACGACTAGCTGCTAAAATATTTGTCAAAAAAACAGGAGGCTGGAATCAATTAATATTGGCAATCAAAACCTAGACTTCATCTTAATTAATACAGTCACATCTTAAATAATTTTAAAAAATGCGAAAACAAACAAGGCTAACAATGGTCTTATAGCAAAAACTGTCTTACCTCATCACGAAGTAAAGAAAAAAACTTGTATAAAGGCAAGTTTCAGCCAACACCCATCACTGAAACTTGCTATTTGTAATCTACAAGGCTATAATTCAAGAAAATTTAGGTTTAACATGAAATTTTAAATAAATCAAATCCAATCGGTGCTTCAGGTTCTGTAATTTCATATATTATGGACTCAACTTTGTATGAAGCTCTATGACTACAACTTTTCCATAAATACAGGATCACTGAGAAGTAATATTTTCAGATTTTTTCTTACTAATAAATGTTACTAATAAATGAATCATTCATTTGCTCTTTGTTTAAGCTTTCTTCGGGATTTCTTAAAAATTAATTAAAAGTTCCATTTTAAGAAAGATCTAGGATCACAACTTTCCATCCAGGACATAGGAAGTTGTGTTTTTATACCTTTTTGATGAGTCGACCCGTGAAGGTACACGACAGTAATTTGAGGGAAAAAAATGTTCTGAATGACCCCCCTTTAACTCCCATGTCGTTTTTCAGAAAACTGTTTGAAAAAAGTTTTCTTTACGTTGGATTAATTTGGCAAGTATTTTGCGTGCATATTATGTTTCTTTTTACGATACCAATACTTTCTTAAGATTCTTTACAATCCTTTACTTTCGTATGATACCAATCCGCTAAACGTGAAGAATGACGCTTACACAAAGCTCGTCTATCGTTAAGAATGACGCTTAAACAAAGCTCGTCGACAAGCGAATAACGGTCAAACAGTACACTTGACCTTTCTTCTTTTGAAACATTGATCGATTTTGCACTTATGCAAACACGGCAAAATTAAACTTGACTTTTTTCATTCAAAAATACAGAAATTGCAATGTATATGACAAACCCTAATAATCTTCAACTAGAAAGCCAGGAGCATTTCAAACTAAATGAACAGGCTCATCCTTCATTACTATCCCTAA
Source organism: Convolutriloba macropyga (assembly GCF_964194025.1). Classification (NCBI taxonomy): domain Eukaryota; kingdom Metazoa; phylum Xenacoelomorpha; order Acoela; family Convolutidae; genus Convolutriloba; species Convolutriloba macropyga. The sequence continues at coordinate 2,969,532 of NC_134477.1, forward strand.
CTGAATGGGTTCAACTTAAAAAGGAAACTTCCTACAATATATATCTTGACTTACATCAAAAGACTACAAAAGAAAAAATTTTTTGAAAACGTGCTCATTACTTATCAGCGACAACTGCAGGACAAAACATTGAAACAATCATCTACTGAAGGGCAGCACAATCAACCATAAATCGAAAAAAACAGGTTTTTTTCAGAGAAACTCAGAGATTTTGATTTAATCCCCCTCAAACAAGAACAATCAAATTTGTTTCAGGGTAGTAGCATCATTGGTAAGCTGGAAAATGATGCAACAATACCACTGGGCACACCCATCCATGCCTACCGTGGGTCAACCACCAAAAAGAAAATATGAATGCAAAAAACTTTAAAACTGTTCAGCCTTATTGATTCCTGTAAAAAAAAAGTTCCAGCCTGATGTGTTTGTAGTCATGGAGGTAATACCAATCAAAGAAACCGACTACAATAGATCAAAAAACAAATTAATTGATGAAGTTGATGCTGCACTTAAAGAAAGATTGGAATCTCTTGGTGAAAATTTTTTTGTTGCTCAAGATGAATGAATTAATACGCTCAATTCCATCCTTCAACCCAAAGATCAACCATTAGCATTTCCTCTATCATGACACCGTACATTTGAAATTCAATCATGGCATTCCTTTCCTTAAAAATCATCTTCTAATGTCTTTACTTTACATCTACTGACATTTGTGATATTAATAAATTTACCCACCGGAGCTATAAAATGAATAATAGATTTCAAAAATTCCAAGAGCAGTACTGGTCTAATACAAGTGCAAACCCTAATTTTAACTTGAATAATCATTACAGTTACCAACCATATTAGTGCCGATAAATTTATAAAACGCCGAATCAATTGTAATTTTCTGTTGTAGTGAATGAATTGGGTCTCAACTGTTTGATAAACTTAATGTTGTCAAACAAGATATGTTTAATACTTTTATGAACAATAATGGTGAGTTCTCAAATGACTTCCTCTTTTCCCACGTCACTTAACTCAATAGCAATTCCTACTCGAATTTGGTCCAGGAGACCAAGTCCAGGAGCAAGAAGCAAGCTTTAATATCACTGGGATTTTCTTTTGTTTTAATTAACTTAATTTTTTGGTTATACATTAATAGTACCTGGCTACTACTTTTGAGGTCCGGAGATATCGAAACCAACCCTGGGCCAATTAAATCGAAGAAAGACATTTTCATTGATTGCAAAACATTTAAACAATTTAAAATGTCTTTATTTATAAGTACGGAGCATAACAAGAAAACAACTTCATTTAAAAAGCCCAATGAATGATGTTGGTGGTAATTGCATCTATGATCTATCTAAAACATGGCTAGATACAAAGATTGGTACTGATTTGGTAAACCCGAATAAAACAATACTGTCTTGTTTTTCGCAATAATCGGGTGAGTTCAAAGGGGGGAGGTGTATTGTTAATTGTTCCTAGGAAACTGAACCCAAAACTACGCGTTGATCTAGCTTTAAAAAGTAGTCTTTTTGATACTCTGTGGGTCGAAATAACTTGCCCAAAGATAAAAAACTTACCTAATAAACATTTCTTATAATCCAAAAAAGCTTCTTTACGAAGAACTTCTCGAGCATTCAGCTAGATCAATTGATAGAGCAATTACTGAGAACAAAACAATAATTATGATGTGAGACTATACGATCAATTATTTGGAAAACAACGAAAAGCAGAAATTAGAAACAATCATTAAGCCGTATGATCTAAATGCGACTAATAAGCAACAAGCAACTAGAATTAGGGATGAATCGAACTCATTTATAGATTACATTATTAATGGTGGAAACGAACCCTTATAGAGAAGTTTTCGACTCACCAATACAAACAGATCATTTGGCTCAATTGATTATTCTTGCCACAGAACTCAGCTAGAACAAAGTAATTAAAAAACAAATTCATGATAAAACAAATTACAGTCCAAAAGATTCTGAACATTCTATCAAGCAATTAAACTGGGAAACATTTTACAGCCCTACAGTTCCAAGTGAAACATTACGCTCATTCGAGCGAAAACTTGAACAGCAAATACTCCTTCATGCGCCTATCAAAACAATTTTTTATAAGAAACAACAAATCACAGTTTTCCCTTGCCAATCGGTTCATTTCAATAAGCACACGTTACAAAAATCTGCTTAGAGAGCAATACCTCAATTCAGAATCTTTCCACGAGTTTTTCAAATTCAAAGCCGAAGTGTGCGCTGGCTATGAAAAACATTTTGAGAAAATTCGTAATCAGTTAATTGAAAGCTCAACTTCAGAGCGCAAGAAAGGGAATTTGTTCAATGAAGTAAGAAACTCCGTGAAAACGACAACTACGGTATACTCTTTAAAAGACTCTTTTAATTATTACAGAAAAAACTAAAATAGCCAACTTACTTAATTTAAAATTCAAAAAATTAGGAAAGTTTTTTGAAAGTAGGAACTATACTCTAGACCTGCCTATGGCGAGGCAAAAAAAACCTTTTCTTTTAGATTTGTTACTAAGTTTGAATGTCTTAAAACGCTTCTCGCTATTGGAAAATTAAAACCTTCTCCCTCATGGGCATTGCGAGGTGCAGCTAGTGAACTAGCTGAGCTGATTTGTTTTCTATTGAATGAATTCATAAAAACAAACATTCCCCGCTGAACTCAAAAGAGCCGACATCACTCCACTTTTTAAAAAAGGAGACCTTGATGATCCTCTAAATTATCGACCAATTTCGTTAACAACAGCATTAGCAATAGTTTTTGAATCTCTTATTAAGCAATAAATTGATGAATATTTTCATAAGATTGCCCTGCTTTCTAAAACACTTGGTTTCAGAAAAAATTTTCTACAACAGATGCGCTCGTTTTGTTTAACTGAAAAACTACGATGCAACAAAAACGAGAAAAAAAATTAGAGCAGCAGCTTTTTTTAGATCTATCAAAAGCTTTTGACACCATTAATCACAAGCTCATGATTCAAAAAATTTCCATTCTTGGATTTTCGGTACCAGCTCAAAATCTAATTACCAGCTATCTTTCAAAAAGAACACAGAGTCATTATCAATAAGGTTAAAACAGGGTGGATTGAAATGGCACAAGGAGTTCCGCAAGGATCAGTCTGAGGTCCTCTCTTGTTCAGTCTATATGCTAACAATCTCAGCAATTTTTTGTCATGTGAAACCATATAATACGCAGATGACACAGTCCTATTAAGCTATCATGATGAAGTTCTCAAATGCAAAGACGAGCATGAGAAGGCCATAGAAAAATGTATACAATTTTTTAAATTAGATCACCTCAAGATCAATCCGGATAAAACAGAATTTATTATTTTTGGTAGCCCTAATCCTCAAGACGAAATGACATTGAAAATTGGAGACAAAGTTCGGAAGCGGAAATCAATCGGTGTTTATAATGACAAAGACCTCAAATACCAAAAAAAGTAAAAAATTCTTTTGTCAAAAATGACCCAGGTCATTAAAAGCATATATACACTCAGGAACATAATTACCACTGCATACAAAAAAAACTATTTTGAACTCCTTTTTTCTCAGTCATCTTCAATGCTCTTCTGTATTACTGGCAACTATCAATCAAAATCTCATAACAACACTATAAAAGCAGTTGAATTGGGGCATCAAAGCTTGTTTTCACAGACAAAAGTTTGACTCATCCTCAGATCTTTAACTAAACCTTGGTATACTACCTATTTCGCTGCTTTTTTTACAGGGCTGCCACTCACTGTCATAGAATCATGAATAAAAAGAAGCCTACCTTCTCAATCTCAGCTTTGAAATTACCAACAGCAAGTTTTTATATACACGAGCGAACTGAAAAAATTTTACCCAGACAATATCAAAATGCAATTTGCATGAAAAAATATTAAGAGAGACATTCTGCAGCACAATTCTTTCACAAAAAATTATTTGTCAATGTCATACAGTCTTGCAGAGAAATATAAGCAGTTTTTTCTTAATGAATACAAGAAGAACCCGAAAAAACCCAACATGGTTCAATTACTTGGAAACATTTTAAGTTCAATTAAATTTCTTTCTGTTTAGTATTAAATTTATGTTACTATCGTCCCTCCCCGCCAATACAAGTGAGTTCTCAATTCGGTCGATATTTCAGTTATTATAAACTATTAGTTTTCTCTGTTTGTAATTATCAATATTCTACACTGCCTATCTCTGTAAATTTTACTAGACTGAAACATTTACAGATATTAGGAGAAATACAGTATTCCTTTTTTTAAACGAGAAAAGCGAAAAAAAGCGTTCCGAAGGTTTTACACTTAAGTTTCAAAAAACAATGGCCAACAAAATGTAAAACATTTTACGTCAATGAACCAGTCCAAAATTTTTTTAAAAAATCCAGTTAGACTGCTTCATTCATGCATCCTTATCTTAGTTAACAAAGTGCCCTACCCACTAAGCAGGCAGTTCTTGACCAACAGCACGAACAGCACAACCAAGACATTCACAACTTGACGAACATCAAAATCGAACGAAATCGACACGTGGTGCTGGAAAACGGAGAGGTAGTATGTTTTAAGTAACAACTTAACTAATACAATTATGAATTTGATTAGTTTTTGACTAGATGATAAAATATTTGGATGGTTTTATTAATGCCTGAATCCTATTAATTGAATCCCCTTCACGTTGCTTTTCCCTTTAAATTTATCGGAAGGATTGAAACGAATTAAAATCAATTTGCTGAATTGAAAGATTGCATAACAATTCACTCAATGTGCCCAAATACCCAATACCATAATACCCTGTATAAGACCTTTGATTTTGTCGTTCAATAATACGATTACAAATCAGCAGTCAATATTACAAGCATGCTTTATAATAATTAAGCTGCTATTTGCTTTGATTCAATGTGTCATACTAGTAGAATAGACAGCTGACAGGGAGCTCAACGCTCAACGGGGGGGGGGGGGGGCAGACACTTATTTGTTTGACCGATTACAAAAACTGCACCCCCCTCTCCGTTTTGAAGCCAAAATGCAATTTTTGAAATTTTTTTGGCTTTTGGTCCCTCACGTAAAAACTTTTGAAAATTGAACACGTTTTTTCGTGATAACAGTTGTCGGAAACTTGTCTCTACTGGATATGAAAAGGCGTGAAGCTGTCTGCAGAGACTGCCTGCTGCGATCTACACAGACGTCAGTAGATCAAAACTACTTCCTGCTTTTAGACATGAATCAACTTTATCAAACCCTCTCAACCGCATTAGCTTGTAAAATCTGGTAGAACCCAAATTTTGTCGATTTTATATACACTACTTTTCAGAAATTTTCTACAGGTTAGCCCCCGAAAAAATTTGGCTTCCGAAAGTCAGTTCCGATACTTTTCATCAGTAACAAAATTTGTTTCACACCATTGCATGTCCAATGGAGATAAACCATTAAGGTTATATCCACTGAAGTCAACGAAAATTTTCTAGACCCCACATTTCGGAAAATTTTTAACATCGAAAAAGTTGTTTCCAAAATTTCTAAATTCGAAAAAATTGCTTCCGACAACTTTTTCACTCACAAAACATATTTCACAACTTTTTTCATTAGAGACAAAAAATAAAATTTCTTAAAACCCAATTTTTAAAAGTTTTTGCATGATGGACCAAAAAAATTTACAATAATTGCATTTTGGCGATAAAAACAGGGGGGGGGGGGGGGGGGGTGACAATTTTTGTAAGCGGTAAAAAATTAAGTGTCCCCTCGTTGTAGATTTTCAAAAAACTTTGATTGCAAAAATTTTCTGCTCTACACCCCCCCACCCCCCCCCCCCCCCCGTTGAGGTTCCTGCCAGCTGTCTCTACTACTCGTACGAGCATAGCTCAATTTAAAAACTGATAAAAGAAATTTTGACTATAAAACTAAACAAGTGACGTAAAGTTTAGCTCAGGAAACAGAAGCGAATTATGTATTAGACCTCCCAAGGCCCACTGGTTTCTTCTCATGCCCAATTAAAATAACTGAGAAAACCCCTCAAATTTATTCAATTGGCTTTAAAATGTGCGTTTGCATAAAATGTTCTAACTAAGATCCCAAACAATTTGATCAAAACTTGACAAAAATTTTTTTTGCATAAATGCATATCAACATTTATTTAAAAACAGTCCTGGTAAAAGAGAAGTTTATTTACTAAATTGGAATTTCGAGAGCAGGTAGAAACAGGACATAACTTTACTAGCGGTCTGCAACTGAGATCAGAGCTTACATGGGTCAAAGTAAAATTTGTGACGTGAAAGGAACCAATTTTGACGTGCGTTTTTTATTTGAATATAAATATTCAACTATCGCCATTTGAGCTAAGCTGACGACCATTTCGAATCAGAGAGCAACTTAGATTATGTTGAACTCAATAAGTCAACCGTGACAAAGATTAGTGCAAAAGTCAAAAAGGGCACCCAAAAACTTTGCATAAGGCAAACAGCAACGAAAATTGCTTCAAACGTTCCAGAGAATTTAATGTTGGACTTTTCACAATACACCTTCCACAATTCCCCCTTCCAACTTGTTGACCTCAACACCTTGTATGAAAATTTGAAGAAAACTTAACAGGTGTATCTTGAAGAAAAGTCTTTGTACATATTTCAGAAAAAAGGAAAGATTTAATTGACAATGACTCTATTCTTGACAAATTCACAATTCTTGAAAACTAAGCATCTAACAGTTTTAAAAGTTTTTCTTCACTAGCAGAATCGCAGAATAGAGAAACAAAAAGAAGTTATTAAAATATTTTTGTGGACTTCAAAAGAATCTCAGATGCTTGGATCAATAATCTTTGCATTATTTGACAAAAACGTTGCTCAAACAAGCTATGGTCCAAAGTCTTTAGCACCAATTTACTGCGCTTCCTAATCAAAGTTCACGTTCACAACCGAGATATTTTCAACCAAAGTTTGAAGAAAACAAAATGCGTTAAAAATGATTGAAAAATTCAAATTCTTCTTCCTTTTCAAATAATACCTGTAAATGAATGTCAAATGTTAAGGTTAAAGGATTTATCTCACTTGATCACCACATTGTTATTTTTAGTCTCTATCATTTATAGAAAAATACTACAAGCACAAAAGCATTTTTTTTTATCAAAAGCCATTGAAAAGTTAAAGCTTGATTAGGGTTTCATAAAAAATTAGGGCTGCACAGATTTGTCATTTACCCTGTTTCGTGTGCAGGTACATATCTTCAAAAAACAAAAAAGCAACACTAAAATATACCGGATACATTTCTTAGACACCTAAAAATACCGAGTACGAAAGCTACAAACAGAAAACTTTAAAGACTATTTTTCCAAATATTAATTTTTCGATTTTGCACAGATATAGCTTCAGAATAGTCTTTCATAGCAATTAATGGGTTTTTAGATCACCTTGATTTCAAAAAACTTAGTAGTTATACATATTTTGTTAGTTCTCAATTTTGGTATATTGAACAAAAGAAGAATTCAAGATGCATTTGATGTCAGCTTGATTTAACCTAAATAATGAATCATTAGACATTCTATCCTCGGAGAAAAACAAAACCGAACATTTTGCTAAGAAGAGTAGAACAGTCGCATTAAAGCAGTTCAATGAAAACGTTTTCAGTAAAAATTTAAAATAAATTTGCAATTAAAAATTGAGAAATCTTTCTAAAATTGTGCTTACAATTTACATTGAAACTTCTGAAAACCAGAATTTTTACAACTTGCAGCAGTACTCACCTCTCTGGTTGACAATAACTGCAAACTAGTAGATATTGAGTATAATTTGATCACAAACACTTTTGAAAAGAATTAAATGTTTTCCTCCCATCTTACCGAATATGTTTGAGCCGGTCTTAAAAAGTTATTTGAAATATTCAATTAAAATTAATAGACGCTTCTATTTCATAAAAAAGCGTAACTACTGCGGTACCAGTTCAAAGGTAAACAATTTTTGGAAAACATGAAACCTGAAATTTTATCGAGAAAATAGAAAAATAGAATCGCCCTTTGAACAATCGATACAGTTTTTCAAGAGCTTTCCCAATGATACCATTTTTTATCTCTCCGCAAGACATCGATCGGCCAAAACTGGCACAACAAAAAAAGAGTAGCGCTGGTATAAAATTCCGAACCCAAAATAAATTTGGGGCGTTGGGACAATTATTTGTGACACAATAAAAGCAGTTAATTCAAGAAATCAAACTTAATATACCTTAAACAAAATGGTTTCAGTTGTAATTTTCGAAAGGAAAAAGTGAAGCAACTCAGATTAGCAATTTATTTATTATTTGAAATTCATTTGGAGCAATTTTATGAAGACCACGCCAAGCTTCCGTAAGATGACCGGAAACAACGACAAAAATTATAATCTTTACTCTGCATTTTTTCACTCATTACTGTACGTTTTAGGTTAAAAAAAATGAGGTTGAGGAAAAATTTCAACACGTAGACGAAGACCAAACAGATCAAAGCAGCAAAAATTTACCCCAAACGCAAAGCGCACAAGGCTCTGACTTCCTCAAAGAGCACAAAGAACAGATGGAAAAATTAGGTGACAAAAATTGGGAACAAAATCAAAACCAAAAACGACAAATAGGTTTGGATTTGAACAGACAGTTCAAATTTGATCAAAAAGAACAGAATGAACAAATTTCAGCGACAGGGCAAGAGGGTCGAATGTTTCAAAATCAGCAGCATGAAGGTTTCTTCAGAGAGGAGCAGAAGCAACATGAACAACAAAAACGAAAACATCAACATCAGCAACAACAACAAAGATTTGAACAACAAAAGTTTGATCATCACAGACAAAAAGAAGGATTATCTGAAGAAGATCAAAACCGAAGTCAACAAAAGCGGTATGAACAAAAAGGAAGTAAAGGTTTGAATACAGATTCCTTTAACAAATTTTCCTTCAAAGTTAACAAGACAGCTTTGTTCCCAAAAATATCCAACATTAGAGAAAGCATAGCGTACTTTTTTGAAAAAGGTGCAAATTTAAATTTTTGCAAATGAAGTATGTCAAAGGTTAGTAGCTCTCAAAATTGAATTTTTACTAGGATAAAGGAAACTGTTCCAAAGACCAAATGGTCCACAATTTCGAAGCAAAGCAAAATGCTAGAAAAGATTTTGAGGCGAACAATTTGCGTCAACAACAGCGGGGACCTTCAGACGACATTGAATTGCAAAATAATGACCAAACCGATACAGAAAACGACAGATTTAAACAGGAACCAATGAAAAGGAAATTTGAAGCTAAAGGTGTGGAACAAGCGAGAATACAGCAACAGGAGCGGTATAAAATTGAGGGTTTCAAAGTGGAAGGAGGGCAGTTTCGTCAAAAACAGGGTTAGATAAGAAACCTCGAGTGAAATTAATTTAAAAGATTACAACATAGATACATTTCTGACATAGCCGCAATTTCGCTTGATATATTAAAATAATAAGAGCGAGAAATAATTCGAAATTTATGTTTTAGGTAATTGTTAACTTATTAATTTCGCTTGATAAACTGCCAACTAAATTAGGCCAGAAAATCAGACAAAAAATGTAACAAAAAAGTAAAACTAATCATGTAATGATCTTTTTATGATACAGCGATGACTCGAAGATCTCAACTTTTAACATTTAGATATATAATTCAAGTTGATAAGGTTTGCGCTGAGTTGTACTCAACTAACAAACTGATTTCACCTTAAATTTACCAGCAGCAGAAAAAAACATAACCGACTAACGTCGGGCGAATTGCGCTCAAACGACCGGCGAGCGGTTGGCTTCGTCAGTAGCTAGCCAAGGCTTAGAAAGGATAGCTTTAACTTGATTCGATTCTGCAACTTTTCTAGCAAGTTTTCTAGCCTTGAAGATCAAATAAAAAACTGATATTTTAAAGATTTGCAAAATAATGCAAAATTTGAAAGAAAAGCTTCCAGATTTCACAGTGAAAATGTTCAAACTAATTTTTGTCGCTGGAGTTATGTCAAGTAACCATCTGCAAGACTTGAAAAGCTTCGTTGGCCATTTATGATCGTTAAACTCAGAATAGGACAAAAATATTCAAAAATTTTGAAAACAATCGCAATATTTAACAAAATCTTGCGAAAATTCAAGGTATTAAGATCTTCAAAACCGTTCCATTGTCTCAAGAGACTATCTAGTATCCTTAATTAAATAGTTTTAAAACGTTTTACTGACTCATAAAGATCCATAACTTGGAACATGATAATTTTCCGAAAATTTATATCATAATAATTAAATTTCATCGAAAAAATTGCTCAAGTTGGAGTCACTTAAAAATTAATGACTATTCCATTAACTCTAGAAACTATGTCATCAAACCTTGGAGGAGTTCCCTAGAAACCTGCTGCTGGAAAAGTGATAAAAAAGCTACTCCATGGCAAATAAAAATTTTTTAGTAGCTTATTATCAAACCCTTAAAGACGTTTTCTGGCCCCTGCGTGAATAATGAAGAATAAATGTCAAAAAGTGAAAAACATTGCACGTTTTGTCAAAAACAATGCTAAAATTCGTGATGTTAAAATTTTGAAACCATTCCCATACCACTAGAAACTATGCAGTAAACTATTATAAAACCCTAGACGAGATTCTTTGACACCTAGGGCTGAAAGAACTCAAAGAATGACAAATTTTCAAAAAGCTTGAAAAAAAATTGTAAAAATTAGTAAAAAAATGCGTGTTTTCAGCGATCAGTTGTTCGAACATAGCCAAGGAGGGGGGGGGGGTGCACCGGGGGGTTGATGAGGAGGGAGGGGTGGTGGTGGCCAACAGCGCGGTGGGGGCAATAGTGGGGGTGTCTTCGACCTCTAAGAACCGCCCTTCACACCATAAGTGAAAGTCAGTTTGAGCTGAAACAGGGCTGAAAGGCTCTAAAAGCACTTAATTACCACCGGGCACTACCTGTTTATCCCGTTTTTGAGGACGAAAAGTCAAAAGCGTCAGACGAAAAATCGGTCAAGCGAAATATCGCATAAAAAAGACCGACAGGACTAATATAATTGCTACAAATTTCGTTTGAGAGCAATTAATTAAAATTGAAACAAAAAAGAAACCAGACAAGAAAAACTTCGGGCGAATTGCTCTCAAACGACTACCACGTGGTTGATTTTGTGCTTAAATAGCTGACGCTTAAGAATAGCTTAAGCTTAACTAAGAGAGGGGGGAGTAGAAAAATTGGGTGCAATGGGCTCAATGGGTAAGGGTCGAAGCGGGAAGCTGAGTGGAGTGTGGTATCAGGGGTCGAGCAGGGCTAGGCGTGGAATGAGGAGGTAGGGGAGTAAGGGCGTCGAGAGTGGGGGGGGGAGGAGTGGAGCGACGGCGGTCTATCTAAGCTGCGAAAAAATATTACCCCTCACACTATTTTGTCGTCTGAGCCGCTTCGGCATCTTGCACACATAGAGACAAGTGAAGCTCTAAAAGAGCTGCTCAGCTAAGTAACCACCATACTTTAAATGTTGATCCCGTTTTTGAGGTTGAAAAGTCAAATGGTCGGCCAAAAAATCTATGAGACGAACAGTTGGTGAAACGAACTATTGCATATAAAATTATTTGATATCGTATTTGAAAATCGTAATTTGATATGGCAATTTCAATGGATTTTACAGCAAAAATCAGCACCAATTTTTTTTAGATTTTGCAGCATTGGATATTGTAGCTATATTTTACTCTTGTTGTAGTTTGATCATTGCAGTTTGCTGCAAAGAAGATTTTGCAGCAAGATTTGATTAACTGTTTCAAAAATGGATTTGCAATAAATCCGTGACAAAATCTAAGACTATCTAAGTTATCCTTAAAAGTGTTTTCTAATGTATGATATAGCACATGAATAATAATTGTCAAAACAAATGGACTAGACCATTTCATAATTAATTCGAATATGGTTTCACATTATAAAAATTTCTGCAGTGACTAAGATTCGTTCTCGGTTAGCACTGAGTACCCGCTTTAATAACATGCATTTATGAGTACCCACTTTTTACACGCATTTATGAAACCGTGCTTACATGGCTTAATAAATATTTTAGAAGTTTCATTTCCTATTCATTTAACCAAAATAGTTAGCCCGCATTTAGTGCCGCTCACTTGTAATGCAATTTTATTAACATATTTTGTTGATAATCAACAAAAAGAAATGCTGTAATTAGAATATCAAAATAACGTGATGGAAGTCAGTTTTATGATGACCAACTAACTCCTGTATATATCAGTCGGAATAGTTTTAAAACCATAACTTGCTTTCTCAATTGAATTTGACCATTAGAAAAGAAACAAATCGTTTTTTTACAAGTTAAGCACAGCAGCGGCAGATTCGGCAAGCTAATGAAGATTTTAACCAACTCAAACAATCACTTAGCTATCTTATTCAAGCAGATAGCAGCCATTAACATAAGAAAAATTCTCCTTATAAGCAATGCAGTTTGCGCTAGAAAATGGTTTTTATAGGAGCAACAATCTGCACCATTGATGATGGCAAATACAAAATCACATTTCTTAAAAAGGAAAATTGTATAATTCCCGAACATAACTAAGTTAAATATCAATGATTGCGGATAAAACCTAAGCAAATGTATTATCTACATCACAAAAAACACAAGACGCTATTTAGCAACAGACATTTCAAAAACCATGAATAAAATCCACTATTGGCAAAAATAACAACCAGTTTCTAAATTTTTGTAGAGCAATGGCAAGAACACAATCAACATCAGCAACAAGAACAACTTAAACAACAAAGACGGCATCAGCAGCAACAACAAAAGCAGCAATTTCAGGTGCAACAAAATGATCAAACACAGCAGGATGAACAAAACGAGCAACAATTACAACAAAATGAACGACTTCAAAAGCAGAGAAACCAAATGTTTCAGATGCATCAAAAACTAGGAGAGGATCAACAACAACGACAATTGAAGCAACAAAATCAGCATGTACAACAACAAAAGCAGCAAAAACAAGAACAAGGGCAACAAAAACAGAGTCAACTTGTGCAGGAACAGCGACGAAAACAAAATTTACAGGAGCAACATCAGCATCAAGAAATGCAAGAGCAAAGGAAACAACAGCCACATCAGCAACAACTGTCGAGACAAAGACAAGAACAAAATCTCCAAGAGCAACAAAATCTGCAAGATCAAGAAATACCGCAGACACAACAACAACAACAACAACGTCGAAGAATACAGAGACGAAACCAGGCCTTGAACAAGCAAGAACTAGAGGAGGGGTCAAAAGGTCACCAACTGCAGGAGCAAGAAATACAAGAGGAAAGTAACCAAAAACATCATCATCAACAACAATTTTTGCAGAAAGAAGATCATCGTCACATGCAGCACCACCAAAAACAGACGCAGCCAAATTATGACCAGCAACTCTTCAATCAAAAACAGCAGCAATTCAATAGCCAACATTTTGAACAAAATCCACAATATGATGAGCTCAGTCATGACAGCAATGACGAAGTAACATCCCTATCCACAAGCGCCAGTGTGAGAAAGACTTCAGGCTCTAAGGCCAACAAATTAGCAGAAATTCGTCGACCAAGCTCACAAGCCAGCTACTTTGGCTCACTTCGAAAACCCACATATGATGTGACCCGAGGCACAAGGCCCTCTAGGAAAAGCTCGGGCATCGCTATCAATGAAACGGGTTCACAAAGGAAAAGTGACATCTTAACTAATGGAATGGGAGCTACTAGAAGAAGTTCTGGTATCGTAACCAGTGAAATGGGGGCTCCTAGGAAAAGTTCTGGTATCGTAACCAGTGACATGGGGGCTCCTAGGAAAAGTTCTCGTATCGTAACCAGTGACATGGGGGCTCCTAGGAAAAGTTCTGGTATCGTAACCAGTGAGATGGGGGTTTCTAGGAAAAGTTCTGGTATCGTAACCAGTGAAATGGGGGCTCCTAGGAAAAGTTCGGGTACCGTAACCAGTGACATGGGGGTTCCTAGGAAAAGTTCTGGTATCGTAACCAGTGACATGGGGGCTCCTAGGAAAAGTTCTGACATAGTAACCAGTGATATGGGCGCTCCTAGGAAAAGTTCTGGCATAGTAACCAGTGAAATGAGGGCTTCAAGGAAAAGTTCTGACATTGTAACCAGTGATATGGGGGCTCCCAGGAAAAGTTCTGGCATAGTAACCAGTGAAATGGGGGCTCCTAGGAAAAGTTCTGGCATAGTAACCAGTGACATGGGGGCTCCTGGGAAAAGTTCTGGCATCGTAATCACTGAAATGGAGGCTGCTAGGAAAAGTTCTGGCATCGTAACCAGTGACATGGGGGCTCCTAGGAAAAGTTCTGGCATAGTAACCAGTGATATGGGGGCTCCAAGGAAAAGTTCTGGCATAGTAACCAGTGACATGGGGGCTCCTAGGAAAAGTTCTGGCATTGTCACCAGTGATATGGGGGCTCCTAGGAACAGTTCTGGCACAGTAACCAGTGACATGGGGGCTCCCAGGAAAAGTTCTGACGTCGTAACCAATGAAATGGGGGTTCCTAGGAAAAGTTCTCGTATCGTAACCAGTGACATGGGGGCTCCTAGGAAAAGTTCTGGCATAGTAACCAGTGACATGGGGGCTCCTGGGAAAAGTTCTGGCATCGTAATCACTGAAATGGAGGCTGCTAGGAAAAGTTCTGGCATCGTAACCAGTGACATGGGGGCTCCTAGGAAAAGTTCTGGCATAGTAACCAGTGATATGGGGGCTCCAAGGAAAAGTTCTGGCATAGTAACCAGTGACATGGGGGCTCCTAGGAAAAGTTCTGGCATTGTCACCAGTGATATGGGGGCTCCTAGGAACAGTTCTGGCACAGTAACCAGTGACATGGGGGCTCCCAGGAAAAGTTCTGACGTCGTAACCAATGAAATGGGGGTTCCTAGGAAAAGTTCTGGCATCTTAATCAGTGAAACCGGATACAACCGACGAAGTTCACAAGGTAGCCATACATCAATTCCTGGAGCGGAATCCGGTTTACAGCGAGCCGGGCAGCAGCGAAAAATAAATCAGAAAAACGTTGACCAGAACGAACAAAAGATGGGCGACATGAAGTTACATGGTGAAGAATTGGAGGAAAAAAAGAAAGAAAGAGACGAATTCAACTATCTTGGTCAACAAGACGTCAATAAACTTCAGAAAGAAAATGAAGAAATAGCCAAACAAGGAAATAATCTCACGTGTTATGAACGAAAACGATTATCAAGAGAAGCAGGGCTTGAAAAATTACCATCAAAACAAGTTACAGCACAGACAAGCGACCTCAGCAATTTGTCATACGATAGTGGCCAACAACAAGCCGCGGATCTTTACAGTAAAAATCAACCAAAAGTTGATGAACGAGACAAATTAGAATCACGTCGAGATCATTCAAAAGATGCAGACCATTACAACCTGCCAGATAAACAAAAGAAGGCTTTAGATAGAGCTCATCTCGGAATCCACAAGAGGGACTTAACAGGCAATTGTAGTTTTTTCTTGAGTAAATTAAGATGAAATTAATAGCTTAATAAATTGCATCAAAAACTTACAATAATTGCTTCAAACTTCGTTCGAGAACAATTAAACGCGTATCACTAGAAAACACATATCACCTTCTCATAAAATCATGAATCAAATACAATTAAGTCAAAGATATTTTTCGAAAATAAACGCAAAACCGTGGGTCATAGCTCATAAGTTCTCTCCAAACTTCAGAAAGCAAAGTTGACAATGTCATTAAAACCGGGTCTTTCCCCCCATTGCGCCCACACGAAAACATAGTTATTACCATAATGGGGTAATTCTAAGCATAACTATAACCCAATAAGCAGGGTTGACTATAATGGAAAGAAACAAAAAATATCAGAAAGTGAGCGATATCGATACGTTCAACACTTGTCTTTTGAAACCTTGAAACATAAAAAAAACTTGTAACATTACGAAGTGTGTATCAGCATCAACAATTCCATTTGAAAGACAGCTGGAAAGCAGGTAACGAAAATTCTAAAATGTACTGCATGAGAAATTTCTATCAAAACCAGGAAAAATATTTCTAAGAATATCGTAACCAGGAAAAGATGTTAAAGAACAAAAGAGCACCAATCTAGCTCATCGCTAGATATCAGAAATTTAAAAAGATATATTAAGCTTGACAAACTTAATTTGTTTACTTTTGCCCTTTAAGGTCCTTTAGTCCTTTTAGGTGAGAGCCACTTTTAAAAACCACGTCTTTCCATAGCAAGAATAAAATCAACACTCTTCCTTTACAGTTATGTGCTTTCAAATGAAGATAAACATTTTTGGGGTAAAAATTGACAGAAAAAAACAGGCTAGCATGGAGTTCTCTTCTCAATTGCAGCAGTTCACACCAAAATTTGTATAAAACTTGCATTGGCAATGAAGACAAAAGAATCTTTTATCAGTTTTCTTAAGACAAATTGTTCACTTCGAACTTCATATTTTTATTTTTTCAAGCACAAAAAGCCAAATTAAAGAACAAACATCCACAGCACAGAAGCTGAAGCAAATTGCGATAAAAATTGAACAGATAAACGTCACAGAACTTAGCGTGTATTAGAAACGTTTCCGCATGTAATAGTAAACAAAATAGCAGTTGCAAATTTCACTCAAAAAATTTAGAAGGCGACAGTTTTCAAATGAAGATTCCGAAGGCCAAAGACTAAAAACTGCAGAGATAGAAATTATTAACTTCAACAAAAAAATAAATGACAGCCCATTTTAGTTGAATGAGTTAACTTCACCTGAAGACAAGATATCAACGGCTAATTAAAAGCTAGTCCTGCGTAAAAAAAGTAATTGATTTTGTCTGAGACGAGCATTCAATAAAATCAATTGTAGCAAACGCACAAAAAATACCAATGAAATCTTAATACTATTTACCCGCTTCTGGTTTCAACTTCTTTGACAGAAAGAATTTATTTCTCAAAATAAAGAATGATACAAAAAGGTTCTCGTGGATATTTCTGGTTATATTTTAGTTATGATGTGCTAAATATTTTGAAATAACCAAACGTTAGCAAAACACATTTTTCAGCATGCTCGAGCAAAACTTGTTTATAGAAATTAAACGCGAAAATGAGCCGCTTAGCTTTGGCGATAAAACCGCTTCGCAACATTTTGTCAGATTATTTGTTTTTCCTGCACTATTTGTCTTTTCTTCTGTTGCGTAAAACAATCCTCAAAGATTACAACAATAGCTGGAAATGCAGTGAAAGATTTTTTCAGGAACCGATATAATATAATTCATTTCATATTGAATTGAAAAAAAAAGAATAATATGAAAACAATTGCTGTGTTAAGCTAGCAGCCAAGACCAAACTCTTGAGCCCACAATTTCAGTTTCAAGTACAGATTGGGACAAAAAAATATCACAGAACGAAAATGGAAACGATAGTGATGAACAAAGCGAAACGGAAGACGACTTTCAATTTCCACGAAATGGCCAACCGGTTAACATTCAAAAACGTGAACATCTGTCAAATAATCAGTCAAAAATACCGACAGAAATTGATCAAAAAGAAACTATCCAAATCCAACGAAGGCCAGAAAATGAGAAAAAGGGGGGAGACTTCATAAGCGATGGCACAAAAAGTGAACAAACGTTCGCACATGAAAGCGAAGTAGAAGCTCCAGTAGGCTCACTGAGGCCATTCAAAAAGCGCAGGAAAAGTGAGGATTCTACAAAACCCGATTCGGTGATAAAAGCAACCAAAAAAGTAAGTGTGTTTTCCGAATGTGACCTCAAGTTCATAACAAAAGGATCTATTTTAGCCTAACTTTCCAACTTAGTGGGCATAAAACTTTTACGCCCCTAAGAGCACGTCCTATTTTTTGCATAGTAACGCGTCGTATAATAACATAATTTGTAAGGGGGGGGGGGGGGGGGTGGGGTCAATAGGAGTAACAGAATAGATCACAATGATGACCCTGAAAAAATTAATGAGCTTCTGACGGCCACCTGCTTCATTATAAAGTAAATGTTAGCCGCGCACTAGCCTTAAAAATGAGAATTCATCTAATACTTTTTATTAGCCAAACGCAAAAAAAAACTTCTGAAAATATTCCGATCGGGCTAACCCCAACTTGACAAGAGTTGATGATAAGATCGAATTCCTCGAATAATTATGTGCATGGCTCTAATTATACTCTAATAAGTTCTGTGCCGTTTTCAAGAAAAACACTCCTAAGAATAGGAAAAAGGGGCCTGTAATAGAAAGGATACAAATATTTGTAGACATGTTGTGCATCAAAAAGTGCATGCGTAAATACTTCTCAAACTAATTTAAACTACCTACAACGAATAATAGCGACATAAATACCA
This sequence comes from Convolutriloba macropyga, assembly GCF_964194025.1. NCBI lineage: Eukaryota > Metazoa > Xenacoelomorpha > Acoela > Convolutidae > Convolutriloba > Convolutriloba macropyga. Next base: position 2,987,843 of record NC_134477.1, read on the forward strand.
GCTTCATTAGTACTCTAGGAAAAGAGTACATAGCTGTAACGATACTCTAATAAAATTTTCAGTCTTCTCAAAGGAGTACTATAAGAAAGGAAGCATTTTTACATCGTACCTTGGTTAGCTTAAGTATCGTAAACTCGCCTGGTTAAACGGACTTTAACATTTTGTGTAGTGATAATAAAATCAACTTGCGCTGATTAATCAAGATGTTGATTGGCTTGCTGTTCCAATCTCCTTTGAAGAACATCAATAAGGAAATAGATTAGTATACTTGCGTGACAATTCATTATATCCATAAATGTTTCCTATCAAAGTTTACAGAAATTTACAATGGGATAATTATTGTAGTAGAAGATAGGATTTATGATACAAAGAGGCTTGTAATGTGCGTCTGCACATTTGGAAATGTGCGTTTGCACATAAAATTCCGATCCCGCTCATCCGCATTTTTGGCATCTCTACCAAATGAGGAACATAGAAAACCCCCAAAATTAAGTATTTTTCAAAATAAAGGTGTCTAAACAAAGATTGCTTCCAACGCAAATAACTCAGAATATGTCTTATGTCTACAAAAAGACCGTCAAATATAGAAAGGAATCAAAAATTAGTCAATTTTTTTTGCGAAAAATCCGTGTCAAAGCCAATAAATTCATAAAGAGTTCTTTAAAAACATTAAATTTTTTACACCTGCACCTTTCCTTCAAAACAATGTCATATGCGACCTGTAACTGACAAGACGAGGTAACAAATAGACAGAAAAAAAAGGCAAAGCTAGAAAAGTTTTTTTAATTTTTGAAAAGAATTGTTTTCAAAGTCATTAAAGTCATCAGCTATCTACTCAAATCAGAATAAAAGCTTATTTAGACATCCATAAGAAGCAAATGAGACCTGTCATTATCCAGGAATTTTCATACGACTAAAAAGACAAAGTAAAAACGACAGTTGTAGAAAAAGTTAAAAATTCAATTAAACTCTTCGAGAAAGGGGTGTCGAAGCCGCTAAAACCATAATCTATGCATTTAAAGACTTTTATAAGTTCAATTGTGCCTTATTTTGAATGCGATTATCGTAATATGTGAGCTGTCAATAATGTGATAAAACGAGGAAAAAAAACGTGAAAAATGGGCCAATGCTTGAAAATATTAAAAAATGAAATCTAGTAGTATCAAAGCCGTAAAACCATAGTTTAACACGTAATACCGCAACGAAAGATTAAATTTCAAGTCAGTAGAAGGAATAGGAGGAAGCATTCTTTCAAGGCTGACACTACGCTACACGTTTACCAAATTAAGAGGAAAAATAATAGCAAAGTTCAATAAGCCATGGTTTATTTAAAAATTAAACATTTTCAAAAGTCAAAACGACCACAATCTTTCGAGTAAAGAAACTGGATAAATTAATTTGGAACTGCTTAGGAAGACAATTGGACCTATCAACAGGGAGCTCTGATTTGAAATGAAAAAAAGGCCGACTGATTACAATCCGAACTATTTTTGGATTGTAACAGTCAAAGACTGGACCAAATATAGCCTTTCTATTGCTGTTCGCCCATTAGGAACACTCAATTGTTTCAAATGTTATAGACCTAGATAATTTGTTAGTTAAAAGATCAAAAATAAATGCTGCGTTTTTGATAATCAGAGCAAAAATCGGCAAAAATTTAATTCCAGACTACTCTCAATTGAATTGGAAGTAGGACTGGCTCCCCTTGTAGTTTAAAAAGAATGCGTTGTGTTAGTTGTTTATGGGGGTGTACTTCCGGCCAATTTAATCAAAAGTGGACTAAAGAAGCTTATTTTGGACAATTTTTGATGAAAAAGGCTGAATTTTGAAATATTTAGCCAAAATTTTAGCCAAAAAATGAAGTCAAAATAGTCAACAATACTTTTTGTTTTTAAAAATAAAATCAAATTTTGAAAAATTTTCAGATACTTTAGCAAAATTGACAAAATTTTAGACAAAAAGTCCGGAAAAAGTTAATAAGAATAACGCAAATCGGTCTAATATTCACAAAAACTTAAACCACGATAACTCGCTCTAGAAAACCGAACTTAAAAAAAAATTAATTGCATATTCTACGCTGGAAGAGATTTTTAACGATACCACTCACAACTCTCAACGATGAATATATCGATCGGTCAAAATTGACTAAACAAAAAAACCCATCTGAGTATATAGTTCCTCCCCCCTCAAGAGGGGTCGCAACAATAATCTTTAAAAAACAGGGATAATTAAATATATCAACTTAATAAAAAACCGGCGAGATTACTATGGAATAATAGACAAACAGACTATAAAGAGTATCAGGGTTAGAAAGGGTTCCAAAAAAGATCAAAATATTCTCATTTTTATCTGTTTTTAATTGATTGTAAGTAGCTTACCAGTGCGTTTTCTGAACCTCATGCTGTGACTGTTTCGTAGCTGAGAAGAGGCACCTTCACCAACTGTTTTCTCTGAAGTTACCCAATATTTGTGTTATTTGCATAGGTGATCTAAAACATTTAGAGAATAGAATTACTTTGCTATCATTGACTAGTGTCGGGCTTCATTTCAACACGGTAGAACCTTGTCTCCAGTTCTGCCCATTAAGTTATTTAATTCGTGATAGTTAATTATTTCGCTGAAGTTGAGCATAAGTAGTTCTAACTATAACTTAAACTGATCGAAATTTGTTGAGAAGCAACTGCACCACACGAAAACGTAATACAGCTTATGATTACAATTGTTCTAGTGTCACCAGTTTTTTAGCCGAAATCATGAACGCAAATACCATTTTAAAATGCACTCACTCTCTCCGCTTGATCGAACTTTAACGCAATAATTATGTTCTGAAAGACAGAAAAATTGTTCCAAGTACCATTAGAGCCCCTTTCAAGAGCATCGAAATTATCTCATTTGCATTCTCTAATAACGAAAATAATAAAAACAAAAAATAGCTCTAATTCACATCTCTAAAGTTTTATCAATTGGGTACACTTTTTCGAAGTCATATGACGTATACTAGAAGTCATAAGCCTTTAATGATTGTATGCGTAAGCAGCGTGACTAAGAAACCCACAAATCAATCAGAATTTCACAAATCAACTAAACTTTTCTTTTCAGGAAAGATTTTTAATCGCAGCACGACTTTCATTTCATTCATGATTCATTTCACAATTATTCACCCATCACACATTTATCTAACCTGAATTTAGCATTTTGGTATTTAATTAATTAATTAGTTAATTAAGTTTGGAACAATGCCGGTGGTGAAGAAGGAGAGTAAGAACAAGGTCGAATCAAGCAGCAGTTCCGAGTCTTCTGATACTGTTAAACAAACGGTAAGTTTATAGATCTGTAAAAAGTCATATCCTTACTCTCAGTGCTATTTCTGACCTCTTTCCTAATAATAAATACTATTTTTTCCAAACATGAAAAATATGAAAATACACTCATTAACAAAAAAGATGTTTATAAGACGTTGTGAAGTGCCTGTTGTGGAAGCACATTTTCTGAACGCTTCAGATTTTCGTTGCCTTTAAAATTTTTACGAATCGACTGAAAACGGATAGAATTTAATTGCTTGAAATTGTAGAAATATGACAAAGTACTTAACAAAAAAAAAGTCCTGATAGAAATTTGCCAGTTTTCCTTAAGCAGCAGTAAATTGAATTCCACGTGAAACCTGTTCAACTTGACCACATCTTCATCATTTCAAGCAAGTAGAATTGGGTCTTTCCCATTATAGCTCCCCATGAAATTATAGCCCCCCATTATGCGATTGGGGGGGGGGCTATAGGTTATCTGACCACTAAGCTGGGGGGGGGGGGGCTATAATGGGAAAGACCCGTAGAATTTAAGAGCATCATGATCAAGTTAAAAAGACCTCACGTGGAATTCAATTTACTGCTGCTTAAGGAAAACAGGCAAATTTCAGTAAGGATTTCCAAGTTACTTTTCCAAAACAGGTTAATTAAAATTCTATCGACTTTCAGCTAATTCATGTAAATTTTCAGACAAACGGATATCGGAATGGGAGCGAAAATGCTCATCACAAGAGACAGTTTACCATTTAATTTTGCTATCTGAACGTTTACTTTTGTTATCGAGTGTATATCCAGATGGTTAAATATTTCCAATAAATTGAAAACAAAATAATACATTTGAGGAAAATATTGATAAATATCAGTATAGATATAAATAAGGCGTGAATGATCATATCCGTCGGTTCACCAGAATGCTCTCAAGCTGAGTAAGAAAAAAAATTGATAGCAGTTATTCAAATGTAAAACAGTGTCGGTTTCCTTCACAGGCAAGTTTGTTCCATTTCTCAATGCATTTTTTATTATCAATGATAATTTACACAGCGCCAAATTTGTAGAGCACTAACAAATTTGCAAATTTTACAAAACAAGAGAACAAAACAATTGATATAACAGAAACAAAAGCCAAGCAAATTGGCTCATCTTTCATTTCTTTAATAAAAATTGTTCGACTCGCTCGTTTTGTCGAATTTGAAAGCGCTTTGCAGATTTTATCCTTCGGGTTTTCGATACGTGAGTTCGACTTCGTGCTTTTGCCGCATAAAACAGATATTGATACCTCAGTCAATCTGTCGGTCTATACTTATTTTCATCCAAATTTCACAATAAAACTAGAATGACAAAAAGATGCGATAGTACAACTGATTTAAAAACTTGTAGTTTCATATAAAATGTTTTTGATCCCTGACTAGAGATCTAGAGATCGAAAAGCAGCTGCCATTTTGTTCCGAACAACAATTGCATTCAAATCTGACAAGTGCCATGCCTTTTTGGCATTTGGTAGAAAGAAAGCTTCCTAGCTTTAACATAATTGCACTTTAAATAATATAAAAAATCTAAAGAACGCTGAAAACATTTTTTATGGTGGTCATTAGAAAAATGTTTGCAAAATTTAAAAATCGGATACTTTCAAATTGATCGTAAGTGCGCCACTTGTTTAACAAATACAATCATCAGATGGCAAAATGTGAAGTAAACATTTCTCAGTGGAAAAAATTAAGCTTGAAAAGGTCAGAGAACGACAAATTCAAGAATTATTTTTTCCGAGAAGCAGTAAAATTTTTCATGGGAATTTCGATAGCAGACCCCTTTTTATCTTCAAAAGATTTTAAACCGGGAAAATTTCCAGAAAAATCTTAACTAGTTTTTTTTTAATACCCGCCGTTCACCTTTCAGTGGCTAATATTTAGGCGCTCTCTCTTTTACAATTCAAAGAACTTGAATTTCAAGATCCCTTCACACATTTTGATCATTTTGGAAGTCATATTGAAGAAATGATTTTGGTCAAGCCGAAACGGGAAGTGAGGTAAAAAAGCGACTGGTTCTGCAGCAAGAAATTTTCACTCTAATTTTTAAGAGGAGAGAGGAAAAGAAGTTTTAACGCAAATTCGCTTTCTTGCTGGTGGTTTTTCGTTCACATGCGGCAATTTTACTATAATTCTTTTATTTCAATTTTTTCATCGGACTTTTTAAGTGGTTTTCCGACCGAGCCCATTCCTTGTCATTTCAAGTTGCCAATTTTTGTTTAGTCGCTGAAAAATATTTCAACAGCTAGAGCACACTGCTAGTGAATATTAGTATTAAGCTTTTTGTACTACAATTAACAAGCTTTAACATGTTTATCGAAAATAATGAAAATGTGGACTAAATTAGAACACTTTTTGACAGTTCAGTCAGTTTTCTCTTTATTTTTTTTTCACTAACTGTTTCAATCCCAGCGCCCGTCAGCATGGTCAACGGCGGCTATTTTCCAGCAATCTGTCGGCTATAATAAAATTGGAGGGGTGAAAAATAAACGGTGATATTCTGCTAGAAACTGTATTTAAGCACTGTGGATTTGACTTTTCAGGGCGAGCAGGAGGTCGGTGGGGATGTGACTACAGAGCCAGAGGAATTGATCCAGACTCATGGAGGAAGTGCCATAAGTAGCCAAAAGTACCCCAGTGCATTCCGACCGTCACTCGACACGCCACCTTCTGCAGGATCTAGTGTCAGGTAAAGAGACAAACAAATATTGGACCTATAGAAAAGAAAATATTGAAAAACTTGATCAAATGACTCGTATTCCGAGTTTTCTCGAGTTTATTAGAAACACAGGGTTAATTGAAATAATCAACAATTCGGAATCAGTAAAAACTCGAATTTTTGGAAACATTTTCATTTTCAACCAAAATCTTTGTTTTCATTTAATCCTTAAACTCGTATCTTCAACCAAAAATTATCGTTTTTCACGAATTGCTGTCGTATTTAAGTACTATATTCACTGAGAAAGAAAAAAAATAAGGGGCATTTTACGATCCTACTTTTTGTAACTTATTTGAGACTATAAATGGTCGCTGAAATATTACAAAACTTCAAATTAAAAAACATTTCCCCTTCATAACTTTAATTCCTCCTTAATTCAAATTCTCACTAAATTAGACAAAGAAAACGGTTTTTATTGAGCGGAGATATTTTCATGTGATCTTTAATTTCTGCAGAGAGCATTCGGATTATGTGGAGGTGGGTGGCACTACAGTTAGAAAGACAGGAGAGGGTACCCTGCAACCAAGTGCCCTATCAGCGACACCCGCCCCAGATGAAGAGGTAAAAGCAGAAAAATCTTGAACACCTCATATGTCGGAAATTCCTCTGATCATCTTTGCAGGTTTAACGAGTTAGATGAACAGGTTATTACAATACTACTTGAGTTGGCTCTTTTTCCATGGTATTTAGCGGCTCAAGGGAAGTTTCTTTGATCAATTTTATAGGTAAAATTCTTTCTGACAGTCGGCAACTATCAAACCTTGAACAAGAATTTAAGTTTTTTTATAGAAGGGATGGCAAGTCAAATTCTATGCATAACAGCACACTGCTTAAATATAAGTTATTCAATAATACATAAATAATATTAAAAATTAGATGTTTTTTAATAGCCGCACAGCGATAGCTGGGGCTATTATTGGCCTTCTCTTGGTTTTTTTACAATTCAAAGAATTTGAATTGTATTGGGGCGCTGTCTTTTTAAGACTCGAAGAGGAGTAATGGAGAAGTCCTTTTTTTTTAATCAATTTTATTGGAGTGATTTTTGAAGCGGGAAATGATACGCGTGAAAAAATTTGGAGTGATTTTGGTGCTGAACAACAGTGGAGAACGGAGCGAAAAGAGAGTGGTTTTTGTTCGTACCGCTGTTTTTGAGAGAGCGAGAAATTGATGTGTGAAAAAAATTTCTCTAATCGAGCAAAATTTTTTTGTTCACGTGCGGCATTTCAAAGCAGTTTTTTCATTTATTTTCGTTAAGAGGTTTGGTCATGATTTTGTATTAATTTTAGGCTGGTTTCGGTAGTGGTTTGAAGGTTGCTGGAAACTCATATGAATTTTATGATAATTCGGAGGTTTTTAATGTATTTTGCTGATTTTCGGGCTAATTTTTGCGTTTTTTTGACGATTATTTTGTTTTACTGGCTCAAATGGGTATTGAAGAAATCCCTTCTACTTGAACAATATTATGATAACAATTGGTTACGGTTTTATGGGTAAGAATCCTTTTTTGTTGAGAAATATGACAAAAAAATGGCGAAAATTGGAACTACTTTTCATAATTTTTTTTGCAGTTTTTCGGTTTTTTCCTGTTTTTAGCTCAGTTTTTTTTTGCCTATTATGACTTGCCTATTGTTTTGTGAGCATCTGGATACCCTATTGGCTGAAGGGAATTTTTCTTTTGATTTATAAGTTTTTTCAAATACTGAAAAATTTAGTAACTTTTTCCAGTTTTTCAGTGAAAGTTGTTTTTAAGAGCTTTTTTTCATAATTTAGCGTAAAGTATTTTTTCAAAATTCACATAACTGGTTTTTGTAAGTACTAGTTGTTTTGATGAATTTATTTTGGCATTTTTTCGGGATCTCAATTTATAACAAAATTTGATCAGATTTTTCATATTTTAACAGATATGATTTTATTGTTTTAACTTTTTCGTTTCATGACTTTGTTTCACGATAATCATCATTTAGTGAAGGCACGTTTTGTTTGATGAGTAGTTGGATGGCGTTTAAGTGGATTTTCACTTCCAGTCGTTTCCGGAATTCTTCCGGCTATTTTTTTTAAAGATCTGTTCACACATTTTCATGATTTTTGAAGTCAAATTGGAGTAGTGATTTTGGTCACGCCGAAACAGGAAATGGAGCAAAAAAGCGAGTGGTTTTGCGGCGGGAATTTTTTTTGCTCTAATTTTAAAGTAGAGTGAGAAAACGGTGTTTGAACAAAAATTCGGTTTCTCGGTAGTGGTTTTTTGTTCACATGCGGCAATTTCACTCTAATTTTTGCTGTTTTTTTCTATTTTTTGGATCGGATTTTTTTCTATATAGTTTTCACAATCCACTCACAGCTCATTCTAAGCCTAGTTTTTTGTTTGAATTAAATTTTTCCTTTCTCGCTAGTGGTTTTTTGTTCACATGCGGCATTTTGACATTGATTTTCTGTTTATTTCTTATTTTTTTGCTCTGATTTTTTTAAAAATGGTTTTCTCAATTCACTCAAAGTCCATTCTAGGTCTAGTTTTTCTGTTTAGTCGATGAAAATTCTTTGAATTGTACGTCAGGACTTGTCCTGCTATGTTTTTTTTGTTTCGTCGTCATGATTTTTGTTACGATCATATGACGTCACAGCCACTTTTTGTTCATTCGTTCATGCAATTTCAACAGAATTGCATGTGTGACGTCATTTTTCGCTCTTAGTGGAGCGAGTTTTTTTGTTCATGCGCGTGATTAAATTTTTGGTCACACTTGACTTACCTCACTCTCAAAAATTACTTCCCCACTTTGAAATTGACTTTTATTTACTTTAATTCAAAGAGATAAGGTCAAATGGGTGCGTGTCACTCTAAATGAAGGTAATTAGACAGCAGCTAATAGAGGCAGCAAAAAGATATACAGATTTTTAATCAAAATATAATATATCAACCTTCAAGGAAGAGATGAATTTTTTTGGTCTGTCTTTTTGCTGTTTTTTTGAGACTGCAGATCTACGAAGCTATTGCGGCTATTGTCTGGCAATCTGCCAGCTATGTTTAGTAGTTTGTATTAGTACGAATGCTTATTCAGATTATAAAGCAACGTTAATTTTAAATCTAACATTCCTCCTGATTTTAAAAGCAGTTTTAGTACAGAAGGATAAAAGTATCGTTCACCTCTATTTTGGCTCCCTGCTAGGCATTTGTTTTGGTAAGGGAATGTTTTCAAAACATACTTGTACTCGGTGAATCCTCGCGAACAACTATATCCTCTTGCCATAATTTTTTGTTCTTATCAATTTCTAATTCATAAATTCTCTCAAGCAGAATATTTTTTATATAAAGCGTTTCTTAATTTGCTCAAATAATATCTAGATAAGTCATGAATTGGGCCTTAAGATTGTGTTTTTTTACAGAAATCAAACCGACCTGTTTACATTTTTCTTGCCAATCGATATTTGGCGAATTAATATAATATGCAAATCAGTGAGAAATTTCGTTAATTGTTGCTTACTGATGCTATTGATTTGAAATTCTTTTTCCGGTGTCTACAGTTTTTACTGTGTATACTTTTTAGCTTTATTGCAAATTAAATGCTTGGTTGATTTCGTATACCTTGTTTTTTAACGCAACGTTTATCTATAATGGCAATGATTTGGAATTCGAAGGAAAGTAGTCACGCTTTATCTAATCTATTTGGAAAATGCTTTGTTGTTTTTTTTTTCAAAAGACCTGTCTCAACCGTGTCAAGGAGTTATAATCATTTGCTGCTGAATTGCACTTAAGCAGTAACAATATCATTTTTGTGCCCTTTCTGTGACCACTTTGGCCTTTCGAGCATTTACAAAAGTTAGTTCCAGTTGGTTGATAGCAGAAAGTGTTTCTATTGCAGTAACCATATCATTTTTGTGCCCTTTCTGTGACCACTTTGGCCTTTCGAGCATTTACGTTAGTTCCAGTTGGTTGATAGCAGAAAGTGTTTCTATTTGACAGAAAGTTTAGAAATGAATTGTCTTTTCTAACAAATTTGCTTTTAAGTAATGCTCCATTAACAGCCGCTGTTCGCTATTCAAACGTCTATAATTTTTGCGCTTTCCTTTTTACAATAAAAAATTTGGATTTTATTGGTCCGCTGCCTTTTTTTCAAGGTTCTGTTCAGAATTTTTTCATTTCATTGAGAGGAAAATTTAGAGTGGCGCTTTTAATCACGCTGGAGTGGTAAAGGGATAAAAAAAGTGATTAGGTGCGAAGTGTGATTTTTTCCTAATTACTGTCAAACTGGAGTGAGAATTTGCTACATGAACCAGTTTTTGGTTTTCGAAAGCAATTCTTTTTCATGTGCTGAATTTTGACGTCTATTTTTGATGTGTTTTCTTTGACTAATGGTTTGGAAAGGTCATACAAGTGTTCTATTAATGCTTAAAATAATTTTTGGAATTCTTCAAAGAGCAGTTAATGGTCTGTATGAAAGACATGGTTTTTTTTTAAATAAAGTAATAGCGATTAATTGTTTTGCCCGTGTTTCTAGTTCTTTTGCTGTCCTGTTATTTAATGTCATTATTGACCTGTCTCATTTGATCTTTATTGAAGCTTAATAGAAGCTACTTATTAGCTTCAATTGATATCAAAACATTTTAAGTACTTGTTTTCTCACAACTTGTTTTCATTATCAGTGATTTTTTTAAGTCTTGCTCGGTTTTGCGATTTTTTTGTTCTTTTCATTTAGTCGTGTTAATGACAGTTTTCCTCACTTCCTAATTAGACAATCCATTCACAGCTCATTCTAAGCCTAGTTTTTTGTTTGAATTAAATTTTCCTTTCTTGCTAGTGGTTTTTTGTTCACATGCGGCATTTTGACATTGATTTTCTCTTTCTTTTTTTTTTGTTCTGATTTTTTTAAAAATGGTTTTCTCAATTCACTCAAAGTCCATTCTAGGTCTAGTTTTTCTGTTTAGTCAATGAAAATTCTTTGAATTGTACGTCAGGACTTGTCCTGCTATGTTTTTTATTTCGTCGTCATGATTTTTGTTACGATCATATGACGTCACAGCCACTTTTTGTTCATTCGTTCATGCAATTGCAACAGAATTGCATGTGTGACGTCATTTTTCGCTCTTAGTGGAGCGAGTTTTTTTGTTCATGCGCGTGATTAAATTTTTGGTCACACTTGACTTACCTCACTCTCAAAAATTACTTCCTCACTTTGAAATTGACTTTTATTTGCTTTAATTCAAAGAGATAAGGTCAAATGGGTGTGTGTCACTCTAAATAAAGGTTATTTGAGATCAGCTAATAGAGGCAGCAATAACTTATAGATTTTTAATCAAAATATAACAGATCAGCCTTCAATGTAAAGACGAATTTGTTTGGTCTGTCTTTTTTACTGTTTTTTTAGACTGCCGATATACGAATCTATTGCGGCTATTTTCTGGCAATCTCAAAATATATAACGTCCCTGCGATAGTATGGCCTAACATTAGCTTTCTACTAGCGATCGGTCTTTGGGGGATTTACATCCCCAAAGGCAAAGATTGCGAATCGGTACGCGCTCAAAACTGGAGCGGTTCGTATGTTGTTAATTGCATCTACAGCTCTCCTGTCGAAATTTGCCGCTCTTCGAGGAGAGTTGTGCCATTACACGCGATTATGACGCTGTAGCACCTCCCGCGCACGCAAAGAATAGCGGTGAAAAACTGCTGCGTTCGGTCTCTACTAAATATTCTTATCTCTTGATTTTCTGATGGTAACTATGTTTCACTGACTTCCGTTGGCCATGACTTCGGCTGGGCAATGAAAAAACAGATACGTTTATTTCACCGTTAAAACACCTTTCCTCAATAAAGGGAGTTTGTAGAAGTCCCAAATGCATTACCAGAAATAAACTTCAATTAAAAATAAATTTAATTGCCTCGTTTTAACTACTGCGAAGATGATAACAATAGATATTAAATAAAATTAAAATGTTATTGATTATAATTCTAAAAGAGAACCTTAACTAAACCAAAAACAGAATACTGTCAGACAAATGGCTCTCGAACGACTGGTGGGGCAATTTAACTCAGAGGGGGGGGGCTGTAGCTTAGATAAATTTCTATGGGTGCAAAACAAATTCGACAAGGGGGGGGGGGGGGGTCGAACCCGCGACCTCCAGAGTGATAGACTAAAGCATTAACCACTATCAGGCCCTTGTAATATCCCACCTCACCGACGCTTTCATTTTAGCAACAGCCTTAATTTCTCAATAAGAGTAGTTTATCACAAAAACCCAAGAAGTTAAGCGTGAAAAAGTTAACTCGAGAAACTAAATAAAAAGAAAATTCACCGAGAAATGAGCAGTGAAAATCGGTCGCTCGCTCAAGCATTCTTTCTTTACAACTTGCTTTAAACCTTGAACTGAATGTTTTTTTAGCTTCTATCAATATCAAAATAGCTTCTTGAAGAAAACTTAATTCTGTTTTGTTATTGAATAACCTTGTCAATTACTTATATGAGAATGAATTCCCTAACTTCGATGGATTGCAATGTTAACTTGGAAAAGGACAAAGAGCTGCAGAGCTACAGAGATGCTGTGCCATGTGAGGAAAGCAGAAAAGCGCTCCAAAATGGCTGTAAATTTCTAAGAGAAATCAATAGATGACGCCAGGTATACACACTTGCAAAATTTAATTGCCGACATAAATGAGAGGGTACTTTTTGAAAACATCAAAAACTTTTGCAAAAACTTTGTAAATTATGACATTGTTGAAAGTAATCTGAAAGCGTATCACGCTCCTCCAGTTATTTTAAAATTCGTGCAGTTCCATGTAAAGGATAAAGTTTACAAACTTATAAGACTACTCAAAGCAGATTCCAAAAACAACCGCAAACCGGTTAATCCCGTGAATGGTAAATTGATTTATATTAATGAGCGTTTGTCTCCTATTGAATCAATAATCAAATTTGCAGCTGAAGACATGAATTATGTAACCTCTCCTTATAAAAGTGCAGTGCCTGTCCCCTGTTTTGCTCCCAGTGACCCCAAAGGCATCAATAAAAAGTTTGTGCGTGTAAATAGTATCGAGGATCTGAGTCAAATCCAATACCCGGTTTAAAAGAGAAAAAGAACGCATAAGGACACGGGCAAAAACAAAACTAATACCCCTAATCCTTTCAAGAGGAAATTAATAACAAAAAATGAGGGAAGTTTTGATAAAGGCAAAATATTAATCACCCTCAGACAAGAAAGTATGTGAAGTTGCTGTGTCAAATCATAGTGTTCAACCTGTTATTTAAGTAATTCTGTGTTGTGTTTTAAGATTCTAATTCTCCTGTTATGATGATATGTTGAATTCCTTAAAATTTCTGTTCTTTAAACTTCAGCAAAGACTGATATCTGATTATTGAATTGACATAAATGAATTTCAGTCGCTTGTATTGTTAATGATTAACTGACAGCAGAGAAGATTTTTCAAAAAGTGGCGCAATTTAAATACGAAATAAAATAGTTAAATTTTACCCTCTTTTCCTGAATTCTTTCCAAACTTTTTTCTTTTCACACTTTCCTTTTTTTCTAAACACACTTCCTTCTTATAATTTTGTTTGTGACTTAGACGAAAAATGTAGATTTTGATAAGGCGTTCATTACTCAAAACCCTCAGTCAGAACCTCATATGCAGCAACTTTTTTTACAATAAGCAATAGTGAAATACACCACAAACACTAGTTGATAGTAGCAAAAAAAAGGTTTGCTCGATGCGATTGTCCGCAGACAGTAATCTATAAAATGAAAGAAAACAAAACATATCTTACAAAACTGAAATTTTGTCCCAGGTGTGGAGTTTGCAACATATGATTGTCCAAATGAAACAATCTGCACACCTGATTTGATTTAATTCTTTATTTAAAAAAGCGAAATTGGAATGGAACAGGGGAGCAGGGGGAAGAGAGGGGAGGGTAGGGGGGAGAGAGAAGGGGAGGGAGTTGGTGAGGGCAGGGAGGTGTTGAACAGGGTGAAAGGGGGAGGGAGGGGAGGGGCGAGAAGGGGGAAGGGAAGGGAGGGCGGAAGAAGGGGGAAAAATTTTCCATTATTAAATTGTTTTAATTGCTGGTTTAAAGAGTTTGCCTGATGCAATTGTCCTCATTTAGCGAAAAGCTCCAAAAAGTTTATAAAACTAGGTTTTTATTATCTCTGATTAGACCTAGATTGACCATTTTGCGACATACGATTGTCTGCTCTTAGCAATTTGGAAACTTTACAATTATTTAACAGAATTGAATGGCATACGTAGTTTAATGGATGCAATTGTCCGCAGATAGTAAACTTCATTTCTTAGTCATTAGTGTTGAACATTGTTGTTTGCACATTTTAGATCACAATTACATGAAATTTTGTAACAAAGATGAAAGTCATTTCATGATAACACAAGAAGCCATAAAAAGGTGTACAATATTACAGCAAGCGGTAGGAATACTTCTGATATGAAATGAAAGATTTCTTAATGCCTCAAAATATTCGCTCGCTAGGCGTTAATTACGATGAACTTATGATAAATGTCGAAAACATCTTCAACGAAATTTCATTCATTGCTCTGACTAAGACTTCGTTGAAACCAATGTGCAATCTATCAACAATTTGTCAAGGTACATATAAAAAAATTTTAACATGTAGTCGACAGAAAGGCAAAGGTGGAGGTGTTGCAATTATGTGTTGTTAGAATATTAAAATGCATACAATTAAATGGGCCAATCTTCCCGATTTACAAATTCTAACTGTAAAAGCTTACTTTTCTGGTCAAACCATGTTCGCAACAGCCTTATAGATAAAGCTTCTAAATTTCAAGATGCAACATTTCAGGATGAATTGATGACTCACCTAATAGGAACTGGACACCATAGTAATTCAAAATATGTACTTTGTGGGGAATTCAATCAAGATTTCAATAAAAAGTCTACAATAACAAAAGAGCTAACGAAACATTCTGAAACCTGGGCTTGAACTTAGTCTCAACACGAAGTGAAACAACGAGAAATACAACCTTGTCGAAAACTACTATTGATGTAGTTTTCGCAGATTTTAATTGCGAAACAAATGTAATTGAAACTACCATAACAGATCATTGTAGTATCATAGTTGGGCAAACATAAACCTCAAAATTGATAAATTCGAAAAGAGGAAATTATTTGGGACGAAATAGGTCAAAACTAAAACAGCACTAAAAGCAAGCACTTTTGAATTGTAGTCTGATATCTAAACTTGGAGAGAACAACCATTCGTTAAAACAATCCTCAACACAGGAAACCTTCTGTAAAATTAAAGAATTACTGTCCTCTGCTCTACACGTAGTAAAACCCCCTAAACAAATCTCAAACAAACCAATCCAGAGATGCTGGCGGATAAACAACGAAGTGAACAACTTTGTGTGAAAAAAAATGTTTTCCAGCTTATCTCAAATCGAACAGATAAAGACAGAAGTTTTCCAGCTTATCTCAAAAGATAGAGACAGAAGTATTTATAAAAAATACAGAAACATTACAAAGACTCTAGTCCAGAAAACTAACAACAATTTTTTTTTGAAAAAATTAATAGCAAAGATAACGATTCCAAGAAAAGACTTTTTTTACAAATTGGTACACAAATTAAATTGGAACCAAAAGCAGCAGCCGCTGATAAACCCAATCTACAAACTGCCACTCAGATTAACTCCTATTTCTCCGCAATTGGGCCAACACTCGCCGCCAAAAAAAGCCTGCCATGAAAACCTAAACCACGTGAGCGAAATAGGCAACACAATATATCTGGAACCAATTACAAAAATCGAAGTTCACAAGGAAATAGAAAAACTTTAAAATAAACTCAGCCTTGATCACATGGGTTTTTCAGACAATCTTCTTAAAATATTTGAACCAACTATTTCTCCATGTCTTTGCGATCAATTTACTAAAATAATAGATAATGGAGTCCATCCAGAATGCCTGAAAAATTCTAGAGTTACTCCTATAAACAAGGAAGGTCCTCTATCTGATCCCAATAATTACCGGCCAATATCACTCACACCAATATTTAGAAAAAAAATACGAGAAACTCCTGCATTCAAGATTCATGTCTTTCTTAATTCAAAACGATGTGTTGTCAAAAAAAAACAACTTGGCTTCATAAGTAAACGATCAACAATAGATGCTTTAGTTGAGGTAGTTCAACGCGTTTTTGACCTCAGATCTAAAAAACGAGTTGCTCACTGCATTTTACTGGATCCATCAAAAGCATTTGATACTGTAGATTAAAAACCGTTAATCAGCAAGTATGAGATCTATGGACTACGAAGTATACCATCGAACATCCTAACTTCAAATTCGAGTAACCGCAACCAATTTGTAGACTTTGCGAAACATCAAGCAATCTAGGGGTTACCTGCGGAGTACCACAAGGTTCAGTTTTGAGACCGCTTCTATTTCTTCTATATATCAGACTTGACAAATTAAAAGAATCATGGTGATCTTGTACTTTATGCTGATGACACTACAATTGTTGGTGAAAAACAAATTATATACATGATCTGACAGCTGCGGAATTATGGATGTCTCAAAACAAGCTTACAACTAATCCGAGCGAAACTAAAGTGATCACATTTGGGTTGAAAACGCCTTGCGAATTGATGTGGAATGAGGTCAAACTAGAGCAACCTCGATAAAGAAAATTACTCGTTGTTTGGTTAGATGAAGATCTTAATTACTTAGAACATTTACGAGTCAAAAAACAAATGCAATAAATCCATCTCTCTCTTTTATCAGACAAAATAAATTTATCAACCAGCTTGATGATAAAGATTTTGAAAATGTATGTTCAATCCATCTATCAATACAGATGTCTTCTTTATGGCACAGCCTAAAAAATCAACTAGGGGCTCTTCAAATACAGCAAAACTATCTCATCCGAATAATTTTTAGGCTGAAACGAACTGATGAAGTGAGAACCCATCGAAAAAAGTATTCCAATATCTCAAAATTTAAGTTTCAAGTATACGAATTGTTTAAACTATTTTGCAAAATAGTTCGCAGAGAGCATCACAGTTGATTGGTTAATAATTTTATATCTACCTCTGAAATTAAAAGTAGCCTTTATTATCATAGACCCTAATCACTAACTACAAAATATAAAATGACAAGGGCTGACAAAAAAGGACCAAAACACGGATACGTATATTGTTCAACTCAATCTTTAATTTGGACAGACAGATATTGAGGATATTATAAGTGTTGAGAACAGCAAATTGAACAATTTTGTCCACAAATTCAGAGATCTGTATATAGAGGACTCACGGTATTTCACCAATTTGTTTTGGTTAGCGTTTTTAAAAAAACAGTACAATTTTTTCTTTAAACTGATAATTATCTTTATCTTTTTTCTCTAGGTTAAGAAAGTAAGTAAGGAAAAGGAATCTTGTAATTGAGGGACCCTTTTTGAAAATCTTGTACGGCGTCTGAAAACAGGCTTCTAGCCTAACTGACGTACGTGATGTATGGATTGTAACATACACAAACGAATTTATTGTAGAACAAATCGGGTCAAGCAAATATACAAAAAAGAAACACCCTTACAATAATTGCTTCAAACTTCGTTTGAGAGCAATTAATTATTTAACTAAATTAACCTTCACAACTTAGCTAAAATAAAGCTAGTTTGATGTAAAACATGAACGAGTTATATTAAATTTACGAGACCAATTAAATTGAACGTCCCTTAACATAAATTCCAGGAAGATGACATGGGAATACAAGATGAGGAGATTAGCAAGACAGAACAAAAGGAGCAAGATGAGTATTATTATGAAGAGGAGGACAATCAGAAGGACATTGTGGACTCACAACACATTACAAGCACAATGCCACAGGACATGACGTCATCACAGCCACAACAAAGACAGCCTAGCGGTAAGTAGTGGAAACTCAACACTTGCAACATTCAATAACTATTTTAAATTTCTTCAAATGTATTGATTGAAATTTGATTCTTAAGTCAAAAACTCCAAGACGTCTAGATGAGCTTAACATTAACATGACTAATTTTCAATACCCGCTAATATTTGAAGAGAGAATTTTAAAACTGACGCATTTTCGAAAATATTAGAAAATAGTGAATTTTAAAGGAATTTCAAGAAATATTCTGTAAAGGAACAATTCTTCAAATTTTGCCAAAAAAAGTTAAGCAAGCAAAAATTATCCGGTTGCAAAGATCAAGGTCAAAATGTTGCAAGTTTTGAATTCTTTCAACACTAGCCCAACCAACGACTAGTTCGCAACAGCCGACAACTAAGCTATCAAGAACGCCTTCAGTGGACAAAAAAGCCCCAAGTCAACCAGATTCAGCTATCGCAGGGTTTTCACGAGGAAAGACAGGTTCGGGAGCCGACCTATACTCGGCGGGTGGGCGAAAGCCGAGTGAGAAATTGTCAGCGGTGAGTGGAACTAGGAAAGAAGGAAGCTTGCCATTCGTGGAAAGCAAGAAGGGAAGTGCGACTGAAATCTACAAAGGATTGAGTAAAAAGGGATCTCTGTTTCCTTCAATTTGAACTAATTAAAAATTAAGTTTAATGATTATATTCTGCCAACTCAGCTTTTTCAAAATAGAGCGTCTAGTGGGCAACCTATGAGTTCTACAAGCCTGCTGTTGGCTTTTTGACCGGTACCTTCTTGATAAATTGAACTAAATTAACGGAATAAATAAAGAAAAAAGCAGTATAATTACTTGAAGAACGAATTCTACGGCGTTCAGATCGATTCTAGAATTCTAGATCGATTCTTGCAAAGATAATTAGGCCACAAAGAAATGGAAGGAATGGGAGGAATATAACAAAACAATAAAAGTAAAAAAAATTGACAGTTTCTTAGATTGGTATCATTAAATGCTAGTGCTGAATGATCGACAAGCGTAAAATTGAAATGAGGTAATTGAAGGACACAGATTGTTTACTTTTGAAAAGGACACCCAAGACAGAGATGGATACTACGAGTACAGTGCTGAGGATGCGACACCTGAAGATCAACAGCATCACTACGAAATAGAGACAGTCTCAGTACCAGAATCAGGAAACAAAACTAAGGTACACACATTTTATCACACAAACAGACAAATAGTTCCTCAAATCCCTTAAGGTAGGAAAAAGGCAAGAATGTCGCGCCTCATGATTCAAATTATTAACAATAATAAATTTTTTCTGCAGTCAAGGTCATTCTCAAGTACATAGAGGTCAAGATTGGGCCATGGACCCCTTCATGATAAAAAATTTTTTATTCCAAAGATAATAAAAACTACTATTAAAAAAATTTTGAGACTAACAGATTCCTATGTCATTTAGTCAATCGCGAGAAGCCGAGTTAACATAAGCCAAAACGGCCATGTTCCATGTTAACTTAACAGTTTCTGTAATCTTTCAACGCAAAACTAGTTATGCAGCGTTTTATCGAAGGTTTAAAGTGTTCTAGAAAACAACAGACCGACAAACATCACTTCAAGAGATGATTCACGGACAGGGAGGAAGCGGAGGAACAAGTGCTAACTTCCCCAGTGCCTTCAGACCCTCACTCGAAACGCCCTCAACCGGTTCAGAACCCCAAAAGGAGAAGACAGTCAAATCAGGAAAATTCCCCAATTTTGATGACGATGCCAGTTACGATGAACAGCTTTCGAAAACGGGAACCCAGAATGAGTTTAGTGAACTTAAAAGCCCAATGCATCAGATAGAGACTTCGAGTTCGGAGAAGCCAGGTCCTTCAGACGTTCAGAAGCCAAGTTTAGGGGGTGAAAAATCCAGCATTCATCAATCGGAAGGGCAAAAACCAAGTTTGGGGGTAATTGGAACACCGAAACCCAGCTTAGACAGATCAGAGCCCCAAAAACCCAGCTTAGGTACAATTAGAACACCCAAACCAAGTTTCGAGAAATCCGAAGGTCAAAAACCAAGTCTGGGTACCATTCAAACCGAGAAGTCGAAATCGCAGATACCAACCCTGGCTAAAACTGGCACCAAAGCCCCAGGAACTAGTAACGCAA
Organism: Convolutriloba macropyga; assembly: GCF_964194025.1. Classification (NCBI taxonomy): domain Eukaryota; kingdom Metazoa; phylum Xenacoelomorpha; order Acoela; family Convolutidae; genus Convolutriloba; species Convolutriloba macropyga. The sequence continues at coordinate 3,007,875 of NC_134477.1, forward strand.
TAAGCAACGGAGTCTTGTCAAGACCTCCTCTTTCGAAATCAGTGTCCAGACAATCATCACGTTCAGACAGCCGGCCAGAATCGGCACATACCCCCAGTCGAGGGTCCCAAAAATTCACGGATAAGAGACGGAACACGGTCGGAGGAAAAGATATTCCAGGAGTACCACCAGACCAGGTTCGTTTAAGACGACTGGAATCTTTGACCAGACGAGGGATCGGGGAATCAGGCGTCGTTCGAACACCCAACAGATCAGTGAGTATTGTAAGCTCCCATTTGAGCGGACCGGTTAATTACGGAAACGTTCCACCTCAAATCCGCCAGCGTCCAAGCATTGTTCATTCGCGAGGTACATATCATTCACAAGCGTCGACTAAAAGATCCAGCATTGTTAGCAGTACACGTGACGGTGCGCTACCAGTTCTTGACTTATCAAAAGGTCTTTACCAATCTCAAAGAGCATCAGGTCCGCGATCTAGCAGAGGCGGATCAGCATCACAGCGCGGCGGTTCGCGCCCCAGTGGGACCCAAAGACCTAACACGAACAACGGAAGCAAGCTACCAACGGCTCACAGTTCTATCGACAAAGGAGGTAGCGATCAATTTGTGGGTATAACAGGCAGAGCAAGTCCATCGACGTTCAAATCGAATCACTCTCCTGAAAGTGAAGCGTTGTCTTACATTGACAGGGAGGAACTGTACGATTCCCAAGAAGGCAGTGGCTCACAAGATGAACAGATTGCGATCCAATCAAGCAAAAGCTCAGTTGCGATGTCACAAGGCGAAGCTCGAGCGGCTGCAAGAGCTACGTCGATCAAAAGAGAAAGTATGCCGACTGAGATTCAAAAGTCGCCATCTCTTTTTAGTAATGAACGAATTTCGGAAGACATTACACCTTACCGGTTCCAAAGATCATCGCTAGCATCATCGGCTGCGCCATACACCCCCCGAGGAAGCACAATCAGGCAACAATCACAACCAAGTCCTCGAACTGCAGGAGGGTCGCAACCTAGTCCAAGAGTTAGCGGAGCTTCCCAAACTCATCCCAGATTTAGTGGGATGTCACAACAGGGTCGCGTTCCTCAAAGTCGAGGTTCGACTGGAATTGTAAACTCGCAAGGAGTTCGGACGCCTAGAAAGAGTGATGATTGCGTTGAGGTTACTGACCACGCACGAAAATCACTGGAATCCATTGTCCACACTGCGAATATAGCACTGGATGAGTTGATATCGTTCCGCCAAGCTGAGAATTATCGAAGATCGGAGGAGTTCCGGAGGTCGATGCACAAGGAGCAAAGAATTCAACAGGAAAACCGTGGTCGTTCAATGCCTGATAGAAGCATGCAAGAACAACAAATGGATTCCGAGCGTACTGAAAATTACAATGCACAAGCAAACTTTGACCTTTCGGGAATTGTTGACCTCAAATTTGATATGAACGTTACTGAAGAAGAAAAACGCTTAATTCTTGAGCGACTAAACGGAGGCAAAACGGCAGAAACTAATGTTCACTTACGGGTCCAACCTGAACTAGACTTGATTCTTTCAGACGTTTTCGAAGAGAAAACAGAAACAGGCGCTTCTAGCTTACGCTGTAGTATGAGCGGCGAAATCTCGGTAGATCTAAGTGGAGTTCTCTCAACGGACAGGTCGCTGACCAAAAATATTTCGGCCCGGAAAACAGCGGGCGATCACATAACTGAAGAACCAGATGACCAATCACAATTTGGTCAAACTCACGTTTCTAAAAGCACTCCTGGAGCACATCAAGGTTTGAATGTAAACATCGAAGATGAAGGATCGCATACAACTGATGTTTCGAAATCGGAAGATGTCGACACAAATGCTAAAAAAGGAACTTTGGCTGTTGACCAACAAAGCCCTCGAAACACAAGCAATGTGAAATCTGAGAACCAAGGACTGGCAGTAATGCCGGCTAAACCTTCTGGCGTGTCTGAAAACACCCACGATTCTGTAGCCGAAAAGGAGATAACACAACTCAACTATGAACACAATGTTCCAGAAATGGAGCACGATTCTTACCTCGGAGACGAGAACAGAATCGAACTTGATTCTGAAAATCGAAAACTGTCTGTCAGAACGAAGAAAGGATCGCCGAACCCAACGTCCCAAAGTCAGTCAGACATCGATGATGGCGAAGACAATCTTTTGGGATCAAGAACGCACGTCGACAGCAAAACTCGGCAATCTTTCGATGACTTGGAAAGTCCCTCGATAAGAATGATTTCAAAAGATGGAAAAGCGATGGAGGTAGAGCCAGATACGTTGATCAGGACCTCCCAGAAGATTAATGATGCACACAAGATACCCTCGGAATCATTCCCGAATTTGAGCCACAGTGAAGCAACTGAAATAGTGGACGAGGCACAACATGCAATTGATGAGCACGAGTAAGTTGGTTTATATCATTTCATTTCCGTAATTTCAAAAAAGCGACCAAATATTTATATTTAAAATTTTCGCAAATAAAAAAAATTCTGCCTCAGTAAATCTTTTGCTTCGATTTATCTTTAGATTAATTTTTTTTTACAAAAAGACGAGTATTGGATTAAAATGGAATTGCGGCCAAAGATGTAACAGCGCAAGACCAAACCACAAAACTCCGATGGAAAAAACTGAAAAGCAGAATTCTTCGATACTTGTTAGAAACTGTTTGTCAGCCTCTCAAAGACTATTATTTAGGCTTTCTATTTTTTTCTCTCAAAGACTAATCTTTAGGCTATCTCTTTACCCGGCAAAAACACTTGGTGTTTAATTGCTCTCAAACGACGCTTTAGCAATTATATTAGTTCTGTGGTCTTTTTTATACAATTTTTTTGTGACCCATTCGACTTTTTGTCCTCAAAAACGGGATAAACAGGTAATGCCGTAGGAGTCTCTGTATGCGATTCACCAAAACTGTTTTGAGGAGACAAATTCAAGGTGTGAAGGGCGGTTCCTAGTCTTATAAGTTTCAAGTTTCACCCTAGTCACCACTCTCTCACCCTCATCCCCGTCCACCCTCCTCCAAACCGGCTATTTGTACCCCTTCTCGTCCAGCTCTCCCACAACTCTACCCCTATCACTTGCACCCCGTAATGAAGCCAAACAATTTTATTAATAGCCGCCCTCATCTTCTCAGCCGGCTATTATAGAGCTCCTATTTTTACAATCCAAAGTGTCAAGGTACCAATAATTATTGGTATTGAAACTAGTCCTTGTAACCTCTCCTTAGGACACAAGTGTCTAACAACGAAAGGAAATCAAAATTGTATGAAAAATTTCACAATCAATCTTTTCCAGTTCCTCTGTTCTGTCAATGCTAATCGTGGATAAGGGAATCAATGGCGGCTATATTCCAGAAATCTCCCGAGCACGCGTATTAATAGCTCGCGAACTAAATTTGAAGCACTCATTCAAACGTGTTTTTTATTCAAAAGAACTCTTGGCGGTTTTTGCGCGCTTGTATTCTAAAAAAAATAAATAAAATTGTTGTTTAAAATTGTGGACTGATCTCATAGAGAACCCGCAGAGAACCTATGAGGGGCCACCTTTTTTTGCGCCCAAAAAACATTTCAAAGCTTCCCTCTAAATTATCTAGCCCCCACCTTTCCCCGAACAACTCATCCGAGGTTCGTCGGTTCATGTTCTTATTAATTGCCCTCAAATGATGCTTTCAGCAATTATCATGAAAGTGGTTCGTCGGTTCATGTTCTTATTAATTGCCCTCGAATGATGCTTTCAGCAATTATCATGAAAGTGTGTCATCCATGAAAAAATTTAAGCTTGACCTTAAAGTTTTAATTTGAAAAGACATTTGTAGGCTCTCGAGTTTTTGCGTTTTGCGTTATATAAATTTCTCTCATTCACAATTTAAAAAGAGCTGAGTTCAAGTGGCGGAAGTTCACTCTTAAACCTTAAATTACACTATAAATCTTAAGTGCTATACAATGATCTCTAGTGACGACATTGGAAGCTAACCTAAAGGAACTTAGTTTCCAACCCCTGCACCCCCTGACGATAGATTTGAGCGCTACCGCTCGCCCTAGTCGTTTCCGTCATTTTCAGAGTATATCGATCTTTAAGGGCCAGTGAAAAATTTTTTAGGTCTTGCAAATGGGTTACGGGTCAGATTTAACAAAACAAAAATGTTTTTGGGTATAGTATTAAAGCAGAACTTAGAAACTTCTCATGTGCGGTTTAATGTGTTAAATGAATCAAATTTGGTCTTCAAGGTTTCACTAACAGTTTCTTTAGTTGATTATTTGAGTTTCTCTAAACTTTTGACTCTTCGAATTTTTGGCTGAATTTGTTCAAAATGTCAACTGAATAGTCCGAAACAGAGTTTTATTTGATTATTTGGATTGCATTCCAGGACTTGTCCTGCTATGTTTTTTTTTTACTTCGTCGCACAAAAATTTGTTTGGCTTTACCTTAGTTAACAGCTTGCTCAACATTTTGATAGAAATCTTTTTTGAATTCTCTAGTCTAGTTTCATTCTTCACAAAGTTCTTGTAAAAAGTAGTTGCTCAGCAGAACACCCCAAAATGAACAAAACAGTATCAAAAAACATAATTACAAAATAGAAGCGGGATAAACGCATAGAGCCTAATTTCAGATGAACGCTACTTGAAGTTTGTTCTCATAACTCTTAGTAACCGTCTCTGATGCATATTGCTATTGAAACTAGCCCCAGTAACCTCTCATAATTAAACAAAGGTCTAACAACGAAAAGAAATCACAAAAATTTTTCTCAAAACTTTTCCTCAAGTTTCAGAAAAACTATCTTAAAAAACTGTTCTGAGCTTCCCCCTCTATATGAAATCTGTTCCCGCTTTTCGTTCCAGAGCAACTCATCCGAGGTTTGTTGGTTCATATTTTTAAAATAAAACTCGAATGAACCTTTAAGCAAGTGATACAACGCGTGTATAAAAAATTTCTTCTATACAAAATTTTTGATTGATCTTAACGTTTTAACTCCAACAGAGACTTGCAAGCTGTCGAGTTTTCGCGTGATATATTAACAACTATCAATCATAACTTCAAGGAGCTGAATTCAAGTGGCGCACGTTTACTACTGAAAGTTATTTTTCACTTTAAATCAGTGGTATACAATTAACTCTAAATACGTCATTTGAAGCACACCTCTGTGAATTCAGTTGCCACCGCCAGCCCCCCTCCCGCGCAATAGATTCGAGCTCACAGTAGTCGTGCGAGAGCTATTGCTTGAACTAATCGCTTGATAGCAATTCAGTTTAACACAATAGAAAAACAGTTTAACATATAGAAAAACAGTTTAACATATAGAAATAGTGTTCTGAGGACAAAGAATCTTGAGGTTCACTTTGAAATGGAACAAAATTTAATCCGAATTTTATTTCTCGAAATTACAATTGACGCCAACAACTTTTTGCATTCTTAAGTGATATATTTTGATCGCTTTGGGAGCCTTCTGATCGACTTGGTTTGTTCAAAAATACACACTCAATACCGGGTCACCTAATTTTGAAGTAAAAAGTGGTCTTGTCTAACTAAATTATTCTAAGGAAAAAGAGAAATTAGAAAATGCAGTTAGAAAATTAGAAAAACTAAAATTTAACAAAAATAAACGAGTAAACGCTCTTAAAAAAGCAAGCAGAAACGAAATATCACGAAGTCACCTTTGTATGTGCTGAAATCTGTTTTTTTTTTCATGTTGAGTAACAAAATGAGCCAGAAATTGTATATTGATGATTCATTCTGATTGCCCACAAAAATTATAGGACAAGAACTATACAACCCCAACATCACCTCCAAATAATTTACTGCCTCATCAAAAAAGTTTTTTTTTAATTACAGCCAGAAAGTTCGCAAGAGCAAAACATTGCACGGTCCTGAAGGTTCCAGTTCTCCAAATACTTCCAGTGCGGGATACTACTCTAGCGGTAGAGTGAGTGCCGGCGATATGGTGAAGCCATGGAAGTCCGAATTCGGCAGGGAACCAGGTCAGAGAAGTAACCAAAATATGCTTTAAGTAGCGAGAGTTTACAAAATATTGTAAGGGCAAATAAGGTACTGGTTTAGAAAAAATTCACTTCAATTATAATTAGAACTAGTAGTACTAGATCATATAATTTGTGCGATCTATTCTGTTTTGGCAAGCTTGGGGGGATTGATTTGTAATAGATAGCACCGCCTCGTAGGCGATATGAACCCGTTTGTGCCCCCCCCCCACCCAGTACGTTATGCACCTCAAGTTAGAGAGCACGTGTCATTACCTAAAAATTAATTATGTAAAAATCTAGCACGTGCGTCTGGGGGGGGGGTGCAAATAACATGCACCACTAAGCTTGGGGGGGGGGGGGGGGCAGAAACGGAAAAGATCCAAAAATCTTGCGCACGGGGGAATACTTGAACTTGAATCTCAATTAAGAAGCATTTCTTAGCGCGTACTATTTGCACCCCAATCACCCCCCCCCCCCCCCCTCCCCCGACCTGACGGGTCATGTCATATTTTTACAATGATTTTACTATATAATGACACGTGCTCTGTAACAGGGGGATAGGACACACACGGAAAAGATCCCATGAGACGTAGGATCTTTCTGTTCAGCTTAGAGGGTATATAACTTCTACGTCCCCTAGCCGCACGTGCTATTTTTGTACATTGTAACGAGCAACAAAACAATTTGTATGTGGGGGCATAAAAATGGGGGGGGGGGGGTGGAGGGGGCGAACAGAATAGATACGAATATCAAATTTTAAAAATTATAAGAACACAAAATGAAAACCTTCTTTTTTTGTATCAAGATAAGATTCAGGAGCTGTCAATGATTCCTTAATTGTAACATTTTTTGGATCTATTTTGTTTCGGCCCCCAGTGTTTTTTACGCCCCCCAGTTACAAATTATATGTTGTTATATAGCACGTTACTATGTAAGAAACTAGCACGTGCGCCTGGGGGTCAAAAACGATTTATGCTCACAAAGCTGGGGGCCGAAACAGAATAGATCCCATTTTTTTACATGGTTTGAATATTCTGATTTTTTCCAGAGGATAATTTGGAGATTGAAGATGAATTGAAGAAGGCAAAATCAGAAGCAGATGCAATGGAGGAAATGCAAAAATCAAGACGAGCTTCTTCTAAAGTGGATTCAGTTACTGGAATGCCAATAGGGTCCAAAAAAGGGCCCATGGACAAGCGTGTGTCAGGAATGGGCAGAGGAAAAGGTCAAAATACCATCGGATTAACTCAGTTTCTTATTACAAAAAATCAAATCATTGAAATAATAGCAATTCAATTCCCCCCCCCCCCCCATTGAAATCTACCCCACTTTAAAGTACTAAGCTCTGTTGCCATTGGCTAAACTCTAGAGCCGATTTAAGCAAAATAGAACTTTACTTAAAAACAGGCGATTGAAATAAAATAAAAAACCTTTTGCATTTCATCGGAAAATATCCTTTATTTGTTACAAAAACTGCTGCTCATCAATGGGTCAAAAGGTTAAAATAAATAATCTCCTCATTGACTATAAACTCACAAAATCAAAACAAACGGATAAGCTCACAAGGCCCAGTTTTAAAATTCCATTAATTAATTTTCTTTCTCATTTATCTCGCTAGATTTTAACTTAAGGGTACAGAAATATCATTTTATCTTGCAAATTTTAACTTTTTCAAATTAAATTGCAATTTTTATCTTAATTCCGAGCTCAATACAGGCCAAATTAATCAACGGCGGCTACTTTATATGGCCATTTGTCACGAACGTTTGAGCATTGAACGCCCGTTGCAGTTCGCAATTGTTACACGAGTTTCAAGTGCCAAAATACCCGCATTCCATAATATGCAACTTTCAATGTTTGATGTTTTCGCTAACAATCTGATTCCCAATTGTCATAGCTATATTACAAGCACATTTTATCCTCTGTAAGGGGGAAAGTTTAACCTTACGTTCAGTTGTGACAGTTTCATATGGGTCGATGAAGCATGACCATTGTCCGAGATGCATGGCCAACAGACCGCATATTTAAAACTTGGTAAAAGTACCATAACATCAATTGACAAAATTTGGACAAATTGATCTCGGAAAGCATGCGGAGCAATTTAATTCAAGGGGCTGCAGCCAAGATAAATTTTTCTTCATTGGTGCAAAAACATCCCACCAGGGCGGGAATTAACCCCGACCTCCAGAACTCTTGACAAAAGCATTAGCCATTCGGCTATCGGTCTCTTGTTATTTTTAAAACTACAAGCGCCTTCATTTTAACAGCAAACTTTTGAGTTAAGTCAATTGAGAGCAGTCAAAAATCAAGGGGAAAAATCGTGGAAGAGTCACTTGAGAAGTCAAAGAATGTTCTGGAACAAAAGTAAAAAAAATGCATAAAAAAGAAGCTCGAGTTTACAATAACTGATTCAAAGTTCGTACGAGAGCAACTAATAACATTATAAAGTATCTCAATTAAGAACTATTACGCTAAATAGTCTTTCTGATCAGAACACTTTTGTTCAGTGATACTTCATCCTGTAAGATAAAATATGTAGTAAAATTTGTTTAATTCATTTTTAATTAATTCAAAAAGTAGAACCAACTGACAGCAGTTTAACATAATACTTAAACGAAGACAGCTGAATGCTTAAGACAGTCGAAATTAGTTTTTTCTTACAAGTATAAGAATTTCATTTGCATTGTGACGCTATCATTTTTTTAACCTTTGTGACAGATTTTTAAAAAATTTGTAAGAGGAAAAGAAAGGTTCTGTGGCGTAAATTTCTTTTACTCAATTTATCTAGCAAATCTTAACTTCTTTCAATTTAAATTGCAATTTTTAACTTCCTTCTTGTAACCAAACTTCTTAATTCCGAGCTCAATACAGGCCAAATTAATCAACAGCGGCTGATTTATATGGCCATTTGTCACAAACGTTTGAACATTGAACGCCCGTTGCAGTTCGCAATTGTTACAAAAGTTACAAGTGCCAAAATATCCGAATGCCATAATACGCAACTTTCAATGTTTGATATTTTCGCTAACAATCTGATTCCCAATTGTCATAGCTAATATTACAAGCACATTTTATCCTCTGTAAGGGGGAAAGTTTAACCTTACGTTCAGTTGTGACAGTTTCATATGGGTCGATGAAGCATGACCATTGTCCGAGATGCATGGCCAACAGACCTCATATTTAAAACTTGGTAAATGTACTATAACATCAATTGACAAAATTTGGACAAATTGATCTCGGAAAGCATGCGGAGCAATTTAATTCAAGGGGCTGCAGCCAAGATAAATTTTTCTTCATTGGTGCAAAAACATCCCACCAGGGCGGGAATCAACCCCGACCTCCAGAACTCTTGACAAAAGCATTAGCCATTCGGCTATCGGTCTCTTGTTATTTTTAAAACTAAAAGCGCCTTCATTTTAGCAGCAAACTTTTGAGTTAAGTCAATTGAGAGCAGTCAAAAATCATGGGGAAAAATCGTGGAAGAGTCACTTGAGAAGTCAAAGAATGTTCTGGAACAAAAGCAAAAAAAATGCATAAAAAAGAAGCTCGAGTTTACAATAACTGATTCAAAGTTCGTACGAGAGCAATTAATAACATTATAAAGTATCTCAATTAAGAACTATTACGCTAAATAGTTTTTCTGATCAGAACACTTTTGTTCAGTGATACTTCATCCTGTAAGATAAAGTATGTAGTAAAATTTGTTTAATTCATTTTTAATTCAAAAAGTAGAACCGACTGACAGCAGTTTAACATAATACTTGAACGAAGACAGCTGAATGCTTAAATCAAGACAGTCGAAATTAGTTTTTTCTTACAAAAATAAGAATTTCATTTGCATTGTGACGCTATCATTTTTTTAGCCTTTGTGACAGATTTTTAAAAATTTTGTAAGTGGAAAAAAAGAAAGGTTCTGGCGTAAAATTCTTTTACTCAATTTATTTTGCAATTTTTAAATTCTTTCAATTTAAATTGCAATTTTTAACTTCCTTGTAACCAAACTTCTTAATTCCGAGCTCAATACAGTCCAAATTATTCAACAGCGGCTACTTTATATGGCCATTTGTTACGTACGTTTGAGCATTGAACTCCCGTTGAAGTTCGCAATTGTTACACAAGTTACAAGTGCCAAAATACCCGCATGCAATTTTCAATGTTTGATGTTTTCGCTAACACTCTGATTCCCAATTGTCATAGCTAATATTACAAGCACATTTCATCCTCTGTAAGGGGGAAGTTTAACCTTACGTTCAGTTGTGACAGTTTCATATGGGTCGATGAAGCATGACCACTGTCCGAGATGCATGGCCAACAGACCTCATATTTAAAACTTGGTAAATGTACTATAACATCAATTGACAAAATTTGGACAAATTGATCTCGGAAAGCATGCGGAGCAATTTAATTCAAGGGGCTGCAGCCAAGATAAATTTTTCTTTATGAGTGCAAAAACATCCCACCAGGGCGGGAATCAACCCTGACCTCCGGAACTCTGGACAAAAGCATTAGCCATACGGCTATCGGTCTTTTGTTATTTTTAATACTACAAGCGCCTTCATTTTAGCAGCAAACTTTTGAGTGAAGTCAATTGAGAGCAGTCAAAAATAAAGGGGAAAATTGTGGAAAAGTCACTTGAGAAATCAAAGAATGTTCTGGAACAAAAGCGGAAAAAAAATGCATAAAAAGAAGCTCGAGTTTACAATAACTGATTAAAAGTTCGTACGAGAGCAACAAATAACATTATTAAGTATATAAATTAAGAACTACTACGCTAAATAGTCTTTCTGATCAGAACACTTTTGTTCAGTGATACTTCATCCTGTAAGATAAAGTATGTAGTAAAATTTGTTTAATTCATTTTTAATTCAAAAAGTAGAACCGACTGACAGCAGTTTAACATAATACTTAAACGAAGACAGCTGAATGCTTAAATCAAGACAGTCGAAATTAGTTTTTTCTTACAAATATAAGAATTTCATTTGCATTGTGACGCTATCATTTTTTTAACCTTTGTGACAGATTTTTAAAAATTTTGTAAGTGGAAAAAAAGAAAGGTTCTGTGGCGTAAAATTCTTTTACTCAATTTGAAAAACAGTGAGAAAATGGTGTTGTAGAAAATTGTACTTTCCTCGATATTGATTTTATTCACGTGCAGCAATTTGACTTCTGTGTATACGGTTCTTCAATATTTACGTAATGGTTAAGTGACTCTGCTTGAAGACACTGAGACCTTCTGGCGTTTGACGAGAAGCGCGAAGCGGTTCGAGATATTAAGTCAGAATTTCGAAGTGACTTCTGCAGAGTCACTTAACCATGCTTAGAACACGAAACGCGCACGTTTTGAAAGTCAGCGGAATTCAACTTCTGGCTACGTAGTAACTTCTGGCATTTTAACTTCGGGCACTGCAGACTTTCGGCATTTTAAAATGTGCACGTGAGTATTTTAAATTAGGTTCTTTCCAATTGACAGTCCAACTCTAGTCAATTTCAGGTCTTGTTTTTAGTTTCGTAAGGGATAATTCTTTGATTATTGCAACTCAAGCCTTGTCTTGCCTTGCTTTTTTATAATTCGTTTTTTTTTGTTGAGATTATTTGATGACGCGCAGAATAAGTCAAAAGTCCGATTTCTCACTGACTTCTACACTTCTGCAGCTGCAATTTTGTGCTTGACGTCATAAATTGCTCTTGAACGAAGTTTGAAGCAATTATTGTAAACCTGTGTGCCTTCTTAAATGCAAAATTTTCGCTTTTGTTGTAGAACATTCATAGACTTTCATCACCATCAAAAAGAATCGAAAACATTGTAGCTTAATGGTCAAAGTCCATTTAACTTTAGGTCAGCTGCCGTCCTGGAGGTTTGGGGATGTAACCTCTGTGAAGTGAGCTTTTTAGCACCCAGAAAACATTTCTAAGCTACACCCCCTGTAACATAAATTGACCCAGTCTGTCGTTCGATAGCAATTCATCAGACATCAGTCGCGTCTGTTTATGTATTGTTACTCGACTGAGTGAGTTTTTTGTCAATCTGGTAACAAATCTGACTTTTACGACTTACCACACTCAAGAAATGACATCTGCACTCAATTGAAAAATCTAAACTGAGTTTGTAAAGAACGCCAAAACTGAATTGAGGACACCAGAACTATATCATTATAAACCTCAATTACTTAAAAGACATTGGTTTTGGATTTGAAAACAAGGATACAATTTGAAATCAATTTTTATTCTAAAAGCCCCTTTTCTGTCTCGGGTATCAATGGTCTTTGTCACGAAAGGTCGCAACAGTCTCTTTCGCAGCTCTTGCCAGCAATTTCTCGGCTATGCTTTATTTTAATGAAATGATTCATTGCAAAAAATGATTCATGTCAGAGAGGTCAGTCCAAAAATTAAAACAATAATTCGACCAATTCCAAATAATTAGT
>NC_134477.1:3020479-3094701 GCF_964194025.1 Convolutriloba macropyga
TCAAGTTTTTGATTTCGAATATCAATTTTGAAAAAAGCTCTTTTAGGGCTTTTCCGGATCTATTCTGTGTCGCCCCCACCTTTTATAACCCCCAGTTACAAATTATATGTTGTTATATAGCACGTTACCACGTAAGAAAATAGAACTTGCACCTGGGGGTCCGTATACGTCATAAAATTGACAGTCCGAATGTAACCCACAAAGTCTAGTGGTCTATTAATGGACTGGTGGTTGATCTGTCTATCTTATTTCTTTAGTTGTTTCAATTCATGGAAGGCCACAAGCGTCCATCGCGGCTATTTTCCGGCAATTTGCCGGCTATGTTTTTATTTTAGCAACAAGCTTTACTTCGGAGTGAGAGCAATGGAGATCACTCAAAAATGGAGAACGAAAGCGTGAAACAGTCACTTGAGAAGTCAAAGAATATTCTAGAAGAAAAGCGCAAAATGGTCAAGCAAAAAATTTGCATAAAAAAGACCAACACGCTGACAATAATTGCTATGAATTTCATTCAAGAGCAATTGAAAACTAACTAGCCAACAAATAGAGGCAATTTATTTCTACCCAACAAGAAACTGCTTATGAGTACAATTTTCTCACTCCAAGAGGATGATAAAACTAGACAAAGCTAACCTTGGAAGTTTAAATTTGACAAAACTTCTTCACGTATGAAGTACAAGAAAACTGATATCATGTACTAGTGCAATTAAGCTAGTGCATCTTGTTTAACTAATTAGCGAAAAGTCACAATAATTTTTTTAGTGATTTTGAATCTCTCATAGACTTCACGCTTCAAAATCGGAAACATATGTAGCCGAAGATTCCCTTTTACTCGAAAAAGAAAAACTCAATTTATACCCCAATTTTTCAAGAGTTTTCCAATGAAAAGTTGGAGACATCCTAATGTGTCTACAAAAAAAAACTTCCCTCCCAGCCCTTAAAATGTTTAGATGCTTTGGTTGAAAAAAATATTAACGCATCTTGGATTTCGCTAATATTTTATCAGCTAACACGAGCTCGTATGAGATTCGGAAGATCTCGTCTGGTTCTCGAAATGCAAAACATAAACCGACAATTGAAGGAAGAATTGCTCTTGAACGACAGGCAATGCAATTTAATTCCCGGACTGTAGCCTAGATCAGTTTTTCTTTATGGGTGCAAAAAATTTACCCGCCAGGATTCGAACCATTGACCTCCCGATCCGTTACACCGATCACTTCCAATTTCACCATCAGAACCTTCTTCTTGCTCTGCTGCAACCAATTTATATTAGCAACAAGCTTTACTTCGGAGTGAGAGCAATAGAGATCACTCAAAAATGAAGAACGAGTGAAAAAGTCACTTGAGACGTCAAAGAATAATCTAGAATAGCGCAAAATGGTCCAGCGAAACATTTGCATAAAAAAGACCAACACGTTTACAATAATTGCTATGAACTTCGTTCAAGAGCAATGCAAAACGTAAAAGGTCCAACCAAAATGTACTGCAAATCAGTTGCAAAGAGGATCGCAAAAACCGTTACAATTAGCTTTTTGTAATATTTTGTGATTTTGTTTTATAGCAGGTTTGAAATGTTTGGTTTCAAGGTAATATCTAGAGCAGTGTATGTTTGTACGCAGTTTGCAATTTACAAGCACGAGTGAGAAATGATGTCCACATTTTCTCTTTTTGTATAACAAAAATTGTATACTCATGGCAACAAAGAGTATGACCAGAGCAGTGTAGAAGGGTGATATAATTAACTACCGGGAAATCAGGGCATCCCTCAAACAATTTTTTAACATAGCTCGCAGATTGCCAGAAAATAGCCGCAATAGCTTCGTAGATCTGCAGTCTCAAAAAAAACAGTTAAAAAGACCGACCAAAAAAATCGTCTTTTCATTGAAGGCTGATATGTTATATTTTGATTAAAAATCTGTGCAAGTTTTTGCTGCCTCTATTAGCTGCTCTCTAATAACCTTCATTTAGAGTGACACAAACCCATTTAACCTTACCTCTTTGAATTAAAGTAAATAAAAGTCAATTTCAAAGCGAGGAAGTCCTTTTTGAGAGTGAGGTAAGTCAAGTGTGACAAAAAGTTTAATCACGCGAATGAAGAAAAAAACTCGCTCCACTAAGAGCGAAAAATGACGTCAAGCACGCACTTCAGTTGAAATTTCATGCACGAATGAACAAAAAACAGATTTGAAGTGGTTGTGACGTCATATGGCCGTAATAAAAATCGCGACGAAATAAAAAAAACATAGCAAGACAAGTCCTGATGTACAATTCAAAGAAATTTCATTGACTAAACAGAAAAACTAGACCTACAATGGACTATGAGTGAATTGGGAAAACCATTTCTAAAAAAAATCAGATGAAAAATTTAAAAAAAAAACAGAAAATCAATGCCGCATATGACCTAAAAATAACTAGCGAGAAATGGAAATTTAGTTCAAACAAAAAACTAGGCCCAGAATGAACTATGAATGGATTGGGAAAACTATTTAGAAAAAAATGCAATCAAAAATTGAAAAACAAAAGTAAAAATCAAGTGAAAATGCCGCATGCGAACAAAAAAACCACTAGCGAGAAAGCGAATTCTTTTTGAAACACCGTTTTCTCTCTGTTTCAAAATTAGAGCGAAAAAAATTCAAGCCGCAAAACCTTTCGCTTTTTTGCTTCACTTACTGTTTCGGAATTTTAAAAAAAAATCAGATAAAAATATAAGAAAAACCGAAAATCAATGTCAAATCATGTGAACAAATCCACAAGCGAGATATGAAGATTTAATTCAAACAAAAAACGAGGCCTAGAATGATCTGTGAATGGATTGAGAAAACCATTTAGAAAAAAATCCGATCCAAAAATTGAGAAAAACAGTAAAAATTAGAGACATTGCCGCATGCAAACAAAAAAACCACTACCGAGAAACCGAAATTTTGTTCAAACACCGTTTCTCCCTGCACTAAAAAATTAGAGAGGAAAAATTTCATAATACTGTTTGAATGTATCGGAATATTAAATCCCTATGACCAGAATACATGTGACAAGGAGGTTGCTATTGACATAAGACTTCTGCCAACTTATGCTTTTCTCGTGTTAATTTTTAATTTTTCTCGGCTCTCATAAGGCCTCTACACAAAATAACTGTTACACTGAAAATAAACAAAACAACATTTGATTAAGCAAATTTGACTTTTTGAGCGAATAACGCACTACAAAAATAGCAGAAAGTTCGGTTTGCTGTAACCATCAAAACAAAAACTATGTTGTATCATTGAGATCACAACAGTTTAAATGCAATTCATTTATGTTGTTTTTTTAAGGCACAACATTTGTTACGATTTTGGTGAAACTATTCCATTGATTAAGTGTGGCATGAAAAAAGTAAGTTCAGTTAAATTGCCAACAAGAAGACAGAACTACTGGAGAGAAATGCAAATTTGATTGCAACAAAAAACTAGGCGTAGAAAGAACTATGAAGGGATTGGAAAAACCAATTGGAAAAAAAATCCGATCCAATAAATTGAAAAAAAAACAGTAAAATCAGACATTGCCGCATGTAAACAAAAAAACCATTACCGAGAAACCGAAATTTTGTTCAAACACCGTTTTCTCACTGTACTAAAAAATTAGAGAGGAAAAATTTCATAATACTGTTTCAATGTATCGAAATATTAAATATCTATGACCAGAATACATGTGACAAGGAGGTTGCTATTGACATAAGACTTCTGCCAACTTATACTTTTCTCGTGTTAATTTTTAATTTTTCTCGGCTCTCATAAGGCCTCTACACAAAATAACTGTTACACTGAAAATAAACATAACAACATTTGATTAAGCAAATTTGACTTTTTGAGCAAATAACGCACTGCAAAAATAGCAGAAACTTCGGTTTGCTGTAACCATCAAAACAAAAATTATGGTGATTATTGAGATCATAACTGTTTAAATGCAATTCATTTTTGTTGTTTTTTTAAGGCACAACATTTGTTACGATTTTGGTGAGACTATTCCATTGATTAAGTGTGGCATGAAAAAAAGTAAGTTGAGTTAATTTGTCAACAAGAACACAGAATCACTGGAGAGAAATTTAAATTTGATTGCAACAAAAAACTAGCCCTAGAAAGAACTTTGAAGGGATTGGAAAAACCAATTGGAAAAAAAATCTGATCCAAAAAATTCAAAAAAAAAGTAAAAACCAAAGTGAAATTGCCGCATGTGAACAAAAAAATCATCAGCGAGAAAGCGAACTTTTGTTAAAACTCCGTTTTCTCACTGTACTAAAAAATTTCACGTCGCAAAAGCACTCGCTTTTTCGCTCCATTTCCTGTTTCGGCGTGACAAAA
Source organism: Convolutriloba macropyga (assembly GCF_964194025.1). Taxonomy (NCBI): domain Eukaryota; kingdom Metazoa; phylum Xenacoelomorpha; order Acoela; family Convolutidae; genus Convolutriloba; species Convolutriloba macropyga. The sequence continues at coordinate 3,024,814 of NC_134477.1, forward strand.
TCACTACTCCAATTTTACAATTTTACTTCAAAAATCATGAAAATGTGTAAACAGATCTTAAAAACGTAGCCGGAAGAATTCCAGAAACAACTCGAAGTAGAAATCCATAACGCCATCCAACTACTCATCACAAAAAAACGTGCCTGCACTAATTTATGATTATCCTGAAACAAAACAATAAAACAAAAAAAAATAAAAACAAAAATCAAATCTTGGAATATGATAAAAAATCTGATCAAATTTTGTTACCAATTGAGATCTCGAAATAACTATCTCTGCCCAAAACTACTTCATCAAATTAAATAGTACTTACTAAAACCACCTATGTGAGTTTTGAAAAAATACTTGAGGCCAAATTATGAAAAAAAAACAACTTGCACTACAAAATTGGAAAAAATTAATAAATTTTTTAATATTACAGAAGCATATAAACCCAAAGAAAAATCCTTACAGCCGATGGGGTATCCAGATGCTCGCAAACCAATTGGAAAGTCATAATAGTCTAGGAAATTTGCCTAAAAAACAGGGAAAAAAACGAAAAAATTAAGAAAAAGTTCCGATTTTCGCCATATTTCTCAACAAAAAAATGACTCATATCCATAAAACTGTAACCAGTTGTTATCGAAAATTTGGTCAAGTATAGGGGTTCTTTTCAATCCCCATTTGAGCAAGTAACTAAAAAAAAACTCGGTCAAAAAAACGCAAAAATTAGCCCGCAAATTAGCAAAATACATAAAAAACCGAATTAGCATAAAATTCAGATGAATTTCCAGAAACCTTCAAACCACTGCCAAAAACAGCCTAAAATTAAAACAAAATCATAACTAAACCTCTTAACTAACCTCTAACCTCAAACCTCGAAAAAAAACTGCTTAAAAACGCCGCACGAGAACAAAAAATTTCGCTCGCTTACAGAATTCTTTTTTCGCACCTCAATTTCTCGCACTCTAGAAAACAGCGATATGAACAAAAAACCATTCTTTTCACTCCACGTTTCATTTTATTCAGCAACAAAATCACTCCAAATTTTTTCAGGTGTTTCATTTCCCGCTTCAAAATTCACTCCAATAAAATTGATTTAAAAAAGGACTTCTCCAATACTCCTCTTCGAGTCGTAAAAAAAGACAGCGCCCCAATACAATTCAAATTCTTTGAATTGTGAAAACCAAGAGAAGGCCAATAATAGCCCCAGCTATCGCTGTGCGGCTATTAAACATAATAACATCTTCGTAAGTATGAGACAATTATACTATCCAACTGGAAACGCCCAGCGAGAAACAGGTTTCTACAATTTTTCTAAGGTAATAAAGTCACATTCGGAAGGCTACAAAACTTCAGACGCATAGAGTAGAACAGTTAGAAGGAAAACACGATACAAGGTTCGTAGAAATTTTTGTTGAATTCGTGTCAATTCTAGAAATATTGAGCAACAAGTTTTCAAATTCTCAACGATATGATGTCACAATACAAATTATTAGAGACATAAGATCTTTGACAAAATTAGAGGGGGAAAATTAGAGAATCGAAGAAACGTCACAACGACTAAGAGCAAAATGTCAAGGAACGTCATAATCATAGCAAATTGCAATTTCGATTATTTGAAATCTATTCTGTTCAGGTTGCACCAATCCACAGATGCATTCAAATAAGACTTAAAGTCCAAAAGGAAAAGATTGAGTTTTCAAAGGAAAAAAAGCCTGATTGATCTTCAATTACGAAAAACGATTCGTTGCAGTTATATCATTGAGAAAAAATGAGAGTTTTCCTCGACCGTATCTTTATTAAACATCAACCATTTAAAGTTAATTATTGCGTTATGTAATTATTGCGTTATATTATGATACATCAGTCTGTGTCTGACTCAATTAGAATTCAAAGATTTTAAAAAAAACTGAAGTCAAATTGATGGCTGCTAACCGTTTAAAAATCTCAGAAAGAACGTTTCGGTCAAAAACTTGCCAAATTGGATGTAGAGGTTAAAATACTTTTTAATAAGACTATGATGTGTGCGAGTTTCATCCAGATAACTGAAAATGAACCCAAAAAGTATTGTGTATTCAGTGAATTCCTTCAATTAATCCATGTGATTTAATCGCAGCCATGAGATTTTAATTCAAAAATGCAAAAATGGAAAACAAAAAAAAATGGGAAATTACTCGATAAGGTGGTTATATTATCTATGAGGCAAAAATGTCTCAGTTTTTCTCAAATTATTTCTAGCAACGTTTCTTTGAATGTGTTGTTGGTAAAACGGAAGAATTATTTAGCATGTAGAAGTCTAACTAATTTATAGTTATATTGAAAACCAGCAAAATCAGTTCGAATAAATCTGTTTGATAAATTGAGACCAGTACCAGGACAAACCCTCGAATACAGAAAAAGTAGAATAAAAAAATGTGGCCACATGGTTCATTTCATTATCACTGATGTCTTTTGATATCGATATGGCAAATAAGGTTACGGAAACGAGAAAAAATCAGACTTGAGCTATCAATAATTAAAATACATGTTAGGAATTAGAGTGCAATTAGAACCTTCATGAAGCAAATACCACATGCTATTTATACATAAGGTGGTGTCTTACTTATTGAAAAACAAGTAAATTTTGAACACTTTCCAAAAGCTAAAAATAAAGTAAACAAACTCGGATTTGGGGGCAATTTATGACAATGTAGCAGTAAAAAATTTGAGATTCAAATAATTAAGAGCTCAACTAACTTTTTTCACATCTTTTTCTACGTTACAAAACTGAATTAGTTAAGTTTTGATAGCTTCGTATAAGCTGATAAGCTGCGTCCGAGACGCACCAACATGAAGACGTAAATTATTAGAGAACAATTGAGACCTGTGACTTATTTTTCTGCCGGACAGAAAAACTGTTCTTCAGCAGAGAATGAGAAATTACAATAACCTTCGCTTAATTGACAACAAAACTATTGAAATTAGTTCCTTCGAAAAAAGACGTAATAATCATTAAAACAAGAAAGCAGACGGAACAATTCGAGTCTCAAAAATTTCAAATTGATATCATTAAAATCTGTGATATCCTCCATATAGAGACAAATCATCAAGACAAAATTTTAAAAAGTATTTTTTTGGAAAAAGAAATTTTTTATAAGCAGGTATATTATACGAGTATCAATGAAACAACTGAAAGCACAAACAAACTTCTTCTTTACAATTAATCAAGATCAGGCAAATCATCAACAAGCACCATTAAGAGAACTAGAACGAAAGAACGTTAAAATGTTTTTTAAAAGTAAAAAAAATGAAGCCAAGCACTAAAAGAACTCACTTTTTAAATTTATTATTAACAGTCGTGAAATCTGATATTGAAAAGGAGTTAACAGTAAAAGTAGCAATCACAGCACCTCACATCAACAAAAATTCGCTGAAGTCTTTCTCTCTTACTAAAATATCAGCATTTCGCGCCCTAAAAGTAATCATTTTTGCGACCCGTTCTGCCCCAGTGTGGCTACGATCACGCCACACACGATTTTTTATTCGACTTGAAAGTCATCAAAACGCATGTAAAGTTCTTCAAAAAACCTGCAAGCGATTACAATCAAAATTAAATGAAATGGAAACTCGGTAATGGCTGAGTACATATAACTTGTTTCGACTTTCGGTCCGCAATCAAGTACAAACACAAAAGCTGTGCATCTTGAATGATTTTTTCTTTTAACTTGAAAATATCAAAACGCACGTAAACTTCTTTAAAAAACTCTGCAAGCAATTACAATCAAAATAGTCAGAAATGGAAACTCGGTAATGGCCGAGTATAACGGATGAATTATTTAGCATGTAGAAGTCTAACTAATTTTTAGTTATATTGAAAACCAGCAAAATCATTTCGAATAAATCTGTTTGATAAATTGAGACCAGTAGCAGGACAAGGCCTCGAATACAGAAATAGATAGAATAAAAAATGTGGCCACATGGTTCATTTCATTATCACTGATGTCTTTTAATATCGATACGGCAAATGAGGTTACGGAAACGAGAAAAAATCAGACTTGTGCTATCAATAATTAAAATACATGTTAGGACTTAGAGTGCAATTAGAACCTTCATGAAGCAAATACCACATGCTATTAATACATAAGGTGGTGTCTTACTTATTGTAAAACAAGTAAATTTTGAACACTTTCCAAAAGCTAAATATAAAGTAAACAAACTCGGATTTGGGGGCAATTTATGACAATGTAGCAGTAAAAAATTTGAGATTCAAATAATTCAGAGCTCAACTAACTTTTTTCACATCTTTTTCTACGTTACAAAACTGGATTAGTTAAGTTTTGATAGCTTCGTATAAGCTGATAAGCTGCGTCCAAGAAGCAACAACATGAAAAAGTAAATTATTAGAGAACAATTGAGCCCTGTGAATTATTTTTCTGCCGGACAGAAAAACTGTTCTAATTGGTTTCTTCGAAAAAAGACGTAATCATTAAAACAAGTGAGCAGACGGAACAGTTCGAGTCTCAAAAACTTCAATTTTATCATTAAAATCTGTGATATCCTCCATATAGAGACAAATCATCACGAGAAATTTTCTTGGAAAAAGAAATTGTTTATAAGCAGGTATATTATACGAGTATCAATTAAACAACTGAAAACACAAACAAACTTTTTTTTAACAATTAATCAAGATCAAGCAAATCATCAACAAGCACCATTAAGAGAACTAGAACGAAAGAACGTTAAACATAATATTTAGTTTTAAAGTGAAAAAAATGAAGCCAAGCACTAATAGAACTCACTTCTTAATTTTTATTATTAACAGTCGATAGATCCAATAGAATACGTCGATAGAACACATGATAGATCCAATTATTTTGCTGACGTCCGTTCGCATCAATTGAGAACTATGCAATGAAGAGCTACAATAAGCGCAGGACTTAAGCACAAGAATTTACAAAATTCAAGTAAACATTGAAAAACTTACTTCGGTAAAAAATTCTAATTTGTACTTACAGCAAATAATATGCTATAACTACATATGGTAAGATTATAACTTGGCAAAAAAGTATCCTGTCGAATTACCCATCAAAGCAGCATATAATACTGTTTCAATGTATCGAAATATTAAATAGCTATGACCAGAACACATGTAACAAGGAGGTTGCTTTTGACATAAGACTTCTGCCAACTTATGCCTTTCTCGTGTTAATTTTTCTCCGCTCTCATAAGGCCTCTACACAAAATAACTGGTAAACTGAAAAAAAAACAATATTTGATGAAGCAAATTTGATTCTTTGAGCAAATAACGCACTACAAAAATAGCAGAAAGTTCGGTTTGCGGTAATCATCAAAAAAATTATGGTGTATCATTGAGATCACAACTGTTTAAAGGCAATTCATTTTTGTTGTTTTTAAGGCATAACATTTGTTACTATTTTGGTGAGACTATTGCATTGATTAAGTGTGGAATGAAAAAAGTAAGTTCAGTTAATTTGTCAACAAGATCCTCGAGAATAATTTTGTTTGTTCGACTATGTGTTATGTAATTTGCGCTGGGAAGTTTCTAGCCACATCTAAATGCTAGGTTGTGAATGGTGATGTAGTTGTATATGTGCAAAACTGAACGTATTTCAAGACGCTATTAAAGACCCAAAAACACTTTTGTTGATTCTCAGATCCTTAGAATTTTTGTATTTCGATCTGAAAGAAATTGTTTCTAATCGATTTGCACTATTAGTCCGATTCGAAAAGATATAGCTTCTTGTTGCCATATAACTTGTTTCGACTTTCGGTCCGCAATCAAGTACAAACACAAAAACTTTGCATCTTGCATGATATTTTCTTTCAACTTGAAAAATATCAAAACGCACGTAAAGTTCTTTAAAAAACTCTGCAAGCAATTACAATCAAAATTGTCTGAAATGGAAACTCGGTAATGGCTGAGTACATGAAGCTTAAAACTTTGCATTAACTCAATTTGTTTTTCTAAAACGCAACTTTTTTATTATATTTTAACAAAAATATTTTTGTAAGGATTCACAAAAACAATAAGATACTCTTTGTTCTAAGATACCCTCGAAAATTTGCTAGCTTTCCGAATTTCTTGAATTTTGTCCAAATCTTTGCTATATTTGATCAAAAATTAGGCCAATTTGCCCTCAATTGGGGGTCAAAAATGATGTAAAAACTTTTTCGAAAGAAAACACTGGGAGCCGAAACATATTAGATCCAATTAGTTTGCCAACGCCTGTTGGCAGTGTCTACATAATTATAAATCAATTGGTGCATAGTTCACAATAAGAGCTATAATAAGCGCAGGACTTAAGCATGAAACGTTACACAGTTCAACTGAACATCGAGGTACTTACTTGGGTAAACTATTCAAATTGGTACTTACAGCAATTTATTTGCCTTAACTGTACATCTGGTAAGATTATAACTTGGCAAAATAATATCCTGTCGGACTATCCATCAAAGCACCAAATAATATTGTTTCAATGTTTCGAAATATTAAATATCTATGACCAGATTACATGTAACAAGGAGGTTGCTATCGACATAAGCCGTCTGTCAACTTATGCTATTCTCGAGTTAATTTTAAACATTTCTCGGCTCCCATAAGGCCTCTGCTCAAAATAACTGGAATGAAAATAAACAAAACAAGATTCGATAACGAAAATTTGAATTTTGAGCAAATAACGCACTATAAAAATAGCAGAAAATTCAGTTTTCAGTAACCATCAAAAGAAATCGTGGTGCATCATTGAGATGACAACTTTTCAAATGTAATTCAGTTTTGTCCCAAATGAAGCGTCAATGTTTCCAGTGGCATAAGCATCTGAAAACAAAAAAAAACAATCAGATTTAATTTAAAAAACGTAAATAAACACCGTCATCAGTAATATTGAGCGGTTTATGTTGTTGTTGTTGTTGTGACTTTTCGGCATCAAGCCGAGGGGATTGCTCCCATAGAAGTTTTGGTCTTGATTCCACTATTTTCTGCAATCGGAGCAATCACAGAAAGTGGTCCATGTACACACTACTCTTTCGTTGAAGTTCAACATCAGACGGTCCCACATGAATGACAGAAACCAATGAATGTAAAAGAAACCAATTTGTCAAATTAAATTTACTTCCGATATTTAAAACAAACGTTTTCGAACTTTACGTTCATCGTCAGGTTAAAACTGTTTCACAAATTGTTAAAGGATAAAATGAATATGTATTTACATTTGTCTTGAGACCACAATTAAAACAATTCTAGGAACTATTCTAAAAAATTCAATCGAAAATTTTTCTTATATACAATAATTAGCCTATTCTCCCCAGTTGTGCCTTTGCATGAAGCAAAATCTGTCAAAAACAGAACAAACAAAAAGCTGAGGAAAAATTTAAAAAGAAATTTCTATTAGTAAAAAGAACGTTACTGAACTATGCAGTCATCGTCATGAATATGTTACAATTGATATACAACCAAACACGGCTCCAATATTTTTTTGCGTCGCACAGCATATTCTGACATTAGCATTTGGTAGCCTAAGATGAATCATACTTTTGTGTTAAAGTTACTGTCATTTTTGCGTGCTTTGTGTTTGAACGCTTGGTTTTCTTTGTGGGGTCTTTTCCGTTTGTGCCCCACCCCCAGTTTAGTGGGCGCATATTATTTGCACCGCCAGACACACGTGCAAAATTTTTACATAGTGATTTACTAAGTAATGACACGTGCTGTTACTGGGGTTGCCTAACGTACTGGGGGTGGGGGGGGGGGGGCTCAAACGGAAAAGATCCTCTTTGTGATGTCTATCCGTTTATCTGGCAAAACAATATTCAATCTTCTAATATTCAACAACTCTACTCGTTTTTGGTAAGTTCTAAAACTTCAAGCACATTTAATAGCCAATCACATTTACGAAATTTAGAGAGTTGTCTTCATTGGCGAGACATTGATTCAGCACATTAAATACTCTCCAACATTATTTATGTCGTATCAAGAAGTTATACATGACATTTCGCCCCTTAGTGACCTTTCCTGATATCTGCAAAGAACGAATTGTCAATTAAGAATTAAATTGATTAAAACGAGCGCATTCGAACAATGCAATCATCGTCAGGTTTAACAATCATATATAATTATTTACAAATGTGTTGAAAAAACCAATCTGTCAAATTAAAACTATTTCTGATATTAAAAACAAATGTAATTCAGTTTTGTCCCAAATGAAGCGTCAATGTTTCCAGTGGCATAAGCATCTGAAAACAAAAAAAAACAATCAGATTTAATTTAAAAAACGTAAATAAACACCGTCATCAGTAAAACGTAAATAAACACCGTGACCTTTCCTGATATCTGCAAAGAACGAATTGTCAATTAAGAATTAAATTGATTAAAACGAGCGCATTCGAACAATGCAATCATCGTCAGGTTTAACAATCATATATAATTATTTACAAATGTGTTGAAAAAACCAATCTGTCAAATTAAAACTATTTCTGATATTTAAAACAAACGTTTTCGAAATTGACTCTCATCGTCAGGTTAAAACTGTTCCTCAAATTAATAAAGGATAAAAACAATATGTAATTACATTTGTCTGAGACCACAATTTAAGCAATTCTAGGAACTATCTAATATAAATAAATCGAAACTTTTCATTCATACAATATTTAGCCTATTTACAACTCATTTTTTAGAGCTGATTGATCAAAAACATTCCTATTCCAGATTTTTCTATTACGGCCATGTTTCTGTATTTCTAGGGTTATTCCAAAACTGCTCTACCCCTAACTCTCACTCTTCTGGAGGTTTTGCAAATTTCGTTTTGTCATGCACAAAACGTTTTCTGCCTTTTTTTTCTTTCCCAAGTTAAAATTATGATTTGAATTAGTATTTTAGCGTGAATGCCCGCCTACCATTCATCGCATTTGCTTAGTCCCGGCTTCAACTGGCTGATGTATATAGCTTCGATAGCCATAAGTTTCTCTACTGTGCGACAGTCATCCGGAAATTTCAATTCAATGTTGTTGGTGGAGCAGCTACAATCAACATGCTGTTGAACCAACTGTGAGCTCTTCTTTCGATGTTCTGATATCAAAGTGTAAACATGCCGGCTTGTCTGCTCGACATATAGCAGCCGCCCCTGCGCAATATGTATTATGTTTTGTAATTGAGAGCGGTACTTGTAAAATACCAGGCAAATTAACCAAGTGAATACTGATATGTCACAATTGTTAGTATTGCTCGAAGCCCGAGCTTTGTCAATTTCAATCTGTTTCAAGATTGTGTCAGTTAATCAAGTAAAATATTAAAATTTAAACTAAATCTTTGACCTTGAAACCCAAGGTTTTTAGTACACCTTTTTTTACATACGTGTGAAACTCACACTGCCCTCTCTCTCAAAAAAATGTGCCACTCACTCACATAAAATCAAACAAATTTTACAGCTCTTGATGCATGAACGTTTTAGAATACAAAAAGTTTGTAGTTTTCATATAAAAAGTTTAGGTATCAGTTTTCGTCATTCATGACTTTCTCTGCCTCGTCCAGCCCAAAATTGTTGTACGCTACTCGCCCCCCATCGTTCATCAGTATTTGGTATGCTCGATTAATGGTCTTGAAAAACCCATTTTGTGGTAGTGTTTTTTGATCTGATCTTTTGAAGCAGAACTTTTTACCAACAAAATCTCGTACAATGTCGCTGGCCGATTGCATTTTTATTCCGAATCTCGAAAAAACACTTTTCTGTGGCCTTCGTTTTCGTTTTTTCCTTCTTCAAGGAATGCTTTTGTCTAGCAATTATAGCGTCTTTCCTTCGGCACTCACTCGCCAAGTACTGGTTATAGTTTTTCAACTGCTGAAGTTCTGACCTCAATTGGTCATTCTTTTTCTCCATTTTCTGCATGGCTTCGCTCTTTTTATCAGTATTGACTTTTAGATCGGCCAACTCCTGCTTTAGTAAGTCGATTGACTGCTCTTGTTCGGCATTTCTAGCTGCCACCGCCTTTAGGTTATCTCTTAGCGCCTCACCCTCGGCGCTCAATTTTCCCAATGCTTCTCTTGTTGCCTCTTTGGCTTTGTCGCATTGTTTGTCTAGTTTTTGTCGAAGCTCGACAAGACCCTTTTGGAGTAAAGAGTTTGTACTCTTTAATTTCTCTAACTGCGCGCACTGGTTTTGCAGTTCCACTTCAGTCTGCAGAGCTCGGGACCGAATATTGGCGGGCGCCAGAAGTTCTAGTGTAGACACCTTCCGAAACCGTGACAGACAAGATTCCACTCGGTACACTCCCGGGGAAATCTCCGAAATAACTTTCCACAACTCTGGCATATAGTACACATATTCACCAATTTGTGGGGTCTCACTGCCTGCTATGTTTAATAAAAACCATTTATGCTTCTAAAGTTTCTCAATATTTTCAGTCTTGATCTCAAGGATTTTCCCTTACTTTTATTGGTCTTGACCTCAAGACAACTCTTTTTCCTTTTTTTTGGTCTTGAACTCAAGACAACTCATTTTAATTTTTTTTGGTCTTGAACTCAAGACAAGTCATTTTCATTTTTTTTGTCTTGAACTCAAGACAACTCATTTTCATTTTTTTTCGGTCTTGAACACAAGACAACTCATTTTCGTTTTTTTTCATCCCATCTCTGTCGCCACTATAGCAGCCACCCGAACGCAATATGCATTATCTTTTGTAATTGAGCGTGGTACTTGCTTAAAATGCAAGGAGTGAAGTTTACTTAATAAATAGATAAAAGCAAAAGAGAATTGTTTCAAATAAATGAAGATCTAATTGAGTGATTAATTCTGAAGGTAGGTTCATTGTTCAATGAATGAATTTTGTCCTCAGTTTTTCCGTACCCAATATAGGTTCTATCACCGTGGTAAATTAACCAAGTAAATACTGATATGTCACAATTGTTAGTATTGCTCGAAGCCCGAGCTTTGTCTATTTCAATCTGTCTACACCTATCAAGATTGTGTTAGTCATTAATCGAGTAATAAATTAACGTTTAAACTAAATCTTTGACCCTGAAACCCAAGGTTTTTAGTACACCTTTTTTTTTACATACGTGTTACACTCACACACATAGATGGATCTGCGTCCATTACAATTTATCTCATATACCGCGTGCGATTTCAGGTGTCTGTCGCAAGGTGATTTTATGGTGGGGAGGCATGATCTTCATGTTTACGTTATGAAAACCACTTGCAAGCTGCATAGTTTCATCAATTTGCTTGCAAAGCTTTTAGTAAGGTTGCCCCTGTATTGCAAAAATATTGTTGGTTTATCATGAGACTCATTCTTGCTTTTTTAATGCTTATCAGAGCGTGCCAAACTACCCAGTCTTTTCTCTCTCTCAGATGACCCTTTTGAAAGAAATTCCTTGCATTCTTGAACCAGCTTTTTGAGTTTCTGTTGAAGTGGAATCCGGGAACCGATATCAGTTTCCCAAAATACTGTTTTTGCTTGATTACGGGAGACTATTTAAAGCTTGGTGAAGCGAACTTGCGGCCAAAAATTGCACCATCTCGGTCGAATTTTACTTTCATCGTCAAGATGAAACTTTTTCACAAATGGTTAGAGGATAGAATGAATATGCATTTAAATTTGTCTGAAACCACAATTTAAACGATTCTAAGAACCATTTTCAGAATTAAATCGGAATTTTATCATTAATAAAATATATAATCTATTAACAACTCATATTTAAGGCTGCTTTCAATTATTCATAAAGTATAGAATAGACAAAATAACGAAATTTTGAAACTATTAACGGTTAAAGTCACCTTTACAACATTTTATCTACTTTTATTACATCAGATTTAATTCGATCTTTTTTCCGGAGTTTTTGAAATTACAGAATAACTGTTTTTCTATATCTGCAAAAAATGTTTGCTTTCATTCCTACTGTTGTTTTCCTTAATTTGTTGGGGTTGACTAAATTTTGAATTAACCTGTACCTAAATAACTTTTCAAACTCAAGAGTCAAATTTTTGCAATTGAACTAATATTTCAAATTCAATTCCCGCCCCTGTACTTGGTGAGCGTTTTTAGTTGCGGTTTCAGCTTCTGATGTAGGATAGAACCCCGAGGAACACCACAGGTGAGAGTCTCTTACAATGAGCCGCCGCCGACTGTCACAAATTGCTTGCGATCGAATAAATATGATATGATTTGAAGCACTCAATTGCCATTCCTCGAATTCCATAGATCTCAAGTTTTTTTAGTGGAATAATATAGCCTATGGTATCGAATGCCTTACGAATGTCCAGGAAAAAGGATGTGACAATTCTGTTGCCTTTCAATCGCATATTATCAGTATATTGTACCAATGTATCAGCAATGGAATTTTTTTCACGGAATCCATATTGTTTGGAATAGAGTGTATCGAATCTTTCGAAGCAGTTATATATCAGCTTGAACATTGTCTTCTCAAAAATTATGCTAGACACGCATAATAAAGATATAGAAAGATAATTGCCTTCTTCTGTTTTTGTTCCACCTTCGTGGAGCTAAATGACTCTGGCATCTTTCAGATCAGAAGGAAAAATTCCGCGCTGAATTGATTGGTTGGCTAAAATTGTTAATAATGGTACGATATCCTCTTGGGCAAATTTAACAATTGCATTAGATATATAATCTATCCCTGAAGAATGTTAATTGTCCACTTTCGCAAGGATGCTCGCAATTTCTTTTTCACCTAAGGGACGCAAGTATATCGAGTGTGGAAAACCTTGAAGTTTGGTTGCATTTACAATGGGAAGATCTTTCTTGACCTTTGCCCCAATGAAACTGAAATACTTATTGAAAGTTTCAGCCATATGGGAATTCGTTTGCTCAGGAAAAGATCTCAAGCAAGAGTCAAGCATTGGCACATTTCTACTAACACAGTTTTTACCCCACAGCTCGTTTATTAGTTTCTAAGTTTTCCCTGAGTCACCACTACATGATTTGAATTTTTTTGAAATAAAAATTCCTTTTTGTTGTCTTTAGTTGTTTCGCAAACTTATATTCCTAACTGCTTAAAGCAACCTAGCAATTTCAAACTTATTTTTTCATTTTGTTTCCGCTCCTTGTGAGCTGCATTTTTTTATGCTTTAGGTTTTTTAATGTATTGTCAAACCATTTTGGGGCAGATTTCAATTTAGAGTTGGTCAAGATAATGGGAGCAAGCATATTCAGATTTTTTTTACAGGATCCATTAAAAAGGCCAAATTTTTTTCCACTTAGTTACTTTCTGTTAGAAATTTTTCAATATCAGTCAATTCCATATTGACAAAGAACAAATAGTCACGTAAGGCTTTTGCATTTTTGAGGAATTTGATGTTATGAAAAGTATAGCAATTATAATCGTACTCCGAAGCAAATGACCATTCTAATGTAATTGGGAACCAAAATTTTGTACAGGGATTCTTCAGATTTTGGGTGATAAAATGATCCCGGCAACTTAAAGAATTTCAAGAAAAACAAGTAAGGAGAATTTTTTCAATTTTGTAACCATTAGAAGAAACTACATTCATATATTCACGTACAATTTTTTCCGTTTTCAGAAGATCAATGTTCAAATCTCCAGTTAACATAGTCGGCGTATTTGAAGAACAATTTTCACTGAGGATGTTATCAAGCAGATCAATGAAAAGTTTTTTGTTGAACTGAGGGGGTTATATACAGTAAACAACTTAACAATTTAATTAGACAGCCACTTTGTTCAATAACGGCTCCTACGGCCTCTGGTATTTCTGTGAGAAGTTTTTTTTCACAGCACTAAGTCCCTGATGAGGTTGTACCGTTACGCCCCCGCCTACTTTATCTCGATTTTTGACCAAAAAACTAGAGTCCGCGAGTAAATGCATTTCAGGGTTGTCATCCCTATTCCCATTATTCAGTCATGCAACGTATATTTGGGGTTAAACATGGTTCAAAACAATTGCTTCTAGATCATTAAAAATTGCTCTTAGTGATCTTAAATTAAAACAAAGTATAGAAATTTTGTTGTTGTTTTATTGAAATTGATATAGCACCGTGGGAAGAGTTAACGCCGAAAGCAATGAGAAGTGATATCTTCAAAATTGTAGTTCAAGTCCATAGCACCTTGAAACAAGTTATTAATTTTATGTACCGATCGTTCATTCTTGGCTTTAAAATAAATTAATCTCTCTCGGGTCCACGCAGAATCCACTCTGTTGTTTGTTTTCATTTTGCTAATAAATAGGTCTTGGGCTGGACTTATATCTTCTTTGATGCTGATGACGGGTGACTTCTTTTTCAGTTCATTCTTTTTTCTCAGTATCTCTACTTTTGCTACATGTCTGGCGAATTTCACTATCACTGTTTTAGTAGCTTCCTGCTTCCCCGGAAACCGATGAGCAATTGAGATGACCCGCTTCCTACATCAGCACCAATATCTTCAGCGGTTTTCAGTACGTGATTTTCAGTCTCCCCCATTAGTTCACCTATCATGCGTCCTTCTTTTTTCGTTGTCGTTTTTTCTTGCAATCCGAAAATTTTGATGCTGTCTCTTTGGTTATATGTCTCCAAGACTTCAATCTCGCATAGAGTGCAGAGCTGTCTTGAGTCAGAAAATCTAATTCCGTTCTGTTCTTACTCTTGAGTTCACTTCTAAGCTCGTCTTTGAAGCATGCTAATTCCTTTTCTATCATCTCCGTGATGCTACTCCGTAACTTTTCAGTTATTTTCTGTATTATGTAGGGAATTTGACCCTCAATTGCCTTCGCACACTGTCAGCAAGTGCTCTTCAGATTCCATTGTCTTTTCCTCCAGGTGGGCTCCGCACCGTACAGGCTCTCGTTTCCGAAGTATGGTGGTGGCGGTGGTGGTGGTGCCTCATTGTACTTGAATAACGTTTGCGGGGGAGGTGGGGTAGGGGTCCGCTCATTTTTGGTGTTTCACTGTCAATTGTTCCAGTTCCCTCAGTCATCTTATTTCAGAATCGTTTTCCGAAACTATTTAATAAGTTTATCTCAACGATCAGGCTAAGATAGTTAAGTCTACGCAATATCTCGAATGACCCAGGAGCTACAAGTTGTCATCTTCTTGGATACATTTCGCTTGGTTTAGTTTCCAAACTTCCTTTTTTTCATCCACAGAGGCACAAACTACTCATAAAGGAATCAAACAAGTGAAAAAAATTGATTGTTTGGCATGGCAACAACAATTGCATATTGCTTAGCAGTGGATAGTTTTTATCCGCTTCAAGCACATAACATGATTTCTCAGATCTTGAAAAAATTTGCGAATATCTTGCTTGCTTTTTCATTTCATTTTTTTACAAGGAACAAAAAAATGTTTCGATGAACAATCAATCTAGTGCAAAAACGATACATTTATATAGATGTTGTTAGTTCTCACTGAGCAATCCTCGATTTACATTTTTTGCTCTGTAATTCTGCGGCATGACATCGCGTAAATTTTTATGTAAATTATATGTAGAGATGACACCAAACGAAGCTCTAAAGACAAGTGAGCACCTAATTTTCGCAGCATAAGGTTTCAGATTGAAATAATTAAGAAAAATTGAAATTTTGTTCAGTTGAAAACAAGTCAAAAAAAGAAGAATTTTTCCCAAAAGCTTTTATAAAAAAGAGAACCGGAATAATTTGTTTGTTGACTTAATTGAAGACCTTTTATGCTTATTGTATATTAAAAAGAACTTTGAAGTTATAGATTAGCAAGCAAATGAGCAATGCGCCATTTGAACTAAATGAAATTATCGATCTTTCCAGCAAAAAAATTTTTTTTTTGCTGGAAAGATTAACCAAAAGAGTATTAAAATGCACATAAATTCTGTTCTATTGTTCATTGAAAGCTCAGAAAAAGTGCCAAATAACATAATTTTTGTTGAGCCTATCAATATACTAAATCAATTGCATTCAATTTAGGATTAAAATTTTTATGTTTCAAACATGTATCGTGACCGATCCTAGACTAAGACCTGCCCTGGACTTAAACTAGATCTGCCGTTTTTGATGCAGTTTGTTTTTGCCTTGATTTTTTCACGTGGAACAGTTAATAACCTTTATAATTAATGTGAATTCATGTTACGAAAGAGTGTTCGTCATCTTTATGCTTGTGCCGTTGAAACTATTAATTAATCTCACCAGTTCCCGCGCTTGCCCGATTCAATGTGGGAAGTAGTTTATTTGAGTGACATTGAAAATCACCCTAAATAATCCCCTTTTGTTGATTAAAATAGAATGCAATGATATTAATCGTGGGCGAGAACAACAGACCTTTACGGCAAACAGACCTTTACGGTAGCTGAAGCAGATAATTTTTGGGCTTTGACTCATCTAAAAATGAAATTTTCTATGAAGTTTTTTTTGAATTTTTTTTTAATTTCAATTTTATTTTACAATTAAGTAATTTGGTGCAATATTGATCCACCCCTGGTCTATTCATAGTCTAGATTTCAAAGAGCGCAAATACGTTGAGATTTCACAATCTCGATAGTTTCATTTTTGTCAACAACAGATAAACAGAGAAAATGCTCAAGTAGTAAAAATTGTACAATTACTGTTTCGAATCATAGCTTTAACATGATGCTATCAACTATATATTTCAGGTTAGAGCGAATCGCTGAAATGATATGAGTCGCAGAAAAAGCAAAATAAATGAATCTTATCATTTGATATTTGTATTCGAACGAATTAGCACCCAATTCACATTGCTAGCACAAAAGTTTATTACGTGATGTGATTTCTTATTATCTGAAAAAAATGGGGAACATTTGATTGTCAATTGATTTGATTTAGAATTTGTAACTCGCTCTTAATTTGTAACTAATTGTTTGATTAATATTTTATATAAAACATTAATTTGTACTAACTTTAAATATTTGAGTTCCGTTTTATAACTTTATATTTGAACTATAATCGATCTGAAAATGAGGAATTCTTCACTCATGAAGAATTGTAGCCCTGAGCAAAATTTACTCGCAGAGAAAAGAGGGCCAGAAGGACCCCATGATTCGACAAAATTTTTCAATCAACATTTTTTCCGAGTGATCGTTATTGGCTATTTGCGCTGAAAAAAAATCTTTCAACAATGCTAAAATTAGCACACGAAATACCAATGAATTTCATTTATGAACAGCCATATACAATTTTTAGTAACTGTAGAATCTTCATTATTTTTAGTTGGCGGGGTTGAGTTGGCACATTTATGGAGCATGGATTTATACCTGGATCTTAAATTGGTTTCCATTTTCCAGTCATTAAATTGAGAGAAAGAAAGAGAGCATCTCGTCAATTATTGCAGAACTGGAGATCAGATTGATGTTCGTTTGCATTAAGTAGAAAAAATTTGTACAATATAAAGAACCTTCCTTGCTGCCCTTTTAACCATAATATCAATTCTAAGCATTTTCAATTTTAGAGGTTGACATCATGATTAAACGACTGATAATCAAAAAAGAAATTTCATAAATCAATCATTTAAATCCCATTTTAATCTCTGAAAAAACACTAATTTTCGTTCAGAAAATAAAGCTATTCACTGGGTTACTAAAAACAAAGTTCTAGCCAATAGCAAATTAGTCGCCTTATTTATTACCTAACACAGCACGTAAAAGTAATTCCAATTAAATCACACGTAAAAAGAATTAAAAGTCGAATTGAATTCCAGAAGATTGTTTGATGTTAACGCATTGAAATCCGTCTAATAACTGCCACTTTGGGTCTGCCCACACTTCATAAACCAAGGAAACAGAACATTACTGGGTGTCCATTTGTTCTTTACTTAAATGCAAACAGGTAGAACTTTGCCCAAAACCGCACCAAACTTCAAAGTAAAGATTAGTTCGTTTAGGCATTTACGCACACTTGCCACAAGTTCAGAAATGAAATGCTTTTTTTTGAAAAGCCGGCCGTTTCAAGCAGCATTTCATCCAGAATTCTCCTGCAGCCGACACGTTCAAAAATTGATTAGTGATAATTATATGATATTAGATCTTATAGAACCTTTGTCTTCCAGACGGATTTTTTCGTTGAAGTCGAAAAAAGTCAAGGTTAATTTTTCTTGAATAAGTTCTTG
Organism: Convolutriloba macropyga; assembly: GCF_964194025.1. Taxonomy (NCBI): domain Eukaryota; kingdom Metazoa; phylum Xenacoelomorpha; order Acoela; family Convolutidae; genus Convolutriloba; species Convolutriloba macropyga. The sequence continues at coordinate 3,042,826 of NC_134477.1, forward strand.
GATGCTATTAATTTGTCCCATTTTTTTAATAGGATACCCTCGTAGACAAAATAGAGATAAAAAGAAAATAAAAAGGCTAATTTTTGGTCCCTTGACAAATTTTTCAAAAGGTTTATGCTGGATTAGGTTTTAAATGATTTTCCTCTAACCCCTTGTTATCCTTTCGAAACACCTTTCATTACTAAATTGATCAAAAATATTGCTTTACAAAAACTAAAAGAAGTTGTATATTCATTTGATATTATTGTGGCAAAAAGTAACCGATGTACCCTATCAACAGCAAATTTATCGTTTTGTTGAAAAAAACGGCAAGCAAGCTTTTCTCTGATTTCAATCAGATGGTATCTAGTGTCTGTTGTTGTTTTTCAAGAGGGACAGAAATCCTTTTCCTATTTTGCGAAATTTTGACCAATTTGCAATAATTGCTGCAGAACAAAACATAAATTTTTAGATGTCTTGTTTAGCAGTACAATCCACAGCGAAAAATAATCAGTGTTAAGAAAATCACAACATAATGGTGGTTTACGACGTCAGAACTGATATTAAATTGGTGAAATCATTTACTAATCGTCCTCTTCTATTTTAAATTGTTTGTGTCATAGTTAATTCATCAGAAAAATAAATTTTTGCCCCGTATTCTGCCTGGTTACTTACTTTTATCCTAGCCATAACCAAAACTTTTTTGGAATTACAGTGTGCAAAAATTTTGATGCAGGTATTGCACAGCTTGGCTGCTAGAGAAATCAATCTTTTTAAACCCATTTTAATTTCTGAAAAAAACGCTCATTTTTGTTATGAATATAAATCTATTCACTGGGTTACTATGCGCAAAGATCAAACCAATAGCAAATTATTTGCCTTATTTCTTACTTATACAGCAGCTAAAAGTAATTAATTGTCAAATTGAATCTCAGAATATTGTTTGATTTTAACGCATTGAAATCCGTCTAATAACTGCCCTACTTTGAGTATACCTACACCTCATAAACGAAGGAAAAAGAACATTACTGCGTGTCCATTTGTTCTTTACTAAATTGGAAACAGGTAGAACATTGCCCGAAACTGCATCAAACTTCAAAATTAACTTGTTTAGGCATTTGAGCACGCTTGCCACAAGTTGAGAAATAAAAAACTTCTATTGAAAAGCCGGCCTCTTAAAGCAATTTTCCATCTAGCATTCTCCTGCAGCCGACATTTTCAAAATTTGATTAGTGATAACTATATGATATCAGATCTTAAAAAACATTTTGTCTTCCAGGCGGATATTTTTGTTGAATTCGAAAAGAGTCAAGTTTAATTTTTCTTGTGTCAATTCCTGCATGCTATTATTTCGTTCCCATTGGTTTATAGGATACCCTCCGAAACAAAAGAGAAACAAAAAGGAAAACGCACAGTCCAATATTTGGTGCCGGGACAAGTTTTTCAAAAGATTTATGTTGGATTAGGTTTTACCTTATTTTACTAAACCCGTGATATCCTTTCGAAACACCTTTCATTACTGATCAAACCTCTTGCTTTACGAAAAGTAAAAGAAGTTATATAACACTTTGAAATTATTGTGGAAAAAGAATGCGATGTTATGCGATGCTATCAGCAATTTTACCATTTTCTTATTAAAAAAATAGTTAGGTTTTGCTCTGATTTCAATCAGATTGTATCTAGTGTCTGTTGATGTTTTTCAAGGGGGCACAGAAATCCCTTTCCCATTTTGCAAAATTTAGACTGATTTGCGGCAATGGCTGCAGTACAAAACATAAAATTCTAGATGTTTTGTTAAGCAGTACAAACTGCAGCGAAAAATAATCAGATTTTAAAAAAATCACAACATGATGATGGTTTACGACGTCCGAACTGGTATTAAATTAGTGAAATCTTTTGCTGGTCTTCCGTTTTGTATTTTAAATGATATGTGTTGTCTTTTATGTCTTCAGAAAATAAGTTGAAGAACCGTATTCTGACTGGTTAGGGAGTTTTATCCCAGACATAACCAATTTTTTTTGGAATTACAGAGTGCAAACATTTTGATGTAAGGAGTGCACAGCTTAGCTGCTAGCGAATATGTTGCTCTCGATTTCTGTAAATTTGTTTTTGAACAAACGGTTTAAAATTGGTTTAGATTAATTCATTTATGATTGCTGCAAAGTTAGATTTTATGGTTAAATTATTTAATTCATTTAAAATTATTAGTGTTTCCGTATTCTAGACTAAAACAATCCTTCATTTTTTCCGATTTAGATCAGAGTGCAACAAATATGAGATGACACTTAACAATTGAATTTTTTATCAATGGGGCCTATAATACTATACATTATTTTCTAACAAACAAGTTGATTAATGCTGTGTAATGGTGATTTATTTTTTGTTCATTAAGTCATCTGGATTTTAGCATTTTAGCTCTGCCAATTGTTCATTTGGATGACCGAAATAATATAAAGAGATATCGGTAGTAGTAACGTTTACACCATGGAAGATCGGGGGGGGGGGGTTGTCATCCCATGTAAGAGATAGGGTTGTCCTGAGGACAACCCTACCTTTTGCATTGGGAAGGACAACCCAACCCGATACATGCGCTATGACAACCCAACCTTTTGCATGGGCTAGGACAATCCAACCTTTTACATGCAGGGACAACATAACTTTTTACATGTAACAGCCGAATTATTATCCAAACATTTTACCCCTTTATTGAGGGAGAATTGACAAAGGGATTAAGGGGATTGGGTTACTGTCTAGAAATTACCATTTCTGAAATAGTGCGCGATGACAACAATTGCTACGGTGGATTTGGATAGTATTCATGAGATATACAAGAAAGTGAAAAAAGAATATTCGCAATACGGTGAAAGATTTTTGTATTTTTTAGCAACTTGCTTGTATTTGGATCCTGACCTCGATTTGGAAATTGCATTGAAATTGAGACCGTATGGTGGATTGATTGGGATTGACAATTCTTCGTTAGACGTTTATTTCAAAAATTTTAAAATTTTAAGACTACATGCAATTCTTCATGATGCTTGTGGTTTTGTTTATGAGTACAGTGAAAAGGGACCCGGTTATTCATACATTTTACCCTGTCCAGTCACAAATGAATATGTGGGTCATGTGACTGGTATTGCTTTTTGTTTTTACTTAAAGACTTTCAAAAACCATTTATTCAATCGATTGGAATGTTGACTGCAAGAGTGGTTGTTCTTGACTTTGAAGGCTTTCGAAGCAAAAAATCTGATTTTATTGTGAAAGAGCTAGCCATAACTTGCAATAACTACACGGATACAATTTCATTCTCACCTCCGCACTCATTCAATTCTCTTACTTTGAGTGAACAAAAATCTTATCAGTGGGTTTCAAAATACCTTCATGGTTTGGATTGGGAAAAGGGAGATTACCCATATTGCTATTTAAAACAAATTCTTCAAAGTGTAGTGCTTCGATTTCCTCTATCAGATTTTTATGCGAAGGGTGTAGAGAAAACCGATACGTTGCAAAGATTGCTTCAGAGAAAAGTTACAAACCTTGAGGATTTGTTATGCCCCAAAATTGAACATTTGAGTTTCTATCGGGAGACCCCAATTTGCGACTTGCATTCAACAACTTGCCCAAAACGACAGAAAAACAAACATTGTGCGAGGAAAAAGGCCCAATTGTTCTACTACTGGCTGATCCATGAACAACGGTCGATTAGAAAAGACAGCACCGTCTGTACTCCAAGTGAATTTGTCTCCAAATTTTATCGTTTACAGTTGCTTAACGGCTGAAAATCAATTGACTGTTACACTAGTCAAGGAGGAAAAAATTGACAGTCGGGAACAAACTGTATTGAGGAAACAGCAAGTTGTTTGCACAGGAGCCGAAATAGAATCCTTCAAAAAATATCTTTCACTCTTAGAATATTTTCAACTGTATCATGTCTATGAAAGAGAAAATGCAAAGAATGAATCTAACCCCTTTACCTATGCCCAAGCGGTCAGTTCCAGTGCAAGTGCCTCTAAACGATGACAATCTGCCTAAGGAAATTAAGCAGCTTGTAGAACAAGGATGTGTGGATTCAGTTACGTATTACGGGATGGAGTATGGCATGAAAGCAAGCTACACAGTTGTTTACAAAAAAGAGGGCAAAAACTCTCATTATACAACTTATGAATTTTTTATAGTAGACTAACAATATTCTTGTTGATTTTTAAATTTAATTATTTTGTTTTAATTCATTTTTGAAAAAAAAACGTTTTCTCCATGAGTTCAACTGCGGATCAGTTAGATTCGGGAGGTGGCATAACCGATTTGGTTTTTGATGAGAATCAACAGGAAAGGAGATCTTGGAGATTTTGCAATTCAAGAGTACCACGATCAGAAGTTGTTTATTTCACTCAAATTTTCATTATAGTTTTTCTTATTGCAGTATCTCTTATCAAATTGGTATTTTTTCCATTGGATTGCGAGGAGTCAACATTTTGGTTTTCGCTCCTCTCTTGCACAGTCGGCTACGCACTTCCAAACCCAAAGCTATGAATAAAATTATTTCAACGAGCGATCGACTATTTATGGCAGTGTCTGGTCCATCTTGCTGTGGAAAAACTGAGCTGATTTTCAAAATGTTACTTCAAAACACTTTTTCACCAAAATTTCAATCCATTTTTTATTTCTATCAGCATGAACAACCAAAATTTGAGTCCTTAGAGAGAAAATTGAATATACAGTTTAAAAAATTTACAAGTTTTGAAATTATCTCAGAGTTAGAAGACTGTCTTCTTGTTTTTGATGATTCATGCGAAGAAATTTTTAACGATAAAGAGTTTTCAAAACTTGCGACTGCAGGTCGTCACAAATTATAAGTGTTATTTACGTTAAGCACAATTTATTCCAACAAAGCAAGTGGTCGAGAACAATCGACTTGAATACAACACAATTTATTTCATTCAAATCACCACGTGACGTTCAACAAATTGGTTTAATTGGTCGACAGCTCAACAACACACAATTTTTTAAAGAAAGTTACGAGCTAGCTACCAAACAGCCTTTTGGTCATTTATTAATTGATTTAGACCCAAAGACGTCGGACGTTTTGCGATATTGCTCAAACATTGTGCCTCCAGGACCATCAATTTTCTACTTACCGTCTGCGAAAGCTGTAATAACAAATCTAACAAATGAAACAGAGAGAACTATGTATGCTGCGGCAAATGCTTCAGTCAAGCGACATCAACTTAAAAAAACTGATAAAGACAGCCTCTAAAAACTTTATTCGATTTCTCTGCGAGTGTTTTCTCAACGTAGTCAACGGTAATGTTGAAATTAATAAAAAACTAATCGAAAATCACGAAAAATCATTTCGAAAAATATTATCCAAACAAACAGGTTTGAGGGAAAAGAAAAGAATTCTTGGCAGAGAATCAGAACTGTTAAAAGCCGTTGGTCTTTCCTGTTATTTCTACTTGATGAAATCATAATGCATACAGAAGAGTTCATTTTAATTCCAAAACGAATGTTTATAACAAAGCAACACCAAAAGAGCGAAATTATTGAAAACCCACAATATAAAAACAAAGCTATTCAGTTATCACTTATGCAACGGAACAAGCTAAGGGAAGATATAGGAAAAACGGACAGAGTGATCCAACCAGATCCAACAAATATTGAACGAGATGTAGATAAAGCAGATAGAGTGGTCCAAACAGATCCAACAATTTTTAACGAGGAAGAAAAAATGGAGGCTTCTAGTGATGATAGTGAAACGGATCCAATTGTTACAAAAAAGCCTACAGTTGAATCATTTGAGTCGATTTTGAAAAACGTTAAATTAAAAGAAACTCACAAATTCAAACGTGCAGAAATAGTACTTGATTTTATTCTCCAATCAAACCAAATCACTATTGGGGAAGAGAGCCAACTAATTTACATTGACAATAAACCCACGGATCTACAAGTTTCATCTTTTTTGTATGATTTGCAACAACCAATCAAGAAAATTGATCAAGAGGCATATTCAAAAATCTTTTTAGTTCTTCGACTTGAGCCTGATCTTGTCTCAAACACTTACGCCAAGCAAATATTGGAAAGCCATGAGAGCGAACAAGAATTTTTCCCAACGCAACAAAGTCCGCAAACAGGACGCGGTACTTCAAAACGAACCACAACAGAAAAAGAGAAAACAAACCAAACGACAAAGCAAAAAAAAGGCCAATCAGAAAAAGTGGTCTCGTTTCGTCTTCTGACAGAAAAACTTTAGAACAACTGTACTCGAGAGGTCCTGCATCGTTTGGAAGCTCAAAGCGATTACAAAAACACAGCAAAATGTCATTAGCAAAAGTCAAGTCTTATTTAGATACCAAGCCCTCCTTCACAAAACACCGCTCGCATTGAATGCAATTTCCCAGACTAAAAGTGATTGTGAAAGATATCAATGAAATTTGGTCATTGGATTTAGCATATGTTGACAACCTTGCAAAATACAATCGCGATGTTAAGTACCTTTTGATAGCAGTTGATTGTCTGTCACGGTACCTTAGAGTAGAGCCATTGAAAACAAAGAGAATCAGAACTGTTAAAAGCCGTTGGTCTTTCCTGTTATTTCTACCTGATGAAATCATAATGCATACAGAAGAGTTCATTTTAATTCCAAAACGAATGTTTATAACAAAGCAACCCCAAAAGAGCGAAATTATTGAAAACCCACAATATAAAAACAAAGCTATTCAGTTATCACTTATTCAACGAAACAAGCTAAGGGAAGATATAGGAAGAACGGACAGAGTGATCCAAACAGATCCAACAAATATTGAACGAGATGTAGATAAAGCAGATAGAGTGGTCCAAACAGATCCAACAATTTTTAACGAGGAAGAAAAAATGGAGGCTTCTAGTGATGATAGTGAAATGGATCCAATTGTTACAAAAAAGCCTACAGTTGAATCATTTGAGTCAATTTTGAAAAACGTTAAATTAAAAGAAACTCACAAAGTCAAACGTGCAGAAATAGTACTTGATTTTATTCTCCAATCAAACCAAATCACTATTGGGGAAGAGAGCCAACTAATTTACATTGACAATAAACCCACGGATGTACAAGTTTCATCTTTTTTGTATGATTTGCAACAACCAACCAAGAAAATTGATCAAGAGGCATATTCAAAAATCTTGTTGGTTCGTCGACTTGAGCCTGATCTCGTCTCAAACACTTACGCCAAGCAAATATTGGAAAGCCATGAGAGCGAACAAGAATTTTTCCCAAAGCAACAAAGTCCGCAAACAGGACGCGGTACTTCAAAACGAACCACAACAGAAAAAATGAAAACAATCCAAACGACAAAGCAAAAAAAGGCCAATCAGAAAAAGTGGTCTCGTTTCGTCTTCTGACAGAAAAACTTTAGAACAACTGTACTCGAGAGGTCCTGCATCGTTTGGAAGCTCAAAGCGATTACAAAAACACAGCAAAGTGTCATTAGCAAAAGTCAAGTCTTATTTAGATGCCAAGCCCTCCTTCACAAAATACCGCTCGCATCGAATGCAATTTCCCAGACTAAAAGTGATTGTGAAAGATATCAATGAAATTTGGTCATTGGATTTAGCATATGTTGACAACCTTGCAAAATACAATCGCGATGTTAAGTACCTTTTGATAGCAGTTGATTGTCTGTCACGGTACTTTAGAGTAGAGCCAATGAAAACAAAATATGCAACAGAAGCAGCTAATGCATTCAAAAAAATGATCAAACATAAACAACCCGAGAAAGTATGTTTTGATGATGGAACAGAATTTCTCGGAGCTTTCAAAAGACTGTGCAACTCACGAGCAATTCATTTGTATAGCACTTTTAGTGAAAAAAAGTCTGTTTTTGCCGAACGGAATATTCGTTCACTGAAAAATATCATTCATAGGTACCTTGAAGAAAAATGGACATATTCGTACATCGACAAATTAGAAGACTTTGTGAAAACAATAAATTCACGTGTTAATCGGATAACTAAGCTTGCACCAAACAAAGTTACAAAAAAAGACGTACCACGGCTTGTGTCCTTGAGCGCTGAAACAACTGTTTCCCAAAAACCTCGTTTCTTTGTTGGAGATTTTGTCAGAATTGTCAAAAAAGACAAAGCTTTCAGAAAAGGCTACGAACAATCGTTTACTGACGAAGTTTTTGAGATAACAGATATTCCGACATTATTTCCGCCATCATATTCCCTCATTGATGCAAACAAAGAACAAATAGAAGGAAAATTTTATCAATCAGAATTGCAGCTTGTTCGTGTAAAGGAAAATGAGTAGAAATCGTTTTGACGATGAGTTCACTGTGCATGTTATTTCATCCGCTTCTATGCAAATATTTGGGTCAAACACTCTGGCCTCTTTTCGCAATTTTTTCAATGATGAAATTCAACTCTCTGGTGACTGGAGGGTGGCTCTTAGTGAAATAACTTTTCCGACAAAAATTGAGCACGTCGTGAATGGAGATTTAATAGCATACAGTCTTAAGGGATACGAAGACTCGCAATAAATTTCGTCTGATGCTAGTGTCATTTCTCGGCCTTACAATGGAGAAAAACTGTCCTTCATGACTGGTAATTTTGACAATATTAATCAACTTCTGGGTACTATCAAGCGAACAGTTGGATTACCCAATTTTTCGTTTCGAGAAATCAAGAGTACTGGAAAATACGAAATAATTTTTGGTAAATATGAAGGAATCACTTTTCCTAGTGAGGAAATACCTAGCATTGTGGGCTTTACCGGAATTCCAGATGGACGCGGTGTACATATTGGTTACAAAATGGATTCAGTTACATCAAATAGATTAATGAAGAGTGATGAGACAAAAGCATAATTTGGAGAATTTCCTGCTGATCTTTGCGCGGGAAAGCACCTAATATTCATTTACACAAACATTATTGAGTATCAGTATGTGGGTGACGCAAAAGCTCCGTTATTGCGTGTCATTGATTCAAAACAACGTCTGAAAAACGGTAGCGTGTGCGAACTTGAACCAACACATCGAATTGTTTTTTCAAATTTAGACTATAAAAAACTGTTATCAAACACTATACAATCAATTTCCATTGAGCTTCCCACTGAGACAGGACAATTGGTTCCTTTTTCGGGAACAGGTAAAGTTATTTTAACTTTACAATTCAAGAAGTTTTCTGACTAGGATGGATTCCTATTATGCTAATCAGGTAACATCATTGCCGCACTTCTCCGGACACTATAGACAAAGGGGAATTGGGTTTGGGGCTTTAGCAGCGGGAATTGGACGCGTTGCTTTACCATTGGCTCGACGTTTTATTTTACCGGCTGCAAAACGTATCGGGAGAGAGCTTTTAAAACAGGGTGTTCCCGAACTTGTAGATGTAGTCTCAAAGAAAAAGTCACCAAAACAAGCCTTGAAAAACACAGTCTCAAACACTATCAAAAAACAAACAGGTGGACGAGCGCGACAACAACGACCAAGGAAACAAATTGGAAGCCGTTCAAACAAGTTAACAAAACGGCGTAAAACCTCGTTCATTTCAAAGTCAAGAGCTCCAAAAAGAAGTCGATCAGATATTTTTGCAAAGGTGAAAGATGATCGCTAATTTATTACCATCTGAGGCAACTCACAGTTCCCTCGATCTGTTCGAGAAACCATCCCTCTTAGTAACATTTGATGGAAGTTTTTGTCAAAAACTGGGCCCGGTGTATAGCCCCAATGGTCCAATGTTGGAGTTTGAAGTTGCTGGCGATAGAAACAACTTTATTGATTTACAAAAAATATTCCTCGAAGTCAAATGTAAAATTGTTCAGTCGTCCGAAGCAAATTTAAAATATGACGGTACAGCTGCTGCAGATGTGACTAAAACTGACGCTCCCTACTTTTGCAAAAATGTGCTGCATTCACTGTTCTCTGACTGCACAGTGTCAGCCAACGGACTAAAAATATCGAATGCAAATGGAAATTATGCTCACAAAAGTTTTATTGAGACTGAGTTTTCACACAACAAAGACGCAAAAAACACTTGGTTAGCTTGTCAAGGCTACTCGTATGAGGAAAATCCGGGAGCCTTATCAACTACTGAAGTAAATAGAAGAAAAGCGTTAGTCAGACAGTCAAATGAATGCACGTTTTATGGAAAGGTTGCAGTCGACTTTTTCACATGTGACAGGCATCTAATGAGTGATGTAACTCTTCGGATTGCTTTTCGAAGATCAATTGATGACTTTGTTATTATGTCAGATGATGCCGCTAAGCATTATAAAGTGAAAATTGTCGAGGCAAATTTGTATGTGCGCAAGATGACTTTGAACGATGACGTCGTGTCGGCCATTGAAAAAACCTTGCTTTCCAGCCCGGCCTCCTATCCGTACCTTGAAACCCTAACAAAAACATTTTTGGCTTCTACTGGTCTGCACAGTTGGAAACAAGAAGACATATTTGCCAGGGAACCAATCCGAAGACTAGCTTTATGTCTGAACACAAACGAAGCTTTTCTCGGTAACAACAGACAGAATCCATTTCATTTCCGAAAATTTGATTTGGAACAGATTTATATCTATCGAAATGGAATACCAGTCGCTGATAGTCCAATATCAACAAATGATGACAAACGGCTTTACTTCAATACAATATCAGACTTAGCCTATTTTGACAATGGTCATGGCATAAGTTTGACGGACTACCCAAACCATTTTATTATGGTTTTTGACTTGACCAGTACTCAACAAGCTTCTCACGATTTTATTCATCCCGAGCTAACAAATTGCTCAATTTCGATCGAGCTGAAATTTTCGGCTGCCTTGCCCAACAATATTGAAATATTCATTGTTGGCGAAAAAGCTAGCACAGTTTTTGTGGATTCTGCGCGCCGGGTTTCAAAAAATCACATTTTAACCAACTAATGGATGAAGACGACATCAATGACCTACTTCAAAAATGTAGAAAACTGAAATACAAATTTTGTGGTGTATTCGCTGCAAACAACTTTCCCCAAAAATTCCCCAAAAACAGTTTTCTCATCGTAAATGCTTCGCCCTCGAACAACCCTGGTACACACTGGCTTCTTCTATGTAATCGAAACAAAAAAATTATTTTTGCGGACCCCTTGGGACAATCGATTATTGCCTATAGAGACTTATATCGCAGACTCTCTGACACTAATGCACAAATATGTCAATTTCTCGAACATCAACCAATTCAGAGTCAAAACTCAGAACTGTGTGGACTTTTTTGTATTTATATTGCGCATGTTATATTTAGTAAAAGACAAATTGTAAAAATTAATGATGTTCAATTGCTTCGCTTTGCTCTTCATATGATGTTTTAATATCTGTTGAATAAAATTTTTTTTTCAAAATTTTATTTTTTCTTCAAATACAAGACGAACAAATAGTAACTCAGAATCAATATCTAATTTTCCATAACCACTCACAAATGTGTCCATAACTTTACAAAAAGCACCAGAATGAGGACCACTTAAAATGTTTTCAACTCGTTTTAAAATTTCTGTACAAATTTGATCAGTTTGAGTTTGTTCATGGCCGGTTTCTGCTGAGATGGTATTGTGGATTGTTTTCTGTGCGATTCCTGTAGTTTTTGTGGCCATCGTTTTTGTCGTCGTCAACATCTTTGCTGTGTTTGAAATTGAAAGACGCTTGTGAACCGTTGCTGGGTCAATTTTTTCTCCTGTTTTGTCATTGAAGTCAACGGCTAACTTCAACTTTGTAAATACTTCTCCATTCGTTTCCAGTTTTGAAGAATTTGAAAACAGGTGTTTGAAAGTTGTGAAAAGACAGGGGACAGCAAAAGATTTGTTTTGCTTTGTACAGCCAATATCAGTTGAACTATCAATCAAAAGGTGAAAATGGTTAGTTGCTATTTGGCAAAACTCAGACTCAAAGTGAGGACAAACTGCATAATTATTCAAACTCGTAATGTCTGTTGGCTTTTGATCAACAATTTTGAATCTAAATTGTTTCTGAAATTGTTTGAAATAACTTGGAGAACGTTCAAACATTGCTTCCACCATCCTTGCTCTCGAGCTTAGGCCTTTCATTTGGTGGCGGTTTTGTTGAACAGTCTTTTGATGATTTTTCTTCTGATTCAAGTATCTTCTCTGCCGTATTGACCAAACTCCCAAATTCTTGCAGAGTTAACGAAATTCTCTGTTCAAACTCGTATTCTTCTGCTGCTTTTTTAAACAGTTTCAGAAACACATACGTTCCTGTCTTTTCATAAGTTTTCAGCGTTGCCCTTATTAAACGCTTATCAGTTTTGGAAATATCAAAATAACAATCTCCTAATTCTGTATCTTTAGTGGAAGTGAAAGGCATAGTGTGCAACTTGTTTTTATCACTTTCAGGTACTCTAATGTGTAAAGATTCAAACTAATGGCGGCGGCAAGTTGGGATTAAACCAGTGTAGTCATTTTGTCTCATTAAATCCAGCTGACATGTGAATACAGAGTCAAGTACGCCTATGGCGTACTTGATTCTGTCTCTTGCATTTACATTGGATTGCATATTTAATTTCAGATTTGACCATAGATAAGGTTTCCCTACTGAAATGGTTAGTGGTACCACAAAAACTGAAACAGATGTGACCCTAGGTGTGACGACCACAGGTTGAATTTAGCGTGAACGTGCAGAAAATTCAAAACAGATGTTAACCTAGATAAGAATCGAAACCAATATAATTCAACTGGTTTTAACGTTATAACACATGAAAATTAAAAACAGATGTGACCCTAGGTGTGACGACCACAGGTTGAATTTAGCGTGAACGTGCAGTAAATTCAAAACAGATGTTAACCTAGATAAGAATTGAAACCAATATAATTCAACTGGTTATAACGTTATAACACATGAAAATTAAAAACAGATGTGACCCTAGGTGTGACGTGAATAAAACGTTGAATTTAGTGGGAACGTACAGTATTAGTAATTCAAAACAGTTGTTAACCTAGATAAGAAATGCAATGCAAAGTTAACTTGGTTTCTACGTTATATTAATTAGAAATTAAAAACAAATGTGATCCTAGATCAGCGGTGTGTTAAAAACGTATTTGCACTACTAAAATTATTGCGTTCATTTCCTTTGGTTCTTCTTGCTAAACAGTCAGTCTCTACTTGAAACCTTTTTGTTCCTCTTGCTAAACAATTTCACTCTCTACTTGAAACTAGTGTTATATTTTGATCGTTATAATGTCTGTAAAAATTCTTTCTGAATCTGCAATTTCCCGAGAACGAACTCTTGTTTATCAGACATTGTACGAAAACTTTGTCGTCTTGATTCAGCAGAAAAAAATTGGCGATGTTTGGACAGTATACCAGCATTGTCTAATTCCAAAACTCTTTATCAATGCAATTGCGGCTCTACCTAACAAAACGGAGCCTTCTGAGAGCAGCATTATTACTTCGGGTGGGTTATTGCCTCCCAAAACTACGCCTGCTTTTGAAAATCACGATGTTGATACCTTGACAGACGAAGTGCGGAGGATATTCTATCGCTACGATTGTGAGTGTGTTCCACTTTGTGAAAATCAACTCGGAGTTTATCGAGCATGCGACGAATTAGCAGATATGTGGGGACTCAAGTCTGCGCCCGATTCTCCCACCAGTCTCACAAGTGTGCCAGTGACGCCTGCAGTGGACCCTAGTCCTACAGTTACACCGACTCCTAGCCCATCCCTGTTTGCGGAAATCAGTAAAAGTTATCAAGAAAAGTTTTGCAACGGAAATCAAGATTTCGACTTGAACATTTTATCCGGGACAAGCTTTCATACCCCACAGCAATCAAATTCAGCCCTATTTGAAACGCCGGAAAGCGGTGAGACACCGCAAGTTTGTACTGCTCCTAAAAAACGAAGACCAGAAAGCAACCTGATGGATATATTTGATATTTAAAACTAAAACTATAAATATATGCGTGCTTTAGATTGCTCAATAGTTGTGTATATGACATTCATTCAATTGTGTATCTGACATTTATTCAATTGTGTTGATTGCCTTTGTACAATTTTTGATATAGACTTAAAACACAATAAAGATCTTCAACCTTTTCATAAGGAATTGAACAAGTTCAATCATGTCCCAAAAGAACACTGCACTTTGAGGAAATTTTATATGGTTGAGTAAGGTCATTAAACAAAAAAAAATAGATTTCTACCGCTCTTTAGTTATTAGACTTGTCTATTTAATGTTTTAAGGTTTGTTCAAATCATAGTTCAAAAAATGAAATTTTTTGAAATATTTCAAAAAAATGAAGAATTTGCGAAAACGATAAATAAGAAGAGAAAGAACGATAATTAATCAGGAAACCGAAGAATACCTTTGCTTCAATTAGGTTTGCAGTGAAAAGCTCTTGTTTGGAGGAAAAGTTTGCAACAAAAAATTTGAATATTAAGAGCGAATCTAAAATTCAACAAAAAGTGGTTAACAACTGAAATTGTCATTCTGGTGATTTTGTGGTAAAACAAGGAGCTTTTGCCAGCATTGAAATTCCAGTGAGATTGGTCCAGTGTTTGTTCTTTTACTGTTTTCACTAAACAAAAGTTTAAAACTTTCAAACTTGTGTTATTTGCATAAATATTTTGACCGTTTTTCTTGAAATCAAAAAAACTTTTTTTTTGCTTTATATCAGCTGAAACTCATGATCATCCAAAACGAGAGTGACTTAGCGATGATTCCAATGAGTAGTGTGCTATTGATCGCTGTAACAGGTACCATCTTTCTATCAAAAACAGTCTTTTTTTTTCAACAATTTTTACAAAAATAACAAAATATTTTTTTGTAATGATCCGAAAGCAATGAAAAATTTATCTCAAATGAACGGGGATAGGCTCATACGATGGACAATTGTCCCCGCTATCAAAGATCTCAGAAGTTCCAGGTTAAAAATGTTACTGCAACATGGTTTTTTTTGCATTTTTTCTTTTGTTATTTTAGTTAATCCCTCTTAATCCCTAAAAGTGAAAAAATGCCATTTTTTAACATGAAGGAGACATTTTTACCCTTACTAAACAGAAGTTTTTCTGTAATGGGAACTTGTTGGAGAGCTGATGAAGTAACATGCGTATAACGTTTTTCTTTATTCTTGGAGAAAAAGCCTAATCCCCTTAATCCTTTTGATCAAAAAAATTGAAAAATTTAAAAAAAGTGATGTTTTCTTTCAATTGTTTACACAAAATTTTCATATAGGAACACTCCATCAACAAAGAGGTCCTCCTGTGCTTCTCAGTCATATTTGCCAACACATGAACCCCTGGTAAAGTCCATTATTTAGAGGTTAAAATCTTCTGAAAAAGCTCGGCTTTCGATGCAGTTTCAACTGATGTTTCCTGATGGCCTTGGTGACTCCAGGACTTGTTTTCTTGTATGATACACCTTAATATAGACCCTTAGTGTAGATGCCTTTATATGCTCCTTAGCATGCATGCTTCCGCGACATGTAACAAGAACTTTATCAATTTCGAAATTTTCAACTTTTACTAAAGTTATTTTTAATTGTATATTAAAACCATAAAAATGGAAGGTACGTTTAATCTGCATGCTTTTTAAACCATTTTTTGTGTTTAACTTCTGTCTCTGCTTAGACTGAGTGATAATCATTTTTAAGTTTGAGTTTGATTTTTGGCGCGCTTTCAAGTTTACTTCAATTTGATTGGCTAATTTCAAATTCAAATTTGCGCGCGCAAACTTTCAAACTTTGCACAGCATAACAGTCAGCTCAGATTGAAATCAGCCATATTTGAAAACTCTTGCATTGAGAAACCGTTTGTTCAAAATTATCTTGAAAATGCCAGAAAAGTGTAACTTTTGTGACAACGTTTACAGCAACAAAAGTAACCGTGCTCATCATGAACGCACTGTTCATGCTGATGAGAAAGGTATACCCGTATACCGCTGTTTAATTTGTCCAGTTACTCGCCGTCAATTATGTGAAATTCAAAGTCACCTCTCTGACTGCCATGGTAGATTTACAAATCTTTGTCATTATTGTAATCTTGCTTTCAACGACAAAAACTCGTTTAACGAACACATCAGAAAACAACACGTGTTACCTGTTCTTGACAACTCGAGAGTTGACAATCCAATTGTGCATCAACAGGGACAAAAACAACAACAACAACAACAACAACAACAACAACAACAATGAGGTACCCTCACAGAGTCAGCCTTTAGAAAGAGTCTCCAGTCTTATCGTATTGTAGATAGTAACAACACCGTCGGCCTTCTCGATTTCATGACTGCTCAGAGAGATGAAATCAGTGACATTATAGAACAAAAAACATTGAACGAAGGTCCACAAAAAGTTCAATTCAGTGCGAAACTATCACTTCATAAAGAAGCGCGCGACAGCGGAGAAGCATCGGATATTGATATCTACGCCAATTCTGAAATGACCCCTGTTCATCATCGATTATCTAACGAAACGTTTTTTCACATGATGGAAAAGATGCTTACTGTCCTCTTCGTGTTCGCATCTAATGGAAGTGGTTGGATTCTTCAAAAAATTCTATAGGTTGATTTAAAATTCGTTAAATTTTCGCCAATACGTGGTTCATCTTTTATTGAGCTGCCCCTCTGTCTTCGCAATCAACGGTATTTACTGAATATACGCAACCATGATGATTTCGAACGTTTCAACTACTGCTACACCACATGGTACCACGAACTGCACGGACCAAACTTAGCTGACCCTTCCCGAGACATCAGAACACAATTGACTAACCCGGCTACATATAGGAAACCTGAGGCTACCAAACCCCGTGGTGAGTTTTCTATGCCCATGGGCTTTCACGATATACATCAGTTCGAAATCATGAATGACGTGCAGGTCAATGTGTTTCAATTTTCAAAAGGAGACCTCCTTCCTATGTACCTTTCTAATAACAGAAACATCGAACCAACGATTGATCTTCCACTCCTGTTTAACGAAGATGTACATCATTATGTTCTTATCAATAACCTCATTAAACTGGTATGCACTGTGAAAGAAAAACAGTTCACAAACAGATTGCGTCTGTGCAGGAAGTGTTTTGCTTTTTCCCACTCTGAAGAGCACCATCAAGTTCACGATGATGCATGTCGAAACCATGCACCAGCAACAATAAAGATGCCCGGCGATGATAAAAATTCTTTCCGGTTCAAAAACTTTAAGGCCCGATGGTTTGCTCCATTTACTATTTACTTCGACTTTGAGTCGTTTCTAATGCCAGTCTCATCTTGTCCAGCTAATCCGGATGCGTCTTCAACTGAAGTTATCTAACAACACATACCCTCCGGCTTTGCTCTAACTTTGATTGAGAACGGTTTTTCAACACCAAAAGAATTCGTTATCGACAGCTCCGAAAACTGCATGACAAATTTCATTAAAAAACTACATGAGATGGCGCGAGAAGTATACTATTCAAAGAGACGCTTTCCGATATATTTGGGAAACAAGTACCAAATCGAAGTAGTATAGTTGACTGTTGGATATGTGAAGAACCTTTCGGACCCGAAGATACAAAAGTGTTGGACCATTGCCATCACAGCGGGGATTTCCTTGGTTTTGCACATGAAAAGTGCAACTGGATAAGACGCACAATCAATTTCACTCCCGTAATTGGTCACAACATCGCTAACTACGACCTTCACCACGTATGCTTGGCACTTCGAGAAATTGAGCCATCAACAACAATAAACGTCATCCCATCTACAGATGAGAAGTACATATCGATGACGTTCGGTGTCCTAATCAAAACAGTCACGGGGAGAGATGGAAAAGTCAGAAAAATTTACGAATATTTACGTTTCATCGATTCTTTCAAGTTTTTACTACATCCCTTGAAAAGTTAGTTGCTAATCTACCCGCTTCGGCTTTCGCAATTTTCGATTCAATTTTCGATAGCGATCAGTCAGTTGATGCTCTAAGTTCGATTAAAGAGAAAGGAATATACCCCTATTCGTACATGACTGACCGTTCAAAGTTCGCAGAAACAGAACTTCCCCCACTCGAAAAGTGGAAAAACAGCTTAGACAATGGAAAATTGCAAATTACAGAGGAAGAACTACAAAAAGCAAAAACTGTTTTCGAGACTTTCCAATGTCGTAACCTTGAAGACTACCATAACTTATATCTGAAGTGCGATACACTTTTGCTTGCGTGCGTGTTTGAAGAATTTCGGAGACCGTGTATGAACACCTATGGACTGGACTGTGCACATCACTACAGTGCCTCAAACCTCGCTGGTGATGCATTTCTCAAAATTTGCCGGGCCAATATTCAATTGTTGACAAATCGAGAACACCTGGAAATTGTTGAAAATATGATTAGAGGAGGTCTCACCTCGGTGTACGATGAACGTTACTTCAAGGCGAACAACAAGTACATGGAGAATTATAACAGTGCGCTCGAGTCTACTTTTGGTTTCATGGTAGATGCTAACAACCTGTATGGTGGCATCATGAAAACAGAACATCTACCCGTTGGTGACTTTTTGCTGGTGGAAGTCCCACTCGAGCAGGTACTCAATACACCGACTGATTCTCGCATAGGTTACATCCTTGAAGTAGATTTGACGTACCCACACAATATACGAGACCTCCATCGTGATTTCCCTCTCGCGCCAACAAAGGAAATAGTACCCGATGAGTGGTTGAGCACTTACCAGAGAGAGTTGAAGTTCAATGTCAACATGCCGCGGTCATCTGTCCCCAAGTTACTACAAACCGTTACGGACAAAAAACGGTACACGCTCCATTACCGGAACCTTCAACTTTATGTACAACTTGGTCTGGTTGTTGACAGAGTACATCGCGTGCTCCAATTTTCACAAGAGAACTGGATGGAGCCATATATCAGATTAAACACGGAAAAAAGACAGACCGCGCGGAACAAATTCGAAGAAAATTTGTTCAAACTTATGAACAATAGCGCTTGTGGTAAAACCTGTGAGTCAAAAAGAAGGAGAATGAAACTTACCTTAGCGCAGAATGCAGATCAAGTGCTCCAGAATGTCTCACGCTTTACCTTCAAGACATTCGAAATTTTCGGCGAAAATTTAGCTGCTATCACGCACGACCCAAAGAGAATCTTTTGGGATAAGCCAACAATTGTTGGCGCGACAATTCTAGAATTAGCTAAATTTCAAATGTATAGGTTTCACTATAATATAATGAAGCCGCATTTTGATTGTCGCCTGCTATATTCTGACACAGACAGTCTTCTATATAAAATTCGATCTGACGATTTCTACAAGGAATTAGCAGCAAAGCCCAATGTTTTGTCGGAGTTTGATTTTTCAAATTACCCTAAGGAGCATCAACTTTTCAACAACAACAACAAACTCGTCGTTCTCAAATACAAAGATGAATTTGCCGGAAAACTCATCGACGAGTTTGTTTCGCTGAAGCCGAAGTTATATTCCATAACTTCAACAGGTAAAACAGATTTATGTTCATTTATAACTTTGGTGTTATTATGGTTAGTCATTATCACACATACATCACACTAAACTTTAAGAGAAGCAAGCAAGCATTTCTTTGAAAAACTTTCTGAGGACAAATTGATAAAACTTGTCGCAACCTTTTTGTATTTAGATTCCCGAAAAATTTCTGCAAAAGGTGTTACCAGAGCTGCCAGGGAACAATTAACGCACCAGAAATACAAAAACGCTCTGTTCCTCTCATCGACACTACGAACACCGAACAACAGAATTGTGTCAGACCGTCACGTTCTACAGACTGTTTCAATTAATAAATTGTCCCTGAGTCCCTTCGATGACAAACGTTTCATTCTTGAGGGCGGTATAAAAACTTTGCCGTACGGTCATGCCGACGCAATTGAAGCCACTGATCTTGAAAGTGATCCAGAGTGGGATGCACCGACGCAAGATGAAATCGAGGATCTCTTTGGGGAAGAATGGGAAACAGATAATGAGTCGGACAGCACGCTCCCTGCTTCTACTGAAAGTTGGCAGCCACCCGATCCTGCCCTTGAAAGTTGGGAGCCACCTGATCCCGGATTCAACAGAATAATAAACGAATCGGACTTGGATAGTGACGATAATGTCGATTTCGAGGCAGTAATTGACGAAGAATCTCCAATCAATTGTCCATTCATAGATTATGAAGCTGTTGAATCTGAGGACGGAAGAGAAAAAACCGATTCGGAGGAGGAAGAAGCAATACCACCGCGTAAAAGGGGTCGACGCACATAAAAAACAGCAATTTTCAGCCTTATTTTTACGTCTGTAATGGTTAAGATTGTGTTTTATGATTTATATTTCAATTGAAACTGTTTAACCTACTCTATTTTATCCCCATTTGTATATATTTTCCCTATGACACTTCAAAAGATTTAAATATTTGCATTTTTTTGTTCATTTCGTTCTAATTTTGTTGTAATTTTTCGTTAAAAATGGCTCAATTTTTGTTCAAAACCCATTTCAAAACTCTAACCTACCCGTGCTTAACACTGGTTTCAGTAACAACGCGTTTTGTCGTGATTTGTAACCTTTCGAATGTACAGATTTTGTGTTCAGTTTTGGTTCAATTTCTCAACCCAAGTTTGTGTTGTTTAGCTAAATTTCAATTGCTAGATTTGAGCAAATTGCGTGGTTTGGTTCTACAGTAAGTTCACAGTTTATATCCAGTCTTTCTGATAAGTCTAAATATTTCACTCTTTGATAAGAATAAATAATTCCCTCAAAGGAGGGGGGAAATGTTTGGATAATAATTCGGCATAAACTGAATAATTCCCTCAAAAGCGGGAAATGGAGGGGGAATAGGTTTGGATAATAATTCGGCCGGAAGGGAGCTCTCCCTGCATGTAAAAAGTTGGGTTGTCCTTCCCAATGCAAAAGGTAGGGTTGTCCTCAGGACAACCCTATCTCTTACATGGGATGACAACCCCCCCGATCTTCCATGGTGTAAACGTTACTACTATCGGTGTTCAACCAATCTCGGGGTGAAAAAATTGCGCAATTGATTAACTGAAGAGTCAAGTTAAATAGTTTTAATTTATAAGGGGCTTCTAAGAGGAGAAAGCCGTTCTCTTAAGGTGATTTTGTTTTCACTAATTGAACTGATCGGACACTTGTAACGACACAAAATGTTTTAAACTGAAAACTGACATCAAATTTTTATAGCGGTTGACTTTGATTTTTCGAAATTTTCCATGAAATACTGGAAGAGCACAAAAAACCACTCAACTTGCCATCCAATTGAGAATGACCTAAGTTTTTCAAACTAAATTAAATCTTGAACGATGAAAGTGCCAGCACGAATAATTGAATATAGCACGCCCACTCCTCATAAAGTTACTTAAAAAGGAACCAAAATTTCATAGAGATGAAACCGGTTAAATAAGCCTACTCGCAATAATAGTTAGATGATTATAATTATATTCATTTTCTTAGCTTACATTTGTAGTAACCAACTCCTATTGAATGAAATTTCGCATAAAAATTTTCGCATAAAAAATTCAAATTCCTTATCACTTCTGTTTAATGATGTTGTTCTGTTGTGAAGAAACTTTCTAATTCCGCCTGTTTGCTGGATATGCTTTATCTCTGTAATGGTCTTCTGAAAACAGTTATCCAGTCATCATTTTCTGTTCAAACTTTTTCAAATTTTTTCGAGCCTTTTTTAAAATTCAATTTTATTGTTATTAAATTTGTTGCAAAGCAGCAATTTCTGGATCGCCTTTTACTTTTTATTCTTATGGAGCAAACTTCGGTTCCATTTTCCCTACTAAATCATTCTTATCAGTTGTTCAGGTAAAACAGAAAAGAAAAAAACTGTAAATTTGGTGATAGAGGCCTAGAGAGTTGCAGTGTTTTCCGAGGCTATGTTTGTATTTCGGTACAACGAATGATATCCCTGCACCATTTTATGGTGTAAAATATTCACTGGTGTGCTAAAAGTTCCAATTATAGTCAATTTAGATATAGGAGATCAGTTTTTGCTCAAAAATTAGATATCTATAACTACATTTGCTGCCTTTGTGAAGTCCAGCACTTCAATTATGTAAACATTAAGCTTGGTAATGCTTTTCAAACTGTATTTTTTGAGTTCATCAGCAAATTACTGTACAATTATACAGAGCATTTGATTTGTCTTAACTTGTTGCCACATACTGATACCGTCTGCCAAAGTTAACTAGTGGTCTGTCAGTTTTCATTTGTCACACTAATGCATAATATGAAAAATAGAGGTCCAAGAATTGTTCACTGAGACATACCTTGATTTGTTGTTCGTCCGGTTTCTGAGCCATTTAGTTAAACAACCTGCACGTTTTTTTTTCAAAGCATTTTGTAGGAAAATCCCTAGAGGTTGTTGTGGACTATTCATAATTCCGTACTAGTGGACCTAGAGTGTCATCTACGGGTAGCTTATACCAGTAGGAACAAAAAACTAAAGCTTACAACATGTAAATGGTAACTGTTCCGATGCGGAGCTTTTTCATAGAGAATGCGTTAGTGCAATCTTTAGTTCTGTCCTCTATATGGACAAAAAGAAGGCCAATTGACAACAACAAGGCATAGTGGTTACATATCGATAAAGGTCGCGTCTACCACACTTCCCCTGTGACTGAAAAAGATTTTTAAATAAAGTTTTAGAACGCATGCAAACAAAATATGAGATCTGACGGCAACTAAAAAATGGTCGGAAAATAATCAATTTAAACCCATCAATGAAATTCAATAATGATGAGCTATAATGGAGTCTACAAGAATACCAAAGAAAAGTTCAGTTTTATTTAGGATATGCTATAAACTTCACAACAGCAGTTTTCACGGGGCTTTGCGTCCGCAATTCAGCTATCAAGTTCTACTGTACGGGGACTGTACTGAAGTGTGCTACACTCAGTAACACTATTTGATAATCTTAGTGCTATTTTGAGAATTTACGTTATAGTGCGTGAAGCACAAACTTGATTTGGACAAAGTCCATTTTAACGTGTGAACAAATTACTAAGTAGTTTTGAATAAGCTACTATTTTAAGATCACTAACTAAAACTGAGAATACTATGACGTGATATTATCACAGATAACACCAAGTTAACCTTGGTAACTCTGTCGACACTGTTATCTCTATCCAATAGGATACTTGAGAACCACGTGTCCGCAAGTATAAAAGGAGCTTGCACGCTCAACTACCAACACTTTTTGGTCCCTGATAACTTCTGAATTAAAATCAAACTCCCGTATTGCCCCCTTGCTCAATCTCAGCTTACTTGAGATATTTTTCTAACTTAGAATATTTTGTGACTTGTTCTTAACTAAGAACTCTCTAAGTCATAAAATATTAACTTAGCACAAATTTGGAAATCAGGTAAGTTCAACTTAACTACTCTAAGTTATAATTTAACATCTCTTAAATTCTATCTAAGTTACAAGTTAACTTAGAATATTTCAACCTGTGCTAACTTGTACTATCTCAGTCTTAATAACTTTAACTATCCTATCCCTTCATGCTCGGTTCATATTTGATGCTGTTAACATAACTTATTAATTCATATTTGCATTTGACTTTCTTTAATACTTAACTATATACCAAGAGTAGAACTAGGGGTTGAACTCTCAAGTTATACATGTGGTCCCGCGATTAACCCCGTCGTTTAAGTATCTAATGTACGGACCAGCAGTATAAATGGTGGTCCCAGAGAGGCAACTTTGTTCATTTAATAGAGAGAGGCAACTTCAATTTAATTTGTTCTTTTAATAGAGAGAGGCAACTTAATTTAACTTGTTCATTTAATATAGAAAAGGCATTCTCAATTTAACTTGTTCCTTTAAACTATCAGAGAAGCCTGCCTAAATTTAACTTGTTCACTTATTGTAGAAAAGCCATTAAATTAACTTGTGTAAGTTAACTAGTCAAAGGGCTTCTCACTAAAATCCTTTTTTGATTTTGATTTAAACTATTCCTCTGTTCTTAATAATTCTAATACAATAACTTCAGTCCTTTAAACAATGGCCAGTCCTGGTGGTAGTACTCCTCCACCTGCCGTTACTCCCCCACCTGAAACTCCCATAACACATCCAAATCTTTCACTTGTATCTTTTTCAGGCAATGATCCTAATCAGGATGCCACTTCTTTTTGGAACTCTGTAGAAAACAAAATACTCTTTTCACTAGGAACTAGGCCTACAGCACCCGTTGCACAAACTAGCTATGATAAAAGGCAACAATCCTTATTCGGCTCACTTTTAACTGATACAGCATTAGAATGGTTTGAAAGTGAAGTCACAGATACTACAGATTGGAATACTTTAAAAGATGAATTTATAAAAAGATTCACAGACGGTAGAGACCAGTTTAGATTTAGACTTGAGGTTGAGAACACATTCAGGCAAGAAGGAGAATTAATAAAGAATTATCTACATAGAATAAAGAGTGGAGTTGATAAAGGTTGGCCAGAAAAGATACCAACAAGTATTGAAGGTGATGACAATATCAGGAAAGAGATAGAAATCCAACAAAGACAGCGAAGTCAGAAATACATAGATTTTGCTATAAGAGGACTAAGACCACAAGGTTTAAAACGCAAAGCGCACGAGAAACTCATTGAGAACCCTTCAATAACTTGGACACAGTTTGTTGATCACTTAGTCGTGAAAGACTTAACATTTTCTGTAACAACAGAATCTAGTGGAGCTACAGGAATAGATAAACTTAAAACACTCGAGAGCAAAATTAACGATTTAACCAGTCTTTTCAAAAGCAACGAAGTGAATGCTATAGATACTTCTAGGCCAAGAGACCCTAATATAAAAGGTAGACCTAACAGTACTAGATTCTGTGATTATTGCAGAAGCAATGGTCATTCCATCTCTAGATGCACAAAGAAACAGATAGATGATAGTGTTAACAAATTGAGAAAGGAACTAGTTGAACCAAGAAGGCCAAATATAACATTCTCTAATGATTATAGAAAGAATAACCGAGGCAATACAAGATTCAATGGTCCTAGAAACCAAGGCTATCAACCAAGAGGTGGCTACTCAAACTATAATCCTAGGTTCAACAAGCCTAACTATCAACCACAAAACACATCTTTCAACAGTTATGGCAATAGATTCACTCAACCATACGAACAAACCTTCCCTCAGCAAAACACCTATAGAAATAATGAACCAAATCTTGAACAACAATCACCATCACCACAACAACAGCAACAGCCACAACAAAGTGCTAGCTTCTATACACCAAGTAGAAATAACAATCTACAACAAAGACAATCAAAACCCAACAATATCCAGCAACAACCAAATCAAATAAGTTTCGTTGAAGGCGACGATGACTACGTAAATGCTATAACGGACTTCTTTCCTTTAAACTTTTGAAGTCTCCGAACGCTACTAAAGAAAGTAGTACTAAGTCAAGAATTTATCTCAATTTATATCACTTTGCCACCGGAGACATTAAAAATAATAGTGGTTTAGAAGTAGAATTCATGATTGACCCAGGATCAACCTGCACTATTATCAATCATCCTACATACCTTGCACCAGTAAACCTTGGACAAAATTTGCATTTACAAAGTACAAATTGTGATTCAAAAACATATACTGGTTCATCAATCAGAATGCTTGGCTACACAACTATTCAATCTAGCTTCGAAACCGACGGTAAATATACAGTCCCCCATAAAGTATTCGTTACTAAAGAACAGAGACAGAACATAATAGGTATTGATTTTTGTCATTTGTTTTTAAAAGCACTTCACTTCGATATCCCCGCAGTAGAGTTAAAAACTGAGAGAAACCTAATTTGCTACGGCTCACTCAACAATGAGAAAGATTACCCATACATAACTGAGATGACTGCTTTAAACATAGCTCAACCAATCTTTCTACAACAGAAAAGTACACAATTGCACAAGCAAAAGCACCCCAGTCAAGCCTTATTTCCACCAGGAACATATTTCATGCCCCATATTAACGTTGCAAAAACTGACCTAGTCTTTGTGAACACACTTTGTCCACAACCTGAAGAATTTCTACCCATATTTATGGAGAATCAAAAGAATCACCCAATACAGATAAATAGAGGAATAATAGGTTATGCTATGTGTGATATAACCGACAAACCTATACAAAGATACAATATCAAAAACTGTGCCGAATTTACAAGTACAATACTAAACGAAAGTGAGGACTATAACAGTTGCTTCATACTGAACACAGTAGTAAACAATTTACAAGAAGGACAGCAAATCCAAACTAATTCTTGCATTAGATATGTAGATTTTCGTACCCAATCTATATTTGACTCTAATATGCCTATAGCGCACACGATATCCTCAGATGCAGAAATGAGAAAAGGTTTTGCTAACACAATCTCCAAAAGAATACCTTTATTAAAGGACTACTGTAAAAGTAGAAACTGTGATATAGGTGACATAATAACTTTCAGAGCAGATAATAGCTTAGTATATAATCTCATCACTAAGGCTAATCATTATGAAAAGCCAACAATTGACACAATCAAAACAACACTACTTGCTATGAGAGATCATGCACTAGGATTAAATTTACGCTGTATAGCGATGCCAAAAATAGCTTTTGGTTTAAACGGAATGGATTGGAGAGAGATATCTTCTCTAATTGAACAAATCTTTAAGAATTCAGGAATAACTATCTATGTGTATACAAGCAAAGATGATATTGATAAACTACAAAAAGTAGAAACTAATACATTAGAACAGGAAGAGGTGCTCGAGATTATTGAAAGTGAGTTAATAGAAAAATGCAAAGAGGATGAGAGAGAACTAGCCACAGACTTCTCTACCGAAGCAAAAGAGTTATGTAGACCTAAAGTCAACGAACAGTTTCCTAAGTTTAGAGATAAACTACAAAGCAACCGAATAATAAATAAGGCAGTTAGTGATTTTGTAATTAAGCAAAATAGAAATACAGTTCAAGACATAGAGTATCTAGAAAGGTTCTTAGATAACTTTGATTTCACGCAAAGTGATTTGACTGATGATGAATTGTTTGAGTTGATAGAAATAATACTTCAGGATAATGATGTCTATTCACATCATAAGTATGATATTGGCAAAACTAAACATAAATTCCATTTACCCCTAAAGAAAGACGCAACCTTTAAAAAGCAACGACCAAGCAAAATACCCATTCATCTCAGAGATAAATTGGAAAAACTAATGGACGAATTAATTCAAGCAGGAATAATCAGAGAACTCAATGAGAACGATGATATGAATAGTTGGTTTGTCAATCCCGTCATCATATTACCTAAGAAGGATTATGTAAAACTAGTCATTGATGCTAGATACCTAAACTCTATAACTGATACAAGTAATTCTAGTTGGCCACTCGAACCACTAAACGTTCTAATGACAAGAATAACCGGAACTATATTTACAAGTAGTGACTTGTTATCGGCTTATAATCAAGTACCACTAACTGAAGATACACAGAAGGTTACAAGTTTTATTGTAGGAGGCAGACAGTACACCTATCAAGTAGGATTTTATGGTCTTAAGCCATTACCCAGTTTCTTTAGCAAACTAATGCGTTATGCATTTGGACCTCTTATAAAGCGTAAACAAGCCATAACATACATAGACGATACTTTATTACAAGCTAAAGATAAGCGAGAAATGTTCACAATAGTAAGAGAGTATCACTCTTTGCTTCGAAAGGCAAACCTTAAAGCAGCCCCCGATAAAACAATGTTTTTCTTACGAAAAGTGAGATTTCTAGGACATGTTATATCTAAAGACGGACTATCGCCTATTGCTTCGCTCATAGATGATATTAGAAACCTAAAAACGCCAGAATCGAAAACAGAAGTTTTAAGAGTTTTAGGAATGATGGGTTTCTATCACACCTATATTTTGAACTTTCACATAGATGCAAAACCTCTATATGACTTAACTAAAGATACAACACTATTCAAGTGGTTACCAGAACACGAAAAGGTATTCACAGACCTTAAACAAAGATTCTGTCACGATATTTCTAACGCATTTCCTTCTAATGACTATCCCTTTCATATACATGCTGATTCATCTAATTTAGGAACAGGTTGTGTTCTTATACAAGATTTTCCTGATAGAAAACGTATGATTTCAGCAAACTCGAGAGTATTTGATAACGCTGAACAAAAGATGTCCCCTCAACATAGAGAACTATGCGGAATAATATCTGCATTACAAACATATGAATTTTATGTGATTGGATCTCCTTTTCCAATTTACCTATACTGTGATCACAGACCAATTCTATTTCTTTGGTCACGACGAGGACAAATGTCACATCGCTTCTTTAAGTATCAAGTCGTAATAACTAAGTTCCAAAACTTGCAAATTATATACACTGAAGGCAAAAACTTAGCGTTCCCTGACATTCTTAGCCGAAACGTTTCTTTAGCAGATGCTAAACTTTATCAACTAGAGCACAAAGTAATACCTAAAGATATAAAGTTTCATATTAACGGAAAAGAAGTTAATTACTCTGTATTGCATCAAGACGATAAGGACGCATCAGCTAACGACTGTTATCCAATTATTGCTCAAGTCAAAGGCGAAAGAAAGAAACTTATTAATATAAATGATGAAGGTGACTTTAGCGTAGATGATGCACCAGACTACATAAATGAACACTGTAATGCTATACACAGTTTCTCTGATTGTTTTCGTTACGGCACACAAATAAACCAAATAAAGAAATTAACTTCAGAACTAACTAGCGAGTATGATAATCACTACTATTCCGAGATAGAAGAAATAGCTGAAATAAGTGATGACCGAGAAGGTTATGATGACCAAGATTGGTTAGACTTAGTAGAAGGTAATATTGAAAACTCACTTATTGAACAATTAGAATCTGCTAAAGCCGATTATATTAGACGTACAAAGTTTAAGAAAATTCTCGAACCAGAAGCTTTTCAGAACATTTCAGAAAGAGATGCACACACAGATACATTAGACTTAATAGCTAAAGTTACGGATTTTGCAAAAAACGCAAGTCTTGACACTAATACTATCCTTGAAGAACAAGTAAACGACTCCGTGATAGAAAAAGTTAGAGATTGGTTAAAGGTAGGCAAAGCTCCAGAAAAGGACTATACAATTAAACAATCTAAAGCCTTACAAGCTTATAGGAATAATTTCAATTTGTTATTTCTAGAGAGTCAATATGACATATTATGTTATTCTGAACCTTGTGAAGACGGCTCATTTGACGTTAGGATATGTGCACCACTTTCACTATTCATTAAAATATTCGAAGTTGCACATACGCATGAACTTAGTGGTCACAGAGCAGAAAGCACAACTTACAATAGAGTTAAGCGATATTTCTATTGGCCCGGTATGTTTAAATGGATTGAAATGTTAATGTTAGATTGCTTAAGTTGTCAAACTAATAAGTCAGCACGCAAAGACTTGAACGAAGCACCCTTAGAACCATGGGGACAATTAGAAGCTATACCTCTACATACACATAACATTTTCTCATATTGATCATAAAGGTCCACTACGACCACTTAGTAAAGGAAATAGATTTTGTCTTGTAATAGCAGACGCTTTCTCTAGATTTATACAATTATACCCTAGCAAGAATGCTAGGGTATACTGTTAATCCTAGTACTACACTACAGCCAACATTTAACGTTGAGGCTACTCCAACAAAAGATTCAGGCTTAGAATCGCTACAAACACGAGTAGGTAACACTACACACATTCAAGGCACAAGCTCTTCTAATTTTCTACCCCCACGCATTTCAACCCCCTACCCTATACAAAATATGTATTCACCTAATAGCCCACAGCAAGAAAATTTCTCTTCCCCACCTAATAATACTAGTAAATTTAAAGCTACACGCAAATTATTCCCCCAAGCAACGCATAATAGCCCCACATCATCACCTTATAATCCTACACCTACAGCATCACCTAATATATCTAAGTCAGCACGCAAAGACTTGAACGAAGCACCCTTAGAACCATGGGGACAATTAGAAGCTATACCTCTACATACACATAACATTTTCTCATATTGATCATAAAGGTCCACTACGACCACTTAGTAAAGGAAATAGATTTTGTCTTGTAATAGTAGACGCTTTCTCTAGATTTATACAAGTATACCCTAGCAAGAATGCTGAAGCTCTTGAAACAGTAAATCAACTAGAGAAATTTATAACTACATTTGGTATACCGCAACAAATAGTACACGATAACGGCAATGCTTTTATTAGTAATGATTTCGTTCACTACACAAATGAAATGGGAATTACACTATGCCCCCGAACTGCATATTCACCGTGGACTAACGGCAAAGTAGAAGTACAAAATAAACATTTGACTAATTACCTAAGACATTTTATTAGTAAAAGTGGATCTAATTGGTCCGAGTACACTAGTAAATTTGCATTTTCACACAATACTGCAGTAAACTACAGTACGGGATATACCCCTTATGAAATACTATTCGGAACAAAACCGCAAATACCCTTATCACTAAAGTTAGGACTACTACGAGATAATCAAAAGAAATGCACATCAGAGTATTGTAATAATCTACCGCCACACTCACATAGTGAAGAAACTTGTAATAACAAAAAGATAGAGAAATTGTTACAAAACAGATTATCTAACGAAATGTTAAAACGAGAGAATACATTTAAAACAATATACTCGAATACCTACACTAAATGTAGACAAACTACGAATAAAGCGCACAAGTATAGAAATAGATTTAAACTCGGAAAGCCTATACCTGAAGGTAGAAAAGTACTACTAGAAAATCACTCTAAAGGACTACCAAAGTCTAAAAAGCTACAAGAGCTACGCTCAGGCCCTTACACTGTGCAACGAGTGCTAACTAATACTACATATGAGATACAACATGATAAAACAAATGAGAAGAAAACCGTGCATAGAAATCATATAGTGCCTTATTACCCGAAAGAAGAAAAAATACAAGAGTTAGTTGAGAACTATATAGTCCCAGACGATACGGATGATTATTATACTCAATATAATAAGCATAATATATCCAAATCTAATGCTTATAGAGGCGCACAACATATTGCTATTTCGCAGTGGCCCTTAGTAGAAACACAATATACTGTTAATCCTAGTACTACACTACAGCCAACATTTAACGTTGAGGCTACTCCAACAAAAGATTCAGGCTTAGAATCACTACAAACACGAGTAGGTAACACTACACACATTCAAGGCACAAGCTCTTCTAATTTTCTACCCCCACGCATTTCAACCCCCTACCCTATACAAAATATGTATTCACCTAATAGCCCACAGCAAGAAAATTTTTCTTCCCCACCTAATAATACTAGTAAATTTAAAGCTACACGCAAATTATTCCCCCAAGCAACGCATAATAGCCCCACATCATCACCTTATAATCCTACACCTACAGCATCACCTAATATATCTAATTTACCTGACGCAAATGAAGTATTGAGCAGACCTCAACGTAATAGAAAAGCACCTACATTCTTTGGTGAACCTATTCCTTCTGACTTGATACAGAAACTCAAAAAGAAATAGAGACAAATAATCTCCTTTATATAAATAATTTTGTAAGAAAAGCGTACCATTTAACGCACAAAATACAAATAAAAATAATATATACAAAACAAAAAGTTACAAAAATTCAAACCAGTCTCAGTTACACTAATCTTGCTCTGGCATATGTGCTGCTATCAGACTCCTTACCGCCTTTGCCATGAGGGTCTGCGTTTTAAAGCACACACACTCCTTAAAATTCCAACTCAGCAAACTGAGATAGCCTTCTTGCAACTTCGGTCCAGTGTTGGGGGACCACCATGCAAGACTCAGTGCGAAGAGTTGATTCTCCAACTCGTTTTGCTCCTCCCAATACAGATCCAAATCACCTCGCGGCTTTTTATACAGTCTTTGATAGAACTAAAATAGCAAAAGTGCTTTCTTTATCGGATCATACGCATTTTTTTTACCTCTATTCCTCATTCTTATTTTCACCCTTCTTGTTCTTTTTGCACTAAAACCCTAGTTAACACATATATTTCGTTCTACAATTGCCCCGATGGAGGCCTGTAAAAGCAGAAACAAACTTCACTTACATCCTTCCCCAAGAAGAACTCGATGATGTTACTTGTGTCATCGGAAACACATTGCGTTCTTCTTAGCTCCCATGGAGAATGACTTCCCCGAGCCCCCAGAATCCCTTGTACCTCATCATCCGTTAACACAAGACTATCTGCCTGATAACCAGTTGAGAAGAAGTACAAAAACTGTTCCGCTCCCAACCCGGAAGTATCTCGATATATAAACTCTAGGTACTGCTGCCTCCTCTTCATCTCTAAGGCACCAGTCACTTGCTCCCGATTGTAACCGTTAACACTCAGCCTCCACTCAGCAGCATCTAATTCGTCTCGCACTTCCTCAGTCTCCCTCAAATAATTAATAGTGTACCAGTTCATGACTAAATGAATTAAAATATAAAGAAGAACAAGAAAGAAAATTAAGAAGATTCAAAGATTAAGAAATTAAGGAGAAAAGAATAAAGATTTAAATTTAATGAAGAAAAACGAAAGTTGAAACTAAGTGTTAAGGAAAGAATTAAAAAAGATTTAAAGGTTGAAATTAATGTCAGAGAATAGTTTAAGAGTTTAATAAATCAAGAAAGAACAACTGTATTCCACGAGAGTTAAAGGCAAAAAGCAAATAGCCCACTCAACACAAATCTCACACAAAGTACGCGATTAATCACCATTGCAAGC
This sequence comes from Convolutriloba macropyga, assembly GCF_964194025.1. Classification (NCBI taxonomy): domain Eukaryota; kingdom Metazoa; phylum Xenacoelomorpha; order Acoela; family Convolutidae; genus Convolutriloba; species Convolutriloba macropyga. The sequence goes on from NC_134477.1 coordinate 3,075,543, forward strand.
TGTTACACACACATAACCTTTATACATGTTCAATATTTATACACTTTCAATATTCTCGCATACCTTTTATTGCAAAACTAACGCTGAAAACACATGTTACCCAACGCAAATCTAAGTAGAAACAAGTCCCCCATGAGCAACTACCTTATCTAATTTAAATAGCTTAATTACAGAAATTTGCCATTTGCAAACTATTTTACCACACTGAATCGCATATTTGTCAGGAAACGCACATTTAAGCAACCCACATAGTCAACAAATAGAGCTAACTTTATTAGTTCAAGGACCCAAGGAATGTATAAAATAAACATTAGAGCACTTATGTACAAACAGCTAACCGCAATTTTTAAATTCTCCAAGTAAGAATTATGTAACCTAAGTGCAAACCTTACACAAATCTCAGAAATAGTAATAACTCGATAGCTATACCCACTCCACAACTCAGACTACATATTTGCATAAACGCATGCTTGCTTTAATAGTTCACAAAAGTTTACAACCCATAAATTAAATATATAGCAGAGAAATTCCAAAAATTTCAAAATTTTAGTTTTGTTTGCGTTAGCGCTTTTTATCTACAAAACCGATTTTGCTCTAGTTTTCACATTTGCAAACTAAAATCTATTTGCAAGAGCTGTATTTCGAGACATTTTCAATTTTCGTTCCCATAACAGAGATATAAACGGATTTATGACGAAAAATGTCGTTAAAATACCAAATATATGTACCAATGTTTAAAACCGCCCCCCATAATAACGAATTATCACAAAAAAAACCAAACTCTGTCAGACACTACAGAAAAGATAGGCCAACAAAACGTTAGGAGTAGAATTTTCAATTTCATTACGCAACTCAAGAAAAATCAGATAGAAAAGTGCAAAAATTTGAAAATTCAGAGTTTAAGAAATTTTAACTTTAAACCCGCCCCCCTAATCAAGCACTCCGTCCAGAAAAATGAGTCTTCGTCCAATAACAATCTATTACCTCAGAAATAAAACGTTAGAGACAGAATTTCTAGTTTCGCCACCAAAGTTGAGAAATCGCAACTTAAACGCACGAAAAATATGAAAAATCGCTATTTTAATCGCTCAAGTTTCATAAGTCGCAGAGAAACCTTAACATGTACCAAAATCTTGAGTGATGTATTAATCTACCCATAAGCATCAGTACTTTAGCGCACCGTATAGAAATTCTCAAATTCACAACACAAGTACATATTGTTAGACAAAAAGTTTGATCATGAAGAATATATAAACTACTAAAATCTGAATGTTGGATTTTGCGATTCTGTCATAATATTCTTGACATATGACCAGTTTAACACTATGCCACATGGCACTAGTCAAGGCTAGCGATCAACCAATCAGATTTGAGCACACATATTCTGGTAACTTAACCCTGAAAACCACTATTTAAGAGCATTACCCAAATTCAAAATCACTTTTCTCAGTTACCTTCTGAAATCAATTACTTCTTTCGCTCTTAAATTCAGCTCTAACTCTCTCTCTCTCTCTCTCTCTCTCTCTCTCTCTCTCTCTATCTCTCTCTCCCCTTCTCTCTGTCCCAAATTATATCTTTCACATTTTGCCCCTTTCAACTGATAAACTTAGAAAACTTAGCAAAGTTTTCAAGCATTTCAATTTGTGACCAGCAAATATTTGCCACAACACATCTCCACAACACATATACCAGGTATCTCAATTCAATATTGATTCTCAATTCAATTCTCAGTCAGTTACTATAGAAGGAGTACATAACCCTTCAGATAGAACATAGTACAGGACTGACAATTTAGGAAGTTTCTAAATTCTGACAAACACTACTCATATTGAACACATTCATCACCAGTTAACACACCGCGTAACACAATTAGAACCCCCTAAAAGCTGATCAATCCTAATTTATGACCGAAGTCTCATTCGACCAAAACGGTTTTCTTATTTCTCTTTCTATCAACCCTGATACACTTGTGAAAGTTTCTATTAAGGCAAATCAAAAGTTGAAATTCAACAGTGAACTTAACACCTTAACTAGTTGTCAAATTTCTAACGAAGTAAGAACTGTAGTATTCTTTGCTACTAACTCTAACGAAGACCCTATTGCTGTCTTCTGGGGAAAATATAACCCTCAGCAACTTAACAGTTTATTATTTCAAATTCATTCTTCAGGTCTAGTTGACTTAGACATATTAAATGTCCCTTGTTTGGTTTTAGAACCACCAACTGATCAATGAATATTCCGCTAAACGATTATTGGTTTATAGCTTCAAGAACAACTTTCTCAACTTCTTACAGTCCTTATAACATCCCACATAAAATTCTGAAATATAATAACAAGTCCGCAAAAATTGATCGATCATATATTTCATATAAAGAAAACATTGTTATTTTCTTCGTTAAAGACCAGTTTGTAAACTTAGAAATAATTGTTAGTTGGACCCCTAACAAACCAGAACATATTGAACGCTTTCATTTCCAATTGAACAACAGAGACGAAATAGACCTTGATATCATCGAAGCTCCCTTTACTGTAGACCCTTAATCTATGTTACCACCTTCCCTTGAAACACAAGTTCTTACTGCCCTTGCATTCGACCCGCTATCGTATATTAGAATATTCCTCCTACAGAAAATATTGAAATTCGGAAATAAAACTGTAACACTAGACAAGTGTTTTGTTTCTAATCAACAGAGAACAGTTGCATTCTTCGTAACATCAGAAAATAACGCAAAATTTGTCATATTTTGGGTACCCTATAATCCCGCTCACGTTCACGAGCTAAAATATCAGATTGCATTCACGGATAATATTAACTTGAATCTGTTAGACTCACCTTATACTGTCTTCGTTTATTAAATGGAAGACGGAGAAATCAAGAAATCACCAGCAATAGACGAAGTAATAAACGTAAGTTACAAAATGCTTATTTTTATATTACTTTGCTTAACTCTGTTCCTACCTGTAACAACTGATATTGAATCTGAAATTGCTCAGCATATTGCAGAATTAAAATCCCTAGTTGAATATAACGATTCTCATCCACACTTCATAGAATGTGTCGTAAATAGAAATAGTTGTCTACCTGAAGAAATTCCGTACCTTAAATTACTAGAGCCTCCTGAAAAGCTGTTAATTTGGTCAAAACACAACGTCCATATGCCACTATCACTAATTAAAGACCAGTTCTTTAAAGAAAATCTTACTGATAAGAAAGCACTCCTCTCAAAAGTAGAATATTTTATAACATACATAGGAAACCAAATTCGTTCTGTTCAGTTTCTTAAGATTATTGCTATAATACCTCTCGCACTTCTCTGTGTTATAACTGCTTGCTCTGCTAAATATTTGATCTTTATTATATTTCTTGCATTATTACTCTTAACGTCTTTCACTGACGCCAGACCAATTGAAAAGATGAGTATCTATGAAAACACAGCTCCTAACCTTCATGTTAACCACTTTGATTGCTCAAAAATGATTTCAAACCAGATGTATTCTCTCAACAAAGTAGCACCTTGCGCAATTCGCCCTGATAAAATTAGCACTAATCAAGCACGAGTTACTCTCTACCAAAGAAATTATAAAGTTAAACTAGAAGCAACTATGTGTAAAGCAACCCAACAGCAATTACGTTGGTTTTGCGATTCTTTTGACTCTAGCGGCATAGATGCCAGACATAATACTATTACTACTTCAGTTAAGCTTGATGCTCAGAAATGCAAACTTGCAAAGGAAAGAAAAAAGATAAAACTTTCCTCTTCTTCTAAATCAGTAGAATTCGAATTTGACAAATCTTTATTCTCAAACTTTAACTCAGGAGATGTTGGAACTGGAAACAATGAATGTAACTCCCGAAGTTGGATTACACACTACACTTATGAAACATATATGCAAAATGTTAGCCTGAATGTAAACCTTAGAGATGGCACAGTTAATATCTGGCAAAATATACCTCTACCTTGTCCTTTATCAGCCGGAGGCTGCGATTCTACATCTACTGATCCATTTGCATACACTTGGGATGAACCCAATAATTGTCTTTTCACTATAATTCGCACTTTTGACGCTCAAATGATTAAAGCTAATGACAAATACTACATAGTAAAGGATCCTAAATTTACTTCAGCTCAGTCAGATTTCGACTTACAAAGCTTTATGTTCCAAGTTTATAATAAACCACAGTCTTTATGTAGTCATCCACGAATAGTATATCCTACGCCATATGATTCTCTATACATTAGTCTTCGTGACGGATTTGATATGAACACTGGAGAACCCATTCACAAATTTAAACCCGATACTGGTGCTATAATTATGAAAAATAAATTCTATTCCAGTGACAACAAAACAGTTGATACAACATATTCTCAAGTTTATGAGAATATTGATTTCGAAGCACATCTTGGAACAAAAATTGACTATTTGCACTTTAATAATCTTCGGCAACTTCAAACTTCTACTCTAGAGCTATTAAGAAATGACTGTGAATTAGAGCGCTCAACTATTCTTAACACTTTAATGATTTCTCATGAAAATCCGCGTTTAGCTGGATATACCTTAACAAGAAACAGATCTATGTTTCTCAAAACAAATGGCAATCTTGCCTGGCTATATAATTGTCCTGAATTTCATTCACCCTTACAGATTCTTAATAAGTGCTATAATCGAATACCAATTCTTTATGAAGATGAAATTCATTTCGTTGATCCGATTTCTAGGCAAACTTTCACTGAAGCCGAAGAACAATTGTGCTCTGATAAACATTCAAACTTATTTCAACTAGATGTTGACGATGATAATTCATGGGTTGAACTAACCCCACAAATCACAAAAGTAAGAGGACCTGCACTCTTCAAACCACATATAGTTATTCAACAAATTGCGAATGTTATTACTGCAAGTATTTATGCTTCTATCTACACATATAAAGAAATGATGTCCTTCTGGAACTCAATAACTTTCAACTCCAATATGAAAGGAGTTCTCAAACACTTTACTAAGTCATTAATAGATAGCAGAGAATCATTTTCAAATATTTCAGGCACGAATTATTATAACTCTAGAACTATTTATCTAGATTCATTCATTTCACCGGACTTCTTTAATAATCAATTTGTTGAAACCTTTGGAAAAATACAATATATAATTGAGCGATGCGGAATATTCTTTGCCGCTTTCTTATTCATTAAGCTACTCATCGACATAGTCTTATGCTTAATTCGAGCAATGCAAATTAACAAAATTACAGATGCATCTATTCATTTTGGTAAAGCACTCTTTGCTGCCACATTTGATTTAATGTCAGCTCCAATTCTGACTTCTATCTATCTAGCAACTAACTCAGAGAATGATAATACTGATAAAAATAGAGAAAGGACGATGCGTGTTCCAAAATCTGAAGATACAACCAGAGTTACTCAAAGCCCACCTTATGAAATTAATAGAATGCAAGCACTAACTCATGAGAATAAAAGTGGTTATCCAAACCTACATGATGAGAATAATAAAGACGAAAATAGAAACGATCACAACGTTCCTACGTCTCCCGTATAGGATTAATTCCTCTATTACCTTGATATCATCAAACTATATGATGATAATATAATACAGACTGACTTCATATTCACTACTGATTTACTTTAAAAGAGAATACAAAAAAATAAGAAAAAGAGAATACTTGCTAAATAACTTCAAAATTATACTCTTAGAATAGAATAAGAGTAGAGAATACTTGATATTTCAGGAACTTTCTTCAATCCCTAACGAACTGATACCAGTCTTTCAGAAGGAACCTTCAAGTGGTTGGCCCGAATACAATACACAGTCAACTTCTAAACCCCAATCTGGAGTTAAACAACTTGACAGACTAGTACAACCCTCAACTCACGTTACCCCATCTACAACTTTTCTCTCAGCTATCAAGATTTCAGCAGTACAAACTCAAGTAACTAGTGCAAATTCATTAACAACAGTTACATCATCATCTACATCATCCAAAAAGAGAACTAAAACTGCAGATACAATTGCAAAGAAACAACCACGTAAACAATTCATTAGAGAGACATTCAACCCAGCGACACCGCTAGAAGTAAATATACCCAAGACAAACAGTACGGTGCCCAACGTCTTAGCAAACACTACATCTACCAATCGTCACGACCAAACTTTCTTAATCTTCATCATTTCACAACTACCCCCCTGCAAGACCGCCTACAAAAACAACATCAAGCTGAAATACAAGCTAAAACCCCGGTTTTAGTGGACACCCGAACTACGATACAAATTTAATCTACCAGTTGCAACCCAACATCAATAGATTCAATCTCATTGGTTATTTGTCGAACAAAAATTCTTATCTACTAACTAATCACAACCTTCAAGGACAAACAATACAAGTCCCGTTTGATAATATTACAGCAAACCTCAATCCTCAGCTTGATACCTTCACTTATCAGGTACAGCAAAACTTTCTGACAGAAAGACAACGCTCTCAACAGCTCGAACAACGGATTACTGAGCTCCAACTGGAGATCGCAAATCTGAAGCATCAACTCCACATCCTCCGCTCATCACGTTGAGCACTCACGGAATGGAATAGATAATTTTGTGGTTGTTGATGTTCAGTACTTCCTTCATTACTTCTTCTTTCTCCCGCGGTGAGGAAAATTATTCGTTAGTTTAAACGAACGCCTAATTATTAGCCATTTTGATTACCTTACTCTCCTTTATTACATTACTTACATCAAGTAAAATAATCCGCATTTCTTCAATCTTCATTGATTACACTTAGCGCAATTTATGGTGAAAAATGAGTCCATTCTTATCTTTAGGTTGCAGATTTGATTTGTTCTCGCTTCCCCAATAAAATCTATTCTTTATCCTTACCGATTTATCTTGCTTATGACATCATTCGATTGTTCCATCGAATTCCATAATTTAATTAATGTCTTACAACCTTTCTGTAGATGTTAAATATTTCAAAACATATTGTGATCTCGCTGAATTTATTCAATCGCAAGTTATTAAAACCTCGAAATTATTCTTAGTTGGAAATAAATTCTATGCACCATTGTCAGTTCATTGGACATTTGAGTTACAGGAGATTATCTTATTATTGCAAGATAACAATTCCAATGAAATTGTAGTTTATTTTCATCAAATTCCTGAATACGATTTGTTTGAAATTCTAAAACTTATTCATACAGAAGAAATTCTTAACATCAATAATCTAAACTTTCGACCTCTCACTTATTTCAATTAATATGTTAATCTTCAATACTTCAGTGATCACGAATATAAAAATGTTACAACCCTTCGTTATCAGGTTTGCATTCATCGCCATCCGCCATTTATAGTTTAAGTACTATTTGGATCTTCCTGTCAATCCCCTTCAAAGATTAATGGGTCTTCCATTCTCCCCATTGACATTAAAATTGAATTACTGCATTATTCAAAATGAACACATTTTTTGAAGGAGGTGTTGATATCGAATGGTTTAAAGATTATTGTCAACTCTCTGATCATGTTGAATCCGCTTGGGTTAACTTTTCTAAACAGATTACTTTTAACGATAAAGTTTTCAGAATCTCCGAATTATATTATTCTGAATTTCAATGCGAAGTTATTTTATTTCTTGAAGACTTTGAACAAAAAGAAATTGTTATTTATTTTGAAATGATGACAAAAAGCAAGATTAATTATTTCTTAAAGCAAATTCATAATGATCAACTAAGTCTAAATATTAATTCCTTAAACTATAGCTACAAAGCTTACTTCAATTGATTTATTCTTCAACAATACTCAAATAAAGATGTATTACGAAACGGAACTCTTTATTTGGGGAGTCATTGCGGCAACTCTAGCCTTTATGTTGTTGTGCGCAGTAATTTTAATTTCCCTATTCATTTACCTCGCTTGTCATTATAGACCATTAACTTAACCAGTATATTCTTCAAATTATATTATTCTATTATTCAACGTCAGATGTACTAGCAGCACAATTTTATAGAAAAACTTCAAAAGGTCTATTATAACGACCAGCCAAAAAAATTGGATCTATTATTTTGTACAGCCCTGTATCTTAGGACATCGTCAACCCTTCTTCAAGAGAGAACTCAGAAACAAGAAGATACGATGAACTTTAGAACTTTAACCACGTAATCTACCTCACAAACTTTAAATGCTTAATTATTATAAAATTAAGCTAAATAATTTTTTCGATTATGTAAAATTTGATGTTTTGATTTAATACCTATGGACCGGGATGGGATGTACTGAAGTGAGCTACACTCAGTAACACTATTTGATAATCTTAGTGCTATTTTGAGAATTTACGTTATAGTGCGTGAAGCACAAACTTGATTTGGACAAAGTCCATTTTAACGTGTGAACAAATTACTAAGTAGTTTTGAATAAGCTACTATTTTAAGATCACTAACTAAAACTGAGAATACTATGACGTGATATTATCACAGATAACACCAAGTTAACCTTGGTAACTCTGTCGACACTGTTATCTCTATCCAATAGGATACTTGAGAACCACGTGTCCGCAAGTATAAAAGGAGCTTGCACGCTCAACTACCAACACTTTTTGGTCCCTGATAACTTCTGAATTAAAATCAAACTCCCGTATTGCCCCCTTGCTCAATCTCAGCTTACTTGAGATATTTTTCTAACTTAGAATATTTTGTGACTTGTTCTTAACTAAGAACTCTCTAAGTCATAAAATATTAACTTAGCACAAATTTGGAAATCAGGTAAGTTCAACTTAACTACTCTAAGTTATAATTTAACATCTCTTAAATTCTATCTAAGTTACAAGTTAACTTAGAATATTTCAACCTGTGCTAACTTGTACTATCTCAGTCTTAATAACTTTAACTGTCCTATCCCTTCATGCTCGGTTCATATTTGATGCTGTTAACATAACTTATTAATTCATATTTGCATTTGACTTTCTTTAATACTTAACTATATACCAAGAGTAGAACTAGGGGTTGAACTCTCAAGTTATACATGTTGTCCCGCGATTAACCCCGTCGTTTAAGTATCTAATGTACGGACCAGCAGTATAGGACTACAGGATATTTTTCGTCACTTTGGTTCACCATCATGTTTTACGATATGTGAATATTTTGTTATTTGTACTAATTCATTTGTCCAGATCACAAACTTCGATATTCACAATAATTATTAGAGCTACTTTCCACAAGGTCTGGTAATCCACAATAGTTAATTTTTGTCGTAACTAAATCAAGCGACGTCACATTACTGTATATAATATAAAGGGAACTGATTTATGTTGTTACATTCATAAAATTGTGTGCTCCAAATTTCAAAGGGGATCTTGTTCTATGACTTAGTAGAACGTGCCTTTCAACGTGAATTTATGAACAGATTCTCACGCCAATCTTTTTTTAGTCGGATATGAGAGCGTATTACAATGGGCAGAAATTGAGGAACTAGTGCAGGAGTTGACTTGTCTCTGAGAAAAAAATGGAGACACGATGGCAGCGTACAGATCTGAAATAGCATTTTGGACGAATTGAACGACAGATATCCTCGTTGTGGATGAGGCTATTTAGCTGTCCTCCAGATATCTGGTGTTCAAGATCATTCCCTTGTCCTGTTTCTGTTTGCATGCGCGTTCTGATACACTCCGTTTTGCTTTTGAGCTGCTGCTGTGGGCGTGGCGTCTCCACAAAGAGTTTTTTCTTTTTCTGCTTGCAGATTTCTCCAAAACCAAAGAAATTTCTCTTTTCCTAGTTGCAGAATTCCCTTTTTTCCGCTGAACCAGTGATCTTGACCAGTGACTTAATGTGGACATGCATGTAAAAGGATGGATCTCAAGGTGCTCGTGTGTTTCGAAACACTTTGTTGGTATATTAATTCTTTTACAGCCTTCGGAAAATTGTTGTCTGAATTGTGAAGAGTAATTTGACGTTTAATGCAAGCAAGTCAGTGTTTGATCTTCCGGGTCAATATTTGTACCAGACCGATTGCGCGATGATTATTTGCATGTGCTTCTTTTATTTAAATGTCATGCTTATTGCAAAAGTGTTGGAACTTTGTAACAATTAGACTTCACGCTGGATCGACACTGATGTCTTTTTGGTATATTGTGATTACAAATGTAATCTTCAAAAAAGTGTAAACTCTAATCGCTATGTGATGTGTACCCGAAGATACTTTTGTCCTCGCAAATTTACTGAATCACTCAATTGCAAACATTAAGTAGAATTCTTGACTTTTGTAGTCCTCTATCGGTCCTGGGAAATCTGGTTGTATTTCTGACTTGGGTATTCTGCATTTTTTGGTGATTTGAGTTTACATTTAAGTTTTTTGAATTACAAATTTTTATCTGTCATTGCCAGGGCGGGCATTCTGCAGCCTTCACAAGATCTCCGATAATGTATGACAACTGCGCGTTTCCTGAGAGGTCATACAAACTCAGCTACTGCGTTGTAAAATGTGCAGTGACTCGCTGATGGCGTTCTTCATTGCATGTGGGAGGGCTACAATGTCGTCCACACACAGGTAACTTTGTCTAAGTTTCAGGTTCTGCCATTAAAAGTTTCTATATATTGAAAGTTCTCTGCTCCTCTGTTCGTCTCCAGCTCCAAAAAATATCTGCACGTCTCCGCGTATTTCATTCAGAACTGTGTCATTGAATATCTGAGCCGCAATAAATATAATGTTGGAGACATTGCCGGAACAGTGAATGAACCGTTCTTAGACGTATTTCACGACGCGTTTTTCATATCACAGGATTAAGTATTGCGCGTACTCCCAAACAAAACGTTAGGGTCGACTGTGACTGTCAGTTTTTGTGGCTTTGAAGTCTTCTGTTGTTCCTCGTTTCCTGGTTCAAGAGCCTATGGTTGAGGGTTTTCTAGTGTTCGCTTATATTGTTAGGAGTAATAGGAAGGATGCGAGGAGCTAGTAAAGTAGGTTTTGTTTTCAGTAAATGGGAAGTTTTTTGTGTTGAAGTAAAAATTATGTAATGATACAATCAGTTTGATTGTTAAATAGTAACCTGTGTAGTACGATTTTATGAAGTATTCGGATGGTTAAAGTTATGGTTTGAAGTAAAATTAAATTTTGATTTGAAAAGATTTGAATTCATTGAAAAAATTGATATTGGCTGACTTGTGGCGTTACGAAAGACAAATATGAGTTTGAATTCTGCTCCAGTTTGTCAAATCTATTAGGCGTAGGATTTTTGTTTTGAGGAATTGTCACTTGACCTTTGCGTTTGTTTTGGTCAAGTTTAATTGCAGTTTTCTTAAAATGTGTGTTTTTCCGGAGTTAATTTATGCCTTTCACTTTAAAAAACCCATATCTAAGCGGATGGGCCTAACAATCATAAGAGTTAGACGGCTTTGATATATCTTATTGCCTCTATTTGGCTCTATTACCAGTAGTAGTGCTGACCACTAACGACTGTACAAAAGTTTCCGCGGGAATAGCTTTTGAAATTCTTTATCTCCCAAACGACTCCCAACATCTCCAACTAGTTTAAACTTTACTTTTGTTTGCAGACAAACAAGAAGCGAGTTGCATAAGAAATAGGTTTGCACCTATTTCGCTTTTGCTGTTCACGAGCAACATCCTGCATGGTTAGTTTTGGATAAAAATGTGAGTTTTCTGAAAAGTATGCTAATTCATTCTTGAGGTTCTCAAATTTCAATTGATCAATGTTAGACCCCACGAAAATTTTTCCCTTTTCAATAGATCACTGAAAAATAACAACAGATCATTAAAAACTATGAATTTTGCTACATGAAATGTAGACCCCATAAAAAAACGAAGCTATTATAGCTTTTTTGGGACTTTCAGGACCGAAATTGCTTTTGTGTTTGAAGTTATAGGTTTAATTCGTCAATTCTAGATAGGGAACCAATGCTAATTAACTTTTCGTTTTGCGAAATGATACTTTGGGAGATTTATTTGGACATTTTCCTCGTCATGTCCTTCGAGGTTCGTGTAAACATCTGCAGAGAGTTCTCATTTTGATCCTGGCTCAACAATTTTGGTGTCATCTGAGACGCAGTGTGTTTCACAGTGATAATTAAGTGCAATCCATTGTTTTCATGAATTCTGCTGGAATGTTGGTGAGTCCGTAAAAGCCGGTTCTAAATCAATAAACACCTGTGCAATCACCTCCGACGTTGTTAAGACTTCTTGATCTTTGATCTAGTTAGCAAAAATTTTTTGATCTAGTTTAAGTTGATTCTACGCGTATTCCAAAAAGATGGTTCCCACTATACTTCCTCGATGGATGTGTTGATCGGGTTCCATATTTAGTTAATTAACATTTCGTTGCTGGGCGCCCGATATTTGTTTTTTGAAATGATTTATTGAGAATATTTGATGCGCTTTATTAAAAATGGAAATTGTTTTCTTATTTCCAGTTTGATTGGCCATAAGTCTTCGGTAGCGAAAACTGAATTCCTTCGTTTTGGAATAGCTTTAATCTGATCCTCTTCCATATAGTGGCTTGTGCCCATCCGGTAAAATCAGTACATTCCAAAAATTGTCTTCCAGCCGTTCGATTCAAAAGGAAAGCATATCGATATTTTGCCATTGCGTTTCTTTTTGCTGTTTTTGCAAGGTTGTAGGACTTTCCTAGCCCGGTATTCATTATCAATTGTCAACGGGCTTCGTGACTCAGCTGATAAATCCAAATTGAGGCTTCAGAACTTGATCTTCAAATTTCTAGGTCCGTTTTCCAAACTGTCCCTCGAAAACAGTGCACCTTAGTCCTCTGACTCGGAAGTATCTGACCAGCATTGTTTGATAAAAAATAAATTTGCTGAGCAAATGCACTGCTGAAAACTTCACCCAAATTTCTAGTAGCTCCTTGACTCTTCTGTTTTATTAGAGTTTTTGTTTGATTGTTTGAGGCCACTTCTACGCACCCTAGAGAAGCGATTTTGACATTGCAGTTTTTGAAAAAATTATTTTTTGCGGCGCAGCGTTTTTGGTGATCTTATTCATAAATTAATTAGCCACTTCGATTGCTTTTAATGCTGTTTCTGTGTCAGAGGTTCATGAGTTTTCTGTTATTACTGCGACTGAACATTCTCTCTCACCCGATGCTCGCGTGTTAATTATTGAGACGGAATCCATGTTTAGAGACCGAAAAGGGATTTGATTACATGGCATATTTTCTATCACGCTTTAATTGTGAATACATAGTTCGAAATTATTTGAAATTTGTAGTTCGCATTCAATTGAAACCGTCTCCTCTTCTCGTTGAAGAGAATTCTTGTTGAATAACGCGATTCCTCATATTAAAGTAAATATATGTCTATTGCGTTCCGGTTCTTAATGGCCCGATGCAATATTTTCCGCTACCTCCTAATTGCAGCGTAAAAATGATTCATAGATTCATTTTCTCCCTTGTTTACAACTCACATTGTAAATTTCTCGAAGAAAAGATTTCTGTGTTTGATGAATGTTCTCTCCAGTAGATTCTATAAATGCTGACTTTGATGTTTTTGATTTTTGGCCTGCCGGTCCTGTCTATGTAATTGTATGCGACCTTTTTTTCAATTAATACGGATTAACAATGTACAATGTACTGTCCAGTCTGCTATATTCAACTGTCAATCAACGAACAATATTCCCATCTCTGTTGTTCTTCGAGTTCTACACTCTTTTGCTAACAACGCGAGTTGCGAGTAAGGCCTCCATTTTGCGTACAGGATTGGTAGTTCTGGTGATTGTCCTTCCCAAAATGGATCAATGATCAACCATGTCCTGGAGATTTCTTTTATCGTCACCATATTTGCAGCTTACCTTGTAGGAAGAAGAGACAAGCTTTTACTATAAGATGTATATCTGATCTGATACGGAGTTTTCGAAAAGAAACAGTAAGTTCAACCTTTTGTCTGGGTGGACAGACAAAAGGCCAATTGACAACAACAACAAAGTATAGAGGTTAGATGTCAAGAAACGTTATGCAAAAGTGTGTAAAGGTCAACTGCAGTTTATAGAACTATTTATCCGACGGGCAGACACGCAAAGAAACTATTTGGTAACACGATCTTCAAGTTTGTAACATAGTTGATATGAGTCGCGCGCACCACATAGGGATCAGCAAAACAAGTCTTATAATTTGTTTTGAGTTTTTCATCGTATTGCAAAAACACACAAGGACACAACTCAATAAATAAAATTAGCTAAAGTTCTCCAAATGCAGCAACGCTCCTTGGTTAGATTTGGTTGTTTTCCTAAATTCACAGGAATTAACATTTAATTTTGTTTCTAGTAAAAGCCCTATTTTTTCCGTTTTAGGTTCAAAAATTTCTGGCAATAAATTCGCACTTTTATGATGCAACAGTTCATTAAATCTTGCTAAAAGATTATTTGTGTCTGGCCTTTTATTACTTATTAACTGAAGTTGAATGTCAATGGCCGGTATGGTTTGATAAAATTGGGACTTGAACTGGTTCGTCTATTTTGCCTTATTTATGATATCATTAAAGGAATAAATCATATTTCGATGTTGTACAATATATTATACATAGGTAAAACTGATCAAGACTTTTGTTTATCTAGGCGAAGGAATTTTAAATTAGACCAGAAGTTCATGGTGTTTTTCAAGGAGACAGGCTTACTTAGAATAACCATAGTTAATATCCTTTGGAAAAATTTTGGCGAATTGTTTATCAGGTTCCAAGAGCTGCGCGTGGCAAATAGTTTCTGTCTTCAACAAATTCATGAACACAAGAGCAAAACTCTAAAGAAACCGACACTGGTGTAAAAAAAACGTCAGACACTGGTGTAAAAAAGCGTTAGTTGTAAATCGACAACAAGAACCTCAATAACAAAAAATATGTGCCTCTGAAAAGATACATTAATAAAATTTGCGTAGGTCACAACAAAGTTGCGAAGAACACAATTAATGTTGTAAAATTTTGCCCGATAATTCTTCTGCAATCCTTCTTCACTGATAGCACTCTTTTAAAAATTTTTTGGATATATTAACCGGACCAGGGAAACTGGTGCAAAGTGCTGACCGTTCCATTAAAATATGTATGTCTCATCATTATTTTAGGCATACAAAGTACTATGCCATTTGATCATCATCAACAAAACTTTATACACTAAAAATTGTGTGCAATCGTTGCACCAAATACAATTGTGTAAAGTAATGCAAGAAAATTGAACCCCAGTTTAGACATGAAATTATTGATAGACCGTTCTCAACCGATTTAAGGAATGAAAAAAATTCCCCGACAGATTATTGGAATGAGAAGAATTAGTGTGGGTTTTGCATAATATCCTTGATTTTAGTTGAAATTAAAACAACAATCCTCGAACTAAAAAATCCGTGCCTAGGAAATAAAACTTGTGCTGAAATTTGTCTGCACATTAAAACTGTTTTTTGGCTGGACAAGAAACTTGTTTCATTGCTAACTATTGCTAATAACGTAATCACAATGCATGCCCCTTCATTTTTTGCGCTTTTGAAGAACCAAAAATCTTTCAAAAATCCAGATTGTTTTTTTAAAATAAAAATTTTAAATTTGGAAGATAAAAACCAAATAACGCCTCATATTCATCATTGCTAATGGGAAGAAGAACACTACAATTTAACTACTTAGTTTAAGTCAATCAACAAGAAAGCCCAGGTGCGACAACCGCTTTATGCCAAGAAATGCAAAATTTTTTTAGTGTTGTCGTGAAAGCAAATTATGAAGCAATGATAGTGTTGCGAATGGTAGAGTATTTGACTTGTAAGGTTTTACAACCTGAAGCCAACCTTAGTCCAAAGTATTGGATTAGCTTGCAGAATGATACTCAGATAGTGTACTGCTGAAAAAAGAGCAGTTTTAAGAGTTTCACAGCCTTTCACGTTTTCACAGCGGTTGATCCTGGGGTTAGATTTTGTATTAGACAAGTTTTTTTATCTTTTATTTCTGGAATTTTGCGAGTTAATTTCAATTGAAGTAATTATTTTCTACCCGGAATTGTGTCGATTAATTTGTTGAGCACTATGAAGCGTTGTGATGACGTGGAGCAGCATTCAATTCCGCGTTGTACAGTGGTTTTTCGATGATAATAAAAAATTCTACAAGAACAAGTCCCCCTGGTTTAAACAATGATCCAAATTTTCAGAATTTTGGTAGGTTCTACTATCGGAGTCCGAACTCATATTTCTCTAAAAAGTGTATTTGGACAACGGCCAAAGTTCACTTCCAGGGGTTGACATTAGCAGTTCTTTTTTTGCAAACAAGTATTTGAAAAATTATCGTTTCTCTCTCTCTCTCTCTCTCTCTCTCTCTCTATATATATATATATATATATATATATATATATATATATATATAAATATTATATATATATATATAAATAAATATTATATATATATATATATATATATATATATATATATATGGAGAGAGAGAGAGAGAGAGAGAGAGATAGAGAGAGAGATTGTGTTCGTGTATCTGAGCTGGGAAAAAATGATTTAAAGGCTTTAATGTGTTCGCTGAATCTATAGAAAGATGATGATACAAAAAGAGTTACTCAAATTGATTTGGTAGAAAAAATAACAACACATTGATACAAACACTTTTGAGGAGTGGACATTTACAAATCACGAAAAATTCTGCTTGAAATACTTGATTTCGATGATGACGTTGGACCTCTAAATCACCATTAAAGCAGAAGAGCAAAACATTGGGCTTAAAAATTTGCCTATATAGATCACCTGAAATTAATTTTTATGAATTTTGGAAGTACTGGCAACCTAAATTGGCAATGATTCGATATCAAAATTGGGCGAAAAAGATCACCAGAGATATATAAAAGAATAAAACACTTGAACAATTAACTGTAATAGATTTGCGCCCAATCACAAAATGGACTATCCATTTAAAAGTCGAAAGATCTCTAACAATTAAATAGATTATTTTAAAAAGGCAGAACTTTCGAAAAAATATTTACGTTTAAAAAACGTTTACACTGCTCTTTGAAAAAAAGTTGCTAGTGAAGTTTCAAATGAAGTTTAGAATGAAGGCAAATTGATATGTTGAAGATATTAGCTGACAACTTTTCAACGAAGACAATTTTTTTGAACATAAAATTTTGCAAGTAGAGGAGCAAAGCAACACAAAATACCAACTGCTGAGAGAAACTCAATCGTATCTTCAGCACAAAAAGAAAGAGGATTCGAAAAATTAAAAAGAAAATGAAATGTTGCAGTTAGCGATAAAACTAAAAGAAATAGTGAAAGCTGTTTCTTCTGTAAGACAAACACCAAAGATAGTTTAAAAAAAAACAATTAAATTGGAAAATTAAAAAAAAACAGAACGGTTTTATAGACTGTTATGGCATTAAATTACCGAAAACCATATGCCCACTGTCTCCTCATTTCTTCTGATGTTGAGAAAATATGAAAATAATAACAATTGTTTCCTTGCCTAAATTTGGGTTTTTCGAGCGTCCCTGAAATTTCAGCCAATCATTATTTTTCTATTCCTTGGGAAAAGTGAGAAAGCTTTTGTTCAAAAGATTTCATTCTTGTTTATAAAAAGTATTATGATTTCGATGATGACTTTGGACCTCTAAATCACCAATAAAGCAGACGAGCAAAACATTGGGCTTAAAAATTTGCATATATAGATCAGCTCAAATTAATTTTTCTTAATTTTGAAATCTTGGCGACCTAACAAGGCGACCTAACATGGAAAAACTTTACAATTGAAACAAAAAACCCAATGCAATCATTTTGCGAAAAAATCAAGCTAATTACATCCCATAGAGATTATCACAAAATTGGTTATGAATTGAAACAAAAATTGCGCTAAAAAATCACCAAAGATATATAAAAAATTGAAAACTTGAAAAATTAATTGTAATGAATTTGCACCCAATCGCAAAAAGGATTAGTCATTTGAAAATTGAAACATCTTTAAAAGTTAAACAGATGACTTTAAGAAGACAAAACGTTCAAAAAATTTTTGGGAGAACCCACGTTAGGAACAAAATCGTTTACACATCTCTTTGAAACAAAGTCGCTAGTGAAATTTCGAAAGAAGTTTAGTTGAAGATAATTTTGTATGTTGAAGACATTAGCTGACGACCCTACAACGAAGACAATTTTTTGAAAAATGAAGTTTGCAGGTAGAAGAGCAAAACAACAAAAAGTAACATATGCTGAAAAAATCAATCGTAATTTTAGCACAAAAAGAAAGACGATTCTAATAATAAAAAAGAATTGAAATGTTGCAGATAGCGATAAAACTTAAAAAAGTGAAAGCTGTTTCTTATGTAAGACAAACAGAACAGGTAGATTGAGAAAAAACAATTAAATTAGAAAATTAAAAAAAAAATGGTTTTTTAGGTTGCGATGGCATTAAATTACCAAAAAATTTATTCCCACTGTCTCTTCATTTAACAGTTGCTTCCTTCCTTAAAAATTAGGGATTTTCAAGCGTCCCTGAAATTTCAGCGAATCATAATTCTTCAATCCCCTTGGGAAAAGTTAACAAACATTTGTTTAAATTACTTCATTCTTGTTCAAAAATTGTACTTTTTTGTATCTCAACAACTTGTTTTCCCCATTAAGAACCTCTTTCGAAAATGCGATGGGGAAAATCATTAGAAAAGCAGTAAAACAGTTGGAAAAGAAGACAAAACAGGTAAAGCTATTTCAAATTTACTTCAATAATGGTTTTAGTATCGTTGGGTTTTAAACTTTAACAAACAAGTTAGAGCATTATGCTCTTGGCTGCGCAGCAATTAAAATTTTTTATTAAAATTTACAAAAACAGACAGATTTTTCAAAAAAAATTCGGAAGATTCTCGGAAAATTCTCTAATATCTATTAGTTCTGCAAGGCCTCATGGCTCTTTGTTACTAATTCACATCAGTCAAGTGTCAAATAAATTAAGAAAACAGAAATTCCGTTATTTCCTTAGAAATAACGAAATAAAAAAAATTTTATTAAAATTTACAAAAACAGACAGATTTTTCAAAAAAAATTCGGAAGATTCTCGGAAAATTCTCTTATATCGATTAGTTCTGCAAGGCCTCATGGCTCTTTGTTACTGATTTACATCAGTCAAGTGTCAAATAAATTAAGAAAACAGAAATTCCGTTATTTCCTTAGATGATACAAAATTACTTCATCTATATACAG